>NC_074711.1:57594808-58194808 GCF_947242115.1 Biomphalaria glabrata
TCTCTCTGTCTGTCTATGTCTCTGTCTCTCTCTCTGTCTATGTCTCTGTCTCTCTCTGTCTGTCTATGTCTCTGTCTCTCTCTGTCTGTCTATGTCTCTGTCTCTCTCTGCCTGTCTATGTCTCTGTCTCTCTCTCTGTCTATGTCTCTGTCTCTCTGTCTGTCTATGTCTCTGTCTCTCTGTCTGTCTATGTCTCTGTCTCTCTCTTTCTGTCTATGTCTCTGTCTCTCTCTGTCTGTCTATGTCTCTGTCTCTCTCTGTCTATGTCTCTCTCTGTCTGTCTATGTCTCTGTCTCTCTCTGTCTGTCTATGTCTCTGTCTCTCTCTGTTTGTCTATGTCTCTGTCTCTCTCTGTCTGTCTATGTCTCTGTCTCTCTCTGTCTGTCTATGTCTCTGTCTCTCTGTGTCTGTCTATGTCTCTGTCTCTCTCTGTCTGTCTATGTCTCTGTCTCTCTCTGTCTGTCTATGTCTCTGTCTCTCTCTGTCTGTCTATGTTTCTGTCTCTCTCTGTCTGTCTATGTCTCTGTCTCTCTCTCTGTCTATGTCTCTGTCTCTCTGTCTCTCTCTCTGTCTATGTCTCTGTCTCTCTGTCTGTCTATGTCTCTGTCTCTCTCTGTCTCTGTCTCTCTCTGTCTGTCTATGTCTCTGTCTCTCTCTGTCGGTCTATGTCTCTGTCTCTCTCTCTGTCTATGTCTCTGTCTCTCTCTCTGTCCATGTCTCTGTCTCTCTCTCTGTCTATGTCTCTGTCTCTCTCTGTCTGTCTATGTCTCTGTCTCTCTCTGTCTGTCTATGTCTCTGTCTCTCTCTGTCTGTCTATGTCTCTGTCTCTCTCTGTCTGTCTATGTCTCTGTCTCTCTCTGTCCTTCCTTTGCCACCATTCTACTACACCGTTCAGTAGTCCTCTAACATTCTTTAAGTCCAGTAGTCCTCTAACATTCTTAAAGTCCAGTAGTACTCTAACATTCTTGAAGTCCAGTAGTCCTCTAACATTCTTTAAGTCCAGTAGTCCTCTAACATTCTTTAAGTCCAGTAGTCCTCTAACATTCTTTAAAGTTTTCACAAATTCATGAAAAGAAAAAAAAATCCAGGAACGATTATGAAGCTCCGCCCCTCACAAAGTTAAACAGTCTTAAGAGGAGGATTGGTTTAATCATTTCCGTCTGTCATCGGTCACACGAAGTTTGATTACGGAGAACAAAGGGAGATGAATCGTTTTCTTCTCCCAGTAATCTCCCTGTTTTTTTTTTTGTTTTTTTTTTTAAGATTTGTTTTGTAACAGTTTTGATTTTTCCTCCTGCATTGTTTTAAAGTTGGCAATTAAACATGGTGGTAGTCTACTAAGAAAACAGAAGACGCCAAAACAGAATGACTATTAAATTTAATACTAGGATGATATGATATAATTATAAATAAGTGCAAAGATTTGAAACTAATTAAATTGCGGATCCAATAACACAAATTTTATTCTACCAGTAAATTTAGGATATTTTTTTCTCTTAAATAAACAAAGTTTATTTTAAAAATACATTTTATGAAGTACTTTGAATTGGACACTGACATTAAATCAGTGGTGCCTTTTACTGTGGCCATGTTCAATTACCGTATATGTACTATAGCTAATCATCTTAGAGCACTATGTTTACCAGCATTACTTTATATATTCAAAATTTGGATTGCTAGGTTGTTCTTCTGGTTTGTGTGGCCAAATGGAAGGTTTGGCTGGGTCCAAAGCAGCGTCAGGGAACTAGTACGAATACATGACTGGGGTAAACTCATCAGGTTTCGGAAGTGAGTTAATCTTTTGAAGAAACAGTTTGCTTGAGGCAATCGTCTTGCTTAGCTCAGCAATATAGGCTTTCGTTTTCTTGTCTATTTCTTGATTCTCCTCTTTCACTTTTTGTCCTTGTCTTTAGGGTTGGCCACACTCAATGCTTCATAAGCCTTCTAAAACCTATCCGCCTTAGTTGGATCTGGAAGCCTGTTTTTGTAAGAAGCGAAATTAAGCTTGGGTAGACTTTCTGGCAATGAGTACATTTTATTTATAAATGTATCATGCTTAGCTTTTATTATTTTAAGAGATTCAGTCTGAGCTTTCGGTACAACAGCTGCATAGCGAGCCCAGTCCACCGCAGATTTGAAACTACCATTGAAAGAAAAATGCTGCGTAAGTTAAATATAAAATAAAATATTTGAATTTAAACTTAGCGCATATTGTTTGAATAATACTTCCCATTTAGGCATATTACGTATAGCGTTTTTTTTTTAAATTAAGCATGCCAAGTTGTCAAACTCTTATGAAGATGAAACCCAACCTAAAACAATGTCAGAAACATTCGAGAAATAGTCTCTTCAATGTAAAGTGTTAGGTCTTCTGTTCTGGGCGTCTCTAAATGTTTAAAAATGGCTCTATCTTTGTGTCTTTCTGAGTTTCTTATAAGGTCTTGCCTTCTGTCTTAGTAAATTATGGTTCAGTGTTGTATGTACTGTTCAGTGTAAATTGTTGCTACTCTACGATTCAGTCTTCTATCTAAGCGTCTCTAACTTGAACGAATTTTTTTTCTAATGGTGTATCTCTAATCAAATGTGAATACACTTATTCGTCTGTAATAAATCTCACGTCCACTTTGGTTTCTTTATGTTTTCTTGATTTCAGGGGTCCCAAACAGAGGACACACATTCTAATAGTGATCTAACCAAGGTTAAGTTAAGGTTCGATGTTCTTGTTAAATTTCTTTTAAAAACCATAATGCTTTGTTTACGGTTATGACAATAACTCTATTCAATTCATAACTACATGAAAACCGGAACCTACTGGGTGGGTGGGTGGAACCTAGACATGGATCTTGAAAACAGCTATAACGATTTTCCTAGAAATTTTACAGTTGATATATATCATTGAGAATTTCAAGTCCGTTGGCAACATTGGGAAAAGAATTTCTAGCCCGTTGGCCACATGTGGGAAAAGAATTTCTAGCCCGTTGGCCACATTTTGGAAAAGAATTTCTAGCCCGTTGGCCAGATTGGGAAAAGAATTTCTAGCCCGTTGGCCACATTTTGGAAAAGAATTTCTAGCCCGTTGGCCACATGTGGGAAAAGAATTTCTAGCCCGTTGGCCACATTGGGAAAAGAATTACTAGCCCTTTGGCCAGATTGGGAAAATAATTTCTAGCCCGTTGGCCACATTGGGAAAAGAATTTCTAGCCCGTTGGCCACATTTTGGAAAAGAATTTCTAGCCCGTTGGCCACATTGGGAAAAGAATTTCTAGCCCGTTGGCCACATGTGGGAAAAGAATTTCAAGTCCGTTGGCCACATTGGGAAAATAATTTCTAGCCCGTTGGCCACATGTGGGAAAAGAATTTCAAGTCCGTTGGCCACATTGGGAAAAGAATTTCTAGCCCGTTGGCCAGATTGGGAAAAGAATTTCTAGCCCGTTGGCCACATTGGGAAAAGAATTTCTAGCCCGTTGGCCACATTGGGAAAAGAATTTCTAGCCCGTTGGCCACATTGGGAAAAGAATTTCTTGCCCGTTGGCCACATTGGGAAAACTCTAGTTTGATCGTAATGATCTTTCAAAGTATAAAAAGAAATAAATTTAAATTTTGGCTTGTAAACCAGAAAATATTTCTCTTCAATGTCTATCTGTGTTCTCTGTGTGATTCAAGAGTTGAATATATTAATATTCAGCAACATTTTGCGCATCTTTTAGGTCGAGATCTAGAGGCCTATACTTAGAAAGTGTAGTAGATTTATACATTTACTGAACCAGGATTTTTTCTCAAATGAGTTGAGGCCGGGAGGTGGGGAATGGGGAAATGTTCCTTTTTAAAATCAAACATTTATTAATTATTAAAAGCAAAATAGTCGCTCGTGTTTTTTTTTTATAGATTTTTTAAAAAGTTTTCCTTTTTTTTCCCTCCCCTTCCCATTCTCGAATCAAGTTGAAACTTTGCACAATTGTTAATAGTGGATGACAACATATGAATCACTAATAAAAAATAATCAATTAGTTTATCAATTGATCGTCATTAATTAATTTTGTTTTACATGTTGTTGTGGTTTTTTTACATTCGCCTATTTGTCATTACATGTATTTCTTCCAGATCGAGATGAAATAGATCTTCACTGAAACGTCTACTTCAACCCTCCATAATCAACAATCACAAAGAGGGGTGGCTCAACCAATGGGCAACAGGAAACACTGGCAAAGCCATGTACAAAGAAATGAACATTCCTAACAAACTGGACAGTATTAACTTCCTCCCCCGCAAAGAGCAATCTACAATCTTCCACCTAAGGACAGGACACACCTCTGTTAAATTACCATCTCGATAAAATAAATTCCACACAACTCCCCCTTTGTAGACACTGCGCCCACCCTTATGAAACCGTAAACCTTATCCTTTTTGAATGCCCCTTCCTAATCCCCCTTAGGCAGACCCTACTTCCACTACAGCCCAACATAACCAACACATAACTAAGGTACGGCAGTGCAGAACAACTGAAGAAAACAGCACACTATTTTTCCTTGGCACAGTCTGCAAAAGAGCTTACAGCTCAGCAGCAAAAAGCTGGCTAGAAGAAGAATAAGAAGAAACCCTTCATACACTGTATGGCTGTAGACATCCCAATGCTTTCAAGTGTGACCTTCTGGAGGTCAACAAGAGAGTCAGACACTCGATTCTCAGCCAAACCTCACTGATTGTCATCCATGACAATTTCTGATTGTCTGTACCTCGAGCTCATCTAACTATGACGTGAACAAAGGGGGCACTACTCGCTTCAAATTTCCCCTAGCAGACGTGGGACAAATTATATATTTAAAAAAAAAAAATGGAGGCTATAGACACGTGCTGTTTCAGAGGAAGTTACCGAATCACACCTCATCATGTCGTTACGCGCTGTCATAGAGTGCGGGCTCGAAAGATCGATTTTGTTTAAGGCCTCTTTTGTATTTTAGGAAATGTAATTTTTGTGTTAATTAGGGAGACGAAATTTAGAAAAGAATGAAAAGGTAAATCAAAACCGCACACAACGTCAAACCCGGCTTTCGATCAACCATGAGCAGGGCGCCATGTTTGTTGTGCATTGTGCCAAGAGACTAATTGTAATTATTCCATCAATTAGCTCTAGCCCAGACTTATTCAGTATTGGCCCTCTGCGTACGGCTCGTAAAATGAAAGGCATGCACCCAGTAAATGGAGATCAGAGCACGGGATTTATCTGTAAAGATGAGAATAGATTTAACTACTATAAGAGACAAGACAAGAGATAAAGAGACAGAGAACAAGAGAGATGGGAGTAAAAAAGAGAATAAAGAAGTAGAAATAGTTAGAAAATGGGCTGAGAAAGATATTTTTGAGCTACTAATTAATCAAACTCAACTCTAGAATCAAAAGTTTCTCAACCTAGTTCAGTTCAATGCTCTCTAAGCTCTCAGTTTCTTTATGCGGGTTGAAGGATGGAAGTTGGTCAAAAGACACAAATAGTTGAATCATTGATTGCAAGCTTACATTTCGCACATTGTAGTAGGACTGCATAGGCAGCATAGCTAGCTAGTAGAGCGTCACTTCGTGGGTTCAATTCCCACACTGTCCATTGTTTTATTTTTTTTTGTTCCAGGACAAACACAATATAATTGTTTCATTTACTAGATTATTTGAACCAAAAGTGGAAGTTGATTTAAAGACAGTAATACAATTTAAATTTATTTTTAATAAGGATTTTTTTTCTTGTATAACGACTTTTGGCAATTCAAGTTTTACATCTACGATCATTTCCAAGTCCAGTTTGAATGTCAAGATTGATCCTTTACTTTAGAAGTCCTGTTGGAATGTCAAGATTGATCCTTTACTTTACAAGTCCAGATTGAATGTCAAGATTGATCCTTTACTTTACAAGTCCAGATTGAATGTCAAGATTGATCCTTTACTTTACAAGTCCAGATTGAATGTCAAGATTGATCCTTTACTTTAGAAGTCCTGTTTGAATGTCAAGATTGATCCTTTACTTTACAAGTCCAGATTGAATGTCATGATTGATCCTTTACTTTACAAGTCCAGATTGAATGTCAAGATTGATCCTTTACTTTAGAAGTCCTGTTTGAATGTCAAGATTGATCCTTTACTTTAGAAGTCCTGTTTGAATGTAGATAAAGATCATTGACATGTCCCATTGTAATGTTAAAGATCTTTTACTAGTCAATTGTCACTGCTCCCAACAGTTAGCGGCACCTTGATTTCTTTAGTTTCGTATAAAGTAACCGTTTTATAACATCTGTAACTGAATCTCGCATGTTGAATGCAATTCATCTTATGAGTTCTGTCGACCTTAAAACCTGCTCACATTCTCTCCTCATTGTCCTGCCAACTCCCTCCATAATACAGCTGAGGACATCCGGTTTTTTCTTTTTTATTAAATGTCCTCACCGAAGAGTGACCACAGAGCTTTCCGACCAGACTTTGTCAAAGTGCCTGAGACAGTTTCCGCAGAACTTTTTTTGTTTGTTTGTTTCAGCCGAAAACATTACATCTATTTTAAGTTCACTATTTAAAAACAAATATTTCATCCTTGGGGTCTCAGTACTTCAAAACAATAGTTTTATAACAGCTGTATTGCAGTTTGCATTTTTAATGTTACTCGGCTTATAAGCATCACCCCTGACTAATAAAACAAAGTCATATTCTTGTGTTACATTGAATAATGTATTGACTTTGATATCAAACGTTAAAGCTTCGTCAAGAGATGAAAAAACATTCAATGATCGATCGACGATGTAATCAACAGCAGATTGAATAGTCAAAGAGCGCTTGCCGGAAATGGTCGTCGCCGTAGTTTTGGCTGTAATCTTGAAAAAAAAATAATTAAAAAAAATAAAACTAAACTTTATTGAAGGGAGAGTTAATGTGGTACGGAACTATTAGATTTTATGAGCGCATTTTAGAGTCTTTAATGTTGCTCAATTCTAGTTACAACTTTATCCTTAGGATAATATGTTCCCAGTGCTTGTTATTTGATGAAGTGAATAGAGAAGAGATTGACGAGATCATAGGTGAAGCACTAATGTGGGAACATTAAAATTGTAAAAACGAAACTCTCTAGAGGCTTTTGATCTATCAAATATGTGTTGAGAAAGGAAGATGGATGGAAACAGTGTATGATGTTATGACTAAAGTGTATGAGATATTTAGAACAAACGATGTTAAGTTTAGTTAGTAACACAAAAACTGGTCATAAAGATACAAGCAAATTACTTTCACAACGCGAATTTAATCCTCTCCCCGTGATGAGATGAATTGAACTACATATTAAGGTTTGATGTTAGGTGCTACAGCTTCTAATAGTCTTTCGAAAGCGTTAACTTTGGTTTTAAGTTTTAAAAGTAAACATTACCTACCATTACCTAATTCTTTCACCATCACATATCCCATAGTCTGTTGAGGCACCACACAAGATCTGTTGGCCGTCTTGTTCCATTTCTCTCTGTCATTTGCAGTGGATACAATCTCTTTCAATGACAGGCCCGTCGATTCTTTCATGATGTCTTCCCATCGCTTTCTCTGTCTGCCCCTTCTTCTTTTTCCTGCTACTGTTCCCTGAAGGAAGGTCTTTGCGAGCCCCGAGGACCTTGAGATATGGCCATAGAGTTTAAGTTTGTGTTTTTTTAACAGTAGTAAGCAGGTCATCGTTGGGGTTCAATTGCTGTATTAATCTCTGTTTGTAATTGTGATGCAGTCTTTTTAAGTGACACCTAGGATGTGTCTGTAGCATCTCAATTTCATTGCTAGGATTCTCCTCTCTAGTTTTACAGTCAGGGTCCATAAATGGCAAGCATATAAGAATGTGGCCATGACTAGTGAGCACATCTGTCTGATTTTAGTGTGTGCTATGACTTGGACTTTCCAGATTGTTTTAAGTTTTGCCAGTGCTGCTGTAGACTGTACAATTCTGGCCAGAAGGTCATGTTTGGTTCCTTCATCTGAGACGATAGCTCCGAGTATTTAAAACTCCTTCCACTTGTTAGCTTTTCATATCCAATACTGATGTCCCTTTTAAAGCCCTGTCGGCTATTGATTTGTGTTTTTTAGTTATTGATTTGTACACCATATGTTTCAGAAGACTTGTCTATGCACATCACCGAGTCAGCTTACCTTTCTACTCTTCCTGCTAGACCAATAATAAGACCATCTATGTCGTCAGCAAAGCGCAAGCTAGTAACTCTTCTTCCTGCAATATTTGCATGCATTAAAATATTTTTTTAGGTATATCATAAAATGACACGTATGTGTTCTGCATATGCTGTAGCTAAGAATCACTTTGTCTGTTTATGTGTTAAAAAAACAACATCTGAAGTCTGCTATATTGGAATACAGCAGACGATCACATGGTTTTAATATACATATACAATGCATGAACAATTGAATCTATAACTGACGAATCGTTTTATACATGAAAGTTAATTAGTGATGATCAATTTAATTTTTTCTAAATTTATTTTTACGATCCAATTAGAAAACGAACTTATTTTGTTGCTATTTTTAGGGATATGCCTCCAATTAGAAAAATGTCAGGTGTGAAAAATATACCCGTGAAAAGGCTGATGGGGGAGGGGGGGGGGGACGGTGGTGGAAGAAATAATGCTAAACGTAAAGGTCAATGGGCTTTACAAAGGAAACGATTGGGGTCGTGATAGACAAGGAAACTTGAACGAATGATATAGTGGAAGCGAGAAAGATGGAAAGAAAAAGCTCCCTGGGAGACAAAAGTTTGAGAAGCACTGCTACAGAAGACCTTGGGGTAGGAGATAAAAGTTTGAGAAGCACTGCTACAGGAGACCTTGAGGTAGAAGACAAAAGTTTGAGAAGCACTGCTACAGGAGACCTTGGGGTAGGAGACAAAAGTTTGAGAAGCATTGCTACAGGAGACCTTGGGGTAGGAGACAAAAGTTTGAGAAGCACTGCTACAGGAGACCTTGGGGTAGGAGACAAAAGTTTGAGAAGCATTGCTACAGGAGACCTTGGGGTAGGAGACAAAAGTTTGAGAAGCACTGCTACAAGAGACCTTGGGGTAGGAGACAAAAGTTTTGAGAAGCACTGCTACAATAGGCCTTGGGGTAGGAGACGAGAAAAAGGTCAAGTGTGGACAAGTAGAACGGAAGTGGACAGTAGACCTAGTATCTGGCTGTTAACATTCCCTGTTTGAACGCACTCACTCTGACACAATTAACCTACTGGTGCTTCGGACTATCTTATTTTTTAATTGTAATTTTACATTGGATACACTTTCAAGAGGAGAAAGCATCGACATATGAAGAATGCGTTCAAATTATTTGTGTTTAATTGTGTGCATTGTCTGTTTTAGTACAGACTTGGAAGGTAATGTCGGCATCACCATCATATTTTGTGTTTTTTTTTACAAAACACACTGACACTATAAAATGTCCTTCTCTTCTTTTTCGAGTTTTTCTCGATGATCTAAACAATGTCAAGGGCACTTAATTGAACTTTCAAATTGCCAACTAAAAAACAAAACAAAACAAAAGCTACCAACAGAAGAACGTCAAAATGTGACTCTACAGAGCTAAACAGTGCACACACAAATAATCCTAAGATTTGTAAAAAGCATACCTCCAACCCCGGAGACACCAAATAGCTTGCTGCTTACGGTTTTTACGCCCATAGATATGAACAATTCCAATAGCTTTAAAACCATCGTCTAAAATGTATTTTAAAAACATGGATTATTTAATCCGCTATATGCGTTTCTTTCAATATCAATTTTGAATCCCTGACTTCTTAAAAGTAGCTTTTTTAAAATTTGTTTATTTTCTTTACGATTAATTGCGTTATCTAGAACATTGAACATTCCGCATTACGAACACAGAAATGAATAATCATTCATGCATTGTCCTGTAATACGAAACAGATCGATATGGATATACTGTAAAATATTAACACCAGTCTTTACTTACAGACTTACCGCTAAGCTAGAAGGAAGATAGTTTAATAGTCATCATATGATGTACGATTGTTTCAATTGAAATGAAAATGTTGAAGCTATACTACTAAAGTAAAGTAAAGTACCCCTTTCAGACCTTGTGGTCTATAGGGCAGATGATGTAAAGTTCATCTGTTTTTGTGGCCTACGGTTAACGAGGGTGTCATGTAGCCAGCACAACGACCAACCGCCTTTACTTTTTCCAAACTAATGTCAGGTACCCATTAGGGTAGGGTGGTTTCAGAGGCGCCTAAAGATCCCGAAATTAAAAATCCGTCTTTATCAGGATTCGAACCCGGGACCCCCGGTTTTGAAGCCAAATGCTTTACCGCTTAGCCACCGTTCCTCCTCTACTATTACAAGTGGAAAATGTTCCCAGCTGTTATGGCTCGTTTCGCTCACAATTGAAATTTAGTATTGAAGAATTGTTTACTTCGTTAACTTAAACTCCCGCCTTTAACTCAACTCCAGAGAGCAAAGAGAAGCACGTAGCACAATAGCATTAGTTTATATACACTAGGAAGTGATGTGATGGTTGATGGGTCAATCGCTTGGCTTTCGAACCGATGGTCTTCGCGTTCGAATCTCGTTAAAAAAATGGGATTTTAAGACTGGATTTTTTAGGAAGACCCTGAAGCCAGCCGAGACCAATCGTTATAGAGGACCTGTACACTGTCTTGCTACGTCTCAAGCTGTGGGTTGTGGAGACCAGTAGTTTGTTGCCATATCACATGTTTGTATGACGTGGTAACAAGCTATAGGTCTAAACTGCCCACAGGTTTTTATATACACTATGATTTGCGCAACCTCATACACTGAGATGTTTAGTCTTAATTTTTAAACACTCCAACATAATAATAAGAACATAGAAGAAGACTACTTGTCTTCTCGCATACATGCATTCAGGGCCGGTCCTGGCAATTGCTGGGCCCTATGCAAAAAGTATTGCGCGGGGCCTAGCCTGGGTAGGGATAATGTCAGCATTAAGATTTTGTATTAGAAAATACATTGGTCTTTACAATTAATTTTATTAAATGAAAGCTGACAATGGCGTTTTTTTTTATTGCGAGTAGGATTGGCACCCCAAAATGCCAATTTTTTTCTAATTTTTCAGGAGATTTGTATGAGTTTTCATGACATTTCCAGAACATTTTTGGTATATTTTGCAATTACAAAAGATTTCCACTAGACCCAGGATAATCAGGAAGTCGCACAAAACCTGTTATTATATATAAGTTATAATGTTTTAATTTAATAATATACAACTTGAATAAGCGCGTGGCCTATGAAAGTGCGACCGCAAAGGTTGCAGTGGCCTAAGTCCGGCCCTGCATGCATTATGAATATTTATTCAGGTTGAAAGTTGACGTCGAACTATCTTACTTTCAATTTGATAACCTTAGTTGACACATTGTATTTCTGTTGATCGATAATATTATTTGGTCTTGATCTAGGGTGTTGGAACTGATCAAACTCTTCCGCGAATATCAAAATAGAATAAAATAAGTCAAATCCTGTAATTGACAGGCAGAAGCCTTATTTCTTTTTATTAAATCAGATTCAATTCATATTATCAAGATTTCTGTTGTTCATTCTTACGTCATTCCTCTGCTGACGTCATTACATTCATGCAACAAACAAAAAATCGCACCGCGCTGCCGCGAAAGAAAAATGTAGTGCAAGGAGAAGATGTGCCCTACATGTCAAAGAAACTTGTGTTCCTACACAGATACCATTCTGAGCTACGTATTAATCCACGAGTCATTTAATAATGGAGGGAGAAATGGGACGTGGGGAGCAGTGTCTCTTCCTCCAATGCTTCACTTGGTTGTGTGAGTCAACAGAGGTAGAGGAAACAAACTTACAAAACAAACACACTAAGATAAACATACACACAAACAAATTTAAACACAATCACACAAACACGCACAAAGAGGAACAAACGCACAAACAAGTACACAAACAAACAGACAAACAAAGGGAAAAAAAAACAGAAACAAACACACGAATTAACACCGAAATAAAAGATGAGAAAAAATGTCTCTCTTAAGATTTTATCTTCTTGACAGAGTCGCCGTTACATCTGATACATATGTACCTATCAGAGATGTGCTATAAACTAAACTACGATACTCGTTATGGATTCGTAACTAGATGTAAGAAGTTTTGTAATCGAATCTATCCATTCCAGTGCTTCACGGTGCTCACTGAAAACATTGGTGTATTCGTTTTTAAATCTATTTGTAGAGAAAAAAAATTCTTAGTATGATTTTTTAAAAATTTAAATTGATGATTATTTTGAGAACAAAAATGTGCAAACACACTCGCACAATAATTCAAACAGAGAATTACACATTTCTTGGTGTATACACACACATAGATATGCGCACACACACACACAGATACAAAAGTTTCTTAATAAGCTAATAAACATCTGTTCTAATCCCGTGTTTCTCTTCATTACTTTCATAAACTACGAAACTAAACAACATTATACCAACCATACTTGCTGATTTAAAAAAATGGAATCGAATCGATTCTGCCCTTTAAGGAATCGTCTTTCAACAGACATTTTAATGGTTAAAATATACAAATTATATGAAGATAAGACAAGATTGAAAGAGCGAATAAAAAAGAAATAGGTTAGAAGGGGAGAGAAGACGGCCCGTAAGATTCTGGAGTTATCTACCCGTCAACGACGATCAGATAGGTTGATTGTTAAATGCTTGTTAAATGTATTTAGTCGATCAAAGCCCCAGAAAGCGCTGATTCATATCAGAGTCATTAGGGGAAGCCCATTGTAGTCTACTACTTTACACGGCTGAGACAATACAGAAGGGACCTTTTTGTAAGGAGCGCGGGTTAGCCAGTGCACAATTTATGATGGCGTCGCTCTATATGCAATCAATAAACAATTGAAGATGGCCGTTATATTATTTCCGGTTATTAACAACTCGGGTGTTTGACAACTACAAACCAGAGTTCACGCATGAGGTGGACTTCAGTGTGGTCTCTCTCTCTCTCTCTCTCTCTCATACACACACTCACTCTCTCTCTCTCTCTCATACACAGACACTTTACTTCTTGGTGCTAATGTGAACATTACTTTAAAAAAAAAAAAAAAAACTTCTTTGTTTCCTTAAGTTTAGTTTAAGTAGAGCAAGGAAAAAATGGTTTTAAAACATTATATTGTGAACTTGTGAAGTCTGTATTGTTGGCCTCCTTCAGTCGTAGAACCACTAGGGTTCATCTCGTAGAACACGTTTCCATATGACTGTGGAACCCTATTCTCGAGAGACATTCCCGACCATATGTATCGCAGGTAAAGCTGGTTTTCACTTTGGTGGTAGAGGAGCCAGACATTTTTCGTTTGACACACTTTTGTTCCAGATCTGAAGCCGATGATTTTTCGCTGTCCGTAGCTTTCTTGTTCCTGACGATTACATTCACAAATGGGAGTCGGGAATGACCAATTTTTTTTGAACCAGTTGCAAGTGGTCGATAAAGGATTTTCGGGATACGATTGTCCTGCATCCGGCAACGGCCGGACATGAACATACCAGAGCAGACGACGTTTCTGGGGGATTGTGGGGGATTGTAAAGATGCTGGGAAGACCTGTTCGAGCAAGTATCTCAGTGGTACACACTCTTTCTTCGTGGTTCTCAGTGGTACACACTCTTTCTTCGTGGTTCTCAGTGGTACACAATCTTTCTTCGTGGTTCTCAGTGGTACACACTCTTTCTTCGTGGTTCTCAGTGGTACACACTCTTTCTTCGTGGTTCTCAGTGGTACACACTCTTTCTTCGTGGTTTTCAAGTGAAATGAATTTAGTTTTCTCTCTTGCTTTGCATAAAAGGTCTATGATTTGCTGCCGTACAGCAGCGTGCTAAAAACTCATGCCTTGTAGACCTCCAGTTTGATCATTGTAATAAGCTTCCGGTTTTCTTAAACTTTTTGGTCTGAGTCTAGCGAAGTTCGATGCTGCCTTCCTAATGCGTTTTTAAAAAAAATCTCCTCTTCGTTGAACAGGCCATCTTGAATTGTTACAGAGTTTATGTATGGCTTCTAGCTTGTTTATGTATGGCTTCTAGCTTGTTTATGTATTGCTTCTAGCTTGTTTATGTATGGCTTCTAGCTTGTTTATGTATGGCTTCTAGCTTGTTTATGTATGGCTTCTAGCTTGTTTATGTATGGCTTCTAGCTTGTTTATGTATGGCTTCTAGCTTGTTTATGTATGGCTTCTAGCTAGTTTATGTATGGCTTCTAGCTTGTTTATGTATGGCTTCTAGCTTGTTTTCATCATTGAGGAAGGACAGGGGTATCAGATGGCACAATCATATTTGTTTTCTTTGTGCTGATAGTTAGCCCATACTCTTTGCAAGCTTGTGAGAAGCATGACATTTCCAACTCTTGTTTGTGTCACAACCGCTGAATCATCTACGAATAGTAGAGCTCTTACATGGGCGATTTTTGTTTTGGCCCTCTGTCAGGTAATATCCAAAAGTTTTCCATCAAATCTGTAATGTATATTAGCAGTGAAAAGAGTATTCCGAAGACGGTTTAGGCTAGGAAAATGTGAATATTCCTTGCACAGAGGCATCCATCGTTCTCTGCACCTTTCCTGCATAGGACGGAGAGAGACTATCTTATCTAATATGATACAGACGTTACTTTAAAACGAAGATGATTACGTCCTACGCGTCATGCATTTAGTCATGCATATTAACTAAACTCCGCCAAGTCACTGGTTTTCCTGGCTAGCTCAGGCAACCCATTCCATGGTCTAATAGCACTAGGGAAGAAGAAGCATTTGTACAAATTTGTCCTAGCATATGGAACGAGGAATGTGTCTTTATCTTTGTGTCTTTCTGAGTATTTTATTAGACTTTTTTTTATATTTGAAGATTATGGTTCAGTGTTTTATGTATAATTGCTACTTTACTTTTGAAAGCTTTCTAAATTTAGTGATTTTACTAAAGGTGTTACTCTGGTCAAATGTGAATATTCGTTTATTATGAATCTCACTGCTCTATTTTGTGTCTGTTCCAGTTTGTTTCTTAATGTTTTCTTGAGTTGAGGGGTCCCAAACAGAGGATGCATATTCTATTATTGGCCTAACCAAGGTTAAATAACAGTCAGATTATTTGCAGACGATTGCATAATATATAGAACAATAAAAACAACACAAGATACAGAAATTTTACAAAGAGAATTAGATGAATTAGAGAAATTGGAATCAAATTAGAGCATGTCTTTCCACCCAGAAAAATGTCAGTTATTAAGAGAAACAAAAAAAAAAACTGAAACAAATTAATTCCACTTATCTTATTCATGGTAAACCAGTAACACAGACTAAAAACGCAAAATACCTAGGTGTTATGGTAAATGAAAAACTGTCATGGAAGCCCCATATTGATGAAACTATCAAAAAATCAAACAAAGCATTAGGGTTTATTAAAAGAAATTTCTATAAATCAAATAAGAACATAAAACTAAAATGTTAGTGAGGGCCCTAAAAGTAAAAACACCTTTTACAACCTTTTTTTAGAGGGGGGATTCTCTACTCTTACAATTGACGATTCGGGGGGCCGTATGGAGCAACTTAGCGGGCCGGATCTGTCCCGCGGGCAGTATTTTGGGCATCACTGGTCTTAGTCAAGTCGCTTCCACCTTTGCCTCATACAACTCCGCCACTCACTAAATCTATGACATCATTTTGTAACTGCATGTGAAATAATGTACATTTTTAATTTTTTTATTCACAGCTACAACAACCACTACCATAGTGAAAATGTCATCCACTACAACCACGACAACATCTGACCAACAACCGTCCTTAGGCTCCGACTCTCTGACCTGCTCGTCTGCTGGCTCCGCGGGAGATTCACAGCTACCCTCTCAGCCTGTCATGCATACGAAACAAAACGAGTTAATGCAGATCAACGCAGACCCCGTGGTCATCCAGGAAGGCATCAGCCAGCTGACCGTCAACTGCACGTTCACGACAGACCTGAAAGCAGAAGTGGCCACGGTCATGATGATGGGTCTGTATCGAATCCGTGATCAGGCGCCAAATTATGGGAAACAGGAAATTGCAATCGTCACAAGACAGAAAGCTAATGACGTACGTAATCTTCTGATATATAAAAAGAAAGTAAGGTGTATGTATGTATGTATGCTTATATGTGTGTTTATGTATGTATGTATGCATGTATGTGTGTGTGTATGTATGTAAGTATGTATGTATGTATGTATGTATGTATGTAAGTATGTATGTATGTATGTAAGTATGTATGTATGTGTGTATGTGTGTATGTATGTATGTATGTGTGTATGTATGTAAGTATGTATGTATGTGTGTATGTATGTATGTGTGTATGTATGTATGTATGTGTGTATGTATGTATGTATGTATGTATGTATGTATGTGTGTATGTATGTATGTATGCATGTATGTGTGTGTGTATGTATGTAAGTATGTATGTATGTATGTATGTATGTATGTATGTATGTATGTATGTATGTAAGTATGTATGTATGTATGTGTGTATGTATGTATGTATGTATGTATGTATGTATGTATGTATGCATGTATGTATGTGTGTGTATGTGTGTGTGTGTATGTGTATGTATGTATGTATGTATGTATGTATGTGTGTATGTATGTTTGTAAGTATGTATGTATGTATGTATGTATGTATGTATGTATGTATGTATGTATGTATGTATGTGTGTATGTTTGTATGTATGTGTGTGTGTATGTTTGAATAAAAATAAATAAAAATAAAAACCGTTTGACCAATCTTGATAAATCTCGGCATAAAAGTTCCTTAGATCATGCTGGAGACCGTAGTATATGTTATGTTTAATGTCCCTCCCCTAACCGGAGTGCCTTAAAAATAGACAAAAGTATCTGATTGTATCTCTATTAAAAAACGAAATTTTTTAACAAATCGGGTAAACCCGTTTTCACAGAAATGTATATTGGATATGAATATGTCGGCTGAACGGGTAAACCCATTTTCGTACTCTACTTTTATTTTCGTGGCGAAATTTTAAAAATGTGAAGGAAGCATTCTCGATGTTTGACATAGATCTAAATTCAACCCAGTAGATTAGTAACACCCAAACCTAGGGCCGCCGGCTGCGGGTAATATGCTGCTAGTATATCAATAGAATAGTTCATATAAAAAGTTTGATTATTTCTTTATCCTACAAAACATTCACTTTTGGAAGCTCTAAAGTCTAATATAAAAAACTCTAAAATCGTTTGTAGAAACCAAAAGGAAATGGTTAGGAAATAAAATAGTCCATAAAGAAAAAGTGAAACCTTTGTGTTCTAGTATATATATATATATATATATATATATATATATATATATATATATATATATATATATATATATATATATATATATATATATATATATATATATATATATATAACCATTACAAAGCTTATATCAACTAACTCTGTCTGCCCTGTCTGTGCGTCTGTCTGTCAATCTGGCCAAAAGATTGTAGGCCTACACTTTATTTCTCCGACACCCTATCTAGGATGATCAAGCTGAAATTTTGCATAATTATTTCTTTTAGCTGACAACACGAGAATCAATTAAAAACAAACAAACAATTAGTTAATTAACTAATGGTAATAAATTACTTTGTTTGGTATCTCAAACAAAGGAAACGAATAGTACTTGACTGAAGTGGTGATATAAGCTGAACTAGTTCCCTTTATATGTTGTCGTCTGAGGCTTATTACAAACTTAATTACCTGACTGATCCAAATTAATTGATACAACTATTTTAAGCATTGTTTTTTTAAGTAGTTTTTTTCGGTATTTTTTAACGTATATTAATTGACTTCAGTATTTACTTTTCTCGATAACTCAAACAGTAAAAAAGTCAAATCTGTTTCTTTAATTACATTAATTGAATTTTCCATCTTGATGACTGGACATTTTTTTTCTATACATCTTTACAGGGTGCAAGTGTTGTATCTTTAGGGCGCCAGTGTTGTATCTATAGGGCGCCAGTGTTGTATCTATAGGACGCCAGTGTTGTATATAAGGGTCACCAGTGTTGTATCTATAGGGAGCAAGTGTTGTATCTATAGGACGCCAGTATGGGTCACCAGTGTTGTATCTATGGGGCGCCAGTGTTGTATCTATAGGACGCCAGTGTTGTATCTATAAGGCGTCAGTGTTGTATCTATAGGACGCCGGTGTTGTATGTATAGGGCACCAGTGTTGTATGTATAGGGCGCCATTGTTGTGTGAGTTATATTGCGTATATTTTTTCCCTTTCCAAATGCGTAATACAAATCTTAAGGCGATTGAATACTCTCTCAATCATTTATGACAAGATGTATATAATCTATGAAAGTAACATTCTAATTTATATCTTTTTATAACTAGATATTTACAAACGAATTATATATCAATAGATGTCTCAATGCATACAGAGATATAAAACAATCATATCTGTCACGAAAGTCGAATAATAATCAGTATTCATTCATGCAACATTCCAAACTTTAAAAAAACAAGCACTTCGATATCCCAATGTGAGTTTTGTTTGTCTGTTATCCTACAACTTCACATTTTGTAATCACTTTTTTGTTTGTTCTCTAACAGGATGTTGTTGGCAATTTGTCCGTTGTACGTAAATTTAATGTTTCCGGACAGTACTTTCTTTCAATATCAGTCAGGAATCCAGCATCAAAAGATGCAGGCATCTATAAGTGCTCTTTGATTGGGTCGGACACATCCAAGGAGCCATTTATAGCCACAGCCACCATCCCAGTAGCAATGTTTGGAGACAGCAGCTCCCTGCTACCGTCCATCCAGGCGCCCTTACCAGATAAAAAGTCCACCGAAGGGATAATGTCGGACAAGCCTGCTGATTTTTCCAAGCCTTTGGAAGAGATAAATAGCCAGCTTCAAGCTCTGAAGTCTGCTGTCGAGACAGTCACACAGAACGTCAGCGCTCTGGAAAAGTTTCGACAAAATGTGGAGATTAGACTCACCAACATGAAGCTTTCAATGTTCATGGAAATAGTCGATATCAAAACCAATTACTACATTTCTCTATTCGACTTTTCTCATGTCAAAGTTGCGCAGGCGACTTGCGAGCTCTTCGGGGGTTATTTGGCTGAGATCGACTCTCTAGAAGAGTTCGAGCTCGTGGTAAGTCTCGTCTCAGGAGTTTTCGGTCTTTTGGGAGAAGAGTCCACGCTACCCAGTGACGTCACAGAGGGTGTTCTCATCGGTGGCACAGACGAAGATGTTGAAGGGCAATGGAGAACTCGGTTCTCTCCCAAGAACCTGCCATATATTGTTTGGTCGTCTGATTCCCCGTCTAAAGACACAAGCAAAAACTGCCTAGTAATGAGAAAAAATGCTGAATGGAAGATGACCGACCAACCATGCCAAAACCCCAAGTCTCCGACCAAATTTGTTTGTGAAGTACCCAACAAGAAGTGATTTTCAAGCGCTGAACATACTGTATAATACGAACAGCGTTAACTAAATAGAATATATATCATTGGGAAGCTGAAATATTTCAAGTATTTCTTTATTTTTATTATTATAATAATTATTATTATTATTATTATTAGGCCTATTATTTATGCTTTGTATTGAACAAAAAGATTAGGAACTATGTCGATTACAAAGTGTACAATGTTCTGTGACTAGAATAAATTATAGGAAAAAAGAACGTATTAATTGTATTTGCTAATTTTTTGAAATCTCTGATGCCATGACCTCAGAAAACTTCAAGCTACCCTCTAGAAGTTCTAAGGTTCAAACTTGTCAAGTCAGGACAATTGATTGTATGTAAAATCAATATGACTATGAAATTAAAATACCTTAGAAATGTATCCGAAATGCTATCTTTAATTCACCCAAATGATATTAATAACATAGTATTATCCATAATCCGTAAAATGTTCTATGGAATTTTTTTTTTCTCACGAATTTCCGGGTACATACTTTCATCCAGACTCACGAAAAAAAATTGTCACACAGAAAAACAAGAAGCAGAATTGAAAAAGGAAAGCAATCACGTGACACTATGCACTCTGCTGCCTCTCCACTACTCCAGACAGAACTTTATCTAGGATACTAATCACTTACAAATTATCTACGCAACACTATTTTCGAAAAAACAAAACAAAAAAAAAAAAAAAAGACAACTAAACAGATAAGCGTTAATGAACATTTGATACGTAGGCATAATTTGGATTTTTATCGTAGTGTACAATTTTACATATTTATGCAAAAAGATTCCGAAATTTATAATCCCAGTCTTCACCAAGATTCGTAACCGAGACCTTCGTTTCGGAAGTCAAGCGCTTTACCGCTCAGCCACCGCGCCTCCATATCTCTGAATACTGCAAGCTTTATCTCCCTTTTCCTATATAAAACACAATTAACTAATAACTAGGTAATTAAATAAATAACTGTTTATTTTTCCTATTGATTCGTGTATTATCCTCGACAATGAATAATTCTGCAAAGTTTCAACTGGAACCAAGAAAGAATTGGCAGAAATAACGTGGACAAGATGTGTACCAGACAGAGTGAGTTGATAGACACGTCACACAATAGTTGAGATACATTGGTTTGGAAGCGGAGCTAAGAGGCTTTAATCTCATTCACTTTGTTCCTATTCAAACGGTATTCTTGTTTCTTACTTCTATTATTGCCTGACTTAGTTTCTTATTTTCTCTGGCTGCCCATTTCAAAGAATTACTACTAAAACAGTTAATCTATTAATGAATGTAACAAAGCCAGATTTAGGGCAGTGCAGGACCGTGAAGTCTCCCAGGGTATCACCATCAAAGGGGCATCTCCACAAACTTGAAAAAAAAAATGTTTTTTTTAAGACAATACCTCCATTATTAATTTTTAAATATTATAAAATATTTGTAAAACAAAATCTAAAAACTAGAATTCAATTCGGTTAGTGACATCGTCAGCTGCTTGAACGTACGATTTTTCTGACTGAGCCAGCGTGAAAGCAGGGGCGTAGCTAGGAATTTTCCATCGTTTGGGGGCTTGACCTTTTAGGGGCCCCTGAAGTTTGCGTAATATTTAATTTTTAATGTAAAAAACACTCATTTAGGGGCCCCTGTCAAGTGGGCGCCAGGGGGGATTTTCAATTTCTCTCCCCTCCTCCCTAGCTACGCCACTGCGTGCAAGACATACTTGTGCGATTATTTATTGGTATGTTCATTATGTCGACATCTAACACTAGACCTCAAGTTCTGATTGAAAAACTCTTAAGATCTAGTCTGGTCTCAGCGATATACATCAACTGTTAAATTTCTAGGAAAATCTTTAAAGCTGTTTCTATTCTAGATCACTGTCCAGGTTCCTGGATCCATGAAGACTTAAATAGCGGTATTGTAAAAAAAAAATATCCAAATATGCATACTAAATATTAAAAGTAGGAAAATGGTAATTAATGTGCAAATACTCTAATGTATCATTACTCTAAGATCGTCTCGTTTTAACTCTTGAAAAGGGGACCCTATCATTATACAGTATCCACACAAAAAGAAAGAAAAAAAAAACTACCAAGAGCCTCAATTTTCTTATATCCGGCACTGAATAGTGGACAAGGCTACTTTAATTTCATTTGTTTGTCCACACGACAACAGAAATGAACAAGAAGAATTCGCTCGCTATGATGTTCAGCTTCAAACTGTATCGTTAATTGAACAGAGTCTCCCCTGAGACGTTTAAAACTGACGCCTCCTGATCATCGTGCGTTCAGGGCCGTTTCCTACCTGAGCACCTATCTCATGCCTCGAACTCGTCTGCTTAATATCCGCCTCTGTTTAATGACCACCGTGCCGTAACCATGTTTTCATGGCTGGCCGCCCCTTTCTCCCTGAAGTCCACTCTCGAATCCGCGCCCCACTCTGTACCAACAGATGAGCTACTTAAATCGTTTGAGGTATGGCCATATCTCATTAGCGCTGTCACAGAAGGCGCTTTCTCCGGGGAGATCCTCACGCCTTTTGAGGGGGGTTTTGGCCACCCTTATCAAAAGTTTACCTTCATCTCTTTAAAGCTTTATTACTATCGTCCGTGGCTCATTATCAAGGACAGGAGATCTTCATCCCTTGGGCACGGGAGGATCCATTCCAGCCCTATCTCAGTGCATTACGAGTGTAGTCATCAATAGCTTCCCTTTGATCTTGGCCAAGAATGTTGCAACTGAATAACTGAAAAAAAAAGGGGGGGGGGGGGAGATAAAGATAGGCCGCTCTAATTCATCAAGACGAAACAAGGAGCAGATAAACGTTTCTTGTGAGTGAAGAGGTTACATCCCCTGGAGATTTGTTTAGCAAATATTTCGAGTCTATAAGAAATGAGAAGACCTAGTCCCAGCAAATAGATGTAGTACACTTTACATTGAAAAAAGAAAATAAATATTTACTGCTATTATTTATGCTAACTGTATAAACGGACATAACAGAGACTGAAATAGTGTACATAATCATCTTATATAATGCAATACAATAAGGTACAAAACAATGTTATAATGCAATACAGTGGGGAAACTGGTATAATTACCATGATTAATTTATGCTTTATGTTCATGTATGTTAAATAACTTTTGGTATATTCTGTGTACAAAATAAAGGAAGTATTTATAAGCTATAATTTGAAAATGTAAATGATAATTTTGTTCCCTTTTTTTTTTGGCACTCCGTAATCACCTTTTCCCAGTTCTTCCGTTTGTAGTTTATTGCTGTTTACAAGCCTCTAATCAATTTGAAACTTCGTGGAAACTTCAAAAACCTGGATGGGTAGACACGATACTAGAAAACGGCTCTAACGATTTTTTCTAGAAATTGAACAGCTGATGTAAATCGCTAAGAAAAGACTAACCAATTGACCACACTGGGAAAACTCTAGTTTGACCGTCAGAATCAAGCATGTGGCCTGCTAACCAAGACGACATAGACACGAATCAAGGCGTCACAGACTCGAACCAAGGCTTCATAGAATCGAACCAAGGCGTCATGGACTCGAACAGGGGCGGACTGGGTATCAAAATCGGCCGGTCATTTCTATACAGTGAGGCCCACATGATGGTCATCCAATCCTATCTGTCCTCAAAAGCATTATGCAAAGTTTGATAATATATTGAATGTAGTTTGCTATATGAATAATTTATTAGATGATTTTGAAACTATCTGATAAGCCCTGTTACTAAATGAATAAAGTATATCACTTGCAATAGTGAATCTCTTATTATCAAAAAATTCTGCTACCATATACATTAACATATACATGTACTTCACATTTAAATTCAAGGCATTCAAAACCGGTTCAGTCAGGACTCGCAGTTAAAATCATCTCTAATAAAAGTACCTCAGTAATATAATTACAAAGCTAGATGATCGACGTCAAACAATGGACCTTGCTTTGTCTTCATTTCTGCCAAGTATAGCTTCTAGTTGGGAAGAGGGAAGACATTTCTTTACGCATTTTGTGACAGCAACCTTGTGGCACCATGTAAGAAACAGATGATGATAAAAAAAAAAAAAAGAGATAAAATAGGTAAGCACAGTATATAGCAATTTTTAGTTATTTATTTATTGAAAATAAGTACAAAAATTTTAAGAAAGAAAAATCCATTACAGAGAATCGAACCCTGTACTTTTGATATAAAAAGCCAATGCTCTACGCAAGTGCCACACGACAATCAAGGTATACGAAAATGGAGGTTATTTATATGTACTTTAAATAAAATTTCTTTCTGAAAGAAAAATCTACAATATTTTAATTCATTATTTTGTAAATATGGCTTTAAAATGTTGAACTTTATTAGAATAAAAACATTTTATATGTTTTAAAATATTATTAGTGGGACATCTACAGTTTAGTACCAACACTATATTTGACCTTAAAAAGTCTTAATTTAGTAACACTGTAATAGATTAAAGATAGATGACATCCTTTCCAACAGTTATCTACTCGGTTATCGTTGTAGCACAACCACATAGAGAACTCTATAATAGTTTTAAAAATAAAATTGTGCATCCTATTTGATAATAAAAAATTCTTTTTACAGTTAATAGTCCAAGTGGCATAATTTTACAAAACAAATTTTAAAATAAATTATTACAAAAATTTTACAAGAAAAAAAATTTTTTTTTTTGAATTTATGGTAATAAAATTTAGATTTCAAAATATAGTTCATTGGTATTGTAAACCAATATTACTTTTAATATTTTATTTATGTAATTAGAAAAGAGGTTTTAGTTGAACAGGTGACATACCGAGATTATAACACGTGATCTATTTTAAAACGCAGTTAATTTAATAGATGAATGAAATTGTGCATTGAATTTCGGAATTTCTAGGGGTCCAAGAGTCCACCCAACCCTAAAGGGCACCTGACCTTAGTTGGGGTAATCAAAGGTGGTAGGTCGTTGTGATGCTAAAAAAAAAAAGGTGACCTTAACATCATCTGTCTGAAATGGAAATTTTACTTTACTCACAAGGTCAAATACTGCTTTCTCAATAACTTTGAACTCTAGTTTGACTTCGAGCTGGCTACACACACAACAGAACATCAAGTCCACATCAAGTCCACATCAAGTCCACATCAAGTCCACTTGCTTGGTGGTAATTTAATATTTACGTTTAATATAACATTAAAACATTTAATTAGTCAATGACATAACAAGTTAAAGACATAACAATTATACACATAATTAGCCTTTTTCGCAGCAAGTTAAAAACATAATTATTCTGAATTCAAACTCTTTGTCTCCAACATCAGAGTCTGACGTGTTTGTCACTGAGCTTTCAAGTATTTATACAAATAGAAGATTTATAGTTTGAAATCTGTAGCTAACGACCAAATTCTCTACACTAGGGCTCTCTACTCTTAGCTTAGTAGATTTTCTATAGAAAATAAAATTAATTAATTACAACTAATGGATTAACTAATTGGTCTAATTTTTTTATTGATTCATGAGTTGTCATTGACACTAAAGAAGCGTGCAAAGTTTTAATTTGATCCGAGAAAGGAAAATGGGAGAAATAACGTGTAAAAGATTCCACCCAGACAGACCGACGGACTGAGGCTTTGTAAAAAAAAAACTAAAAAACAATCCCTAATAGTCAGTCCGTATATTTTACTTAAAGTTCTTGAGTCAGACTTGCAACACTGACATCCTGGGACCTTTAGCTTTCCGTGCCTAGAGCTAATTTTAATTATGGGTCCCATGGACAGCGCCATCGTCTCAGGAGTGTCCCCCCCCCCCCCAGTCGTGACGTTGATGTGTCTCGCCTCGTCTCCATTCGACTCCGCCCCTGTTCTTTAAGCTATTGTGCGGTTACGTCTGGTGACGTTTTGGTGTGAGCAACTTGATTTAAATTGAAACGTTTTGAGACCAGAGAATGACAAGTTTCATAACTGGGAGATTGGCAGTTCATTGGCGTACTTGACAGAAAAGGGAGACAAATCTTTGTTCACGGTTGACAAGAAAAGGAAGCAAACTCGTTTATTACAAGTTTGTTTATTTTACTTTTAAAAAATGTTAGTCATAAGAATTATTTTTTTTTGTGCTTACTCAATTTTTTCGTTTTTTTCCAATATCGAAACAGCTGGGGAGATGCTGTGGAGTCACCTATAAATGTGTACAGAGCAAAGTGTCAATATGTGATTACATTAAGTATTATGCCATTTACATAGCAATACATATTCTGTAAGTTCACAATGGTCTTTGATTCTCAAGTCTCTATCTAATGGGACTTATCTATTTTTATCATTAAATGACATAACTTATCTTAGAAGTTTGCACCAGCTGAGAAATGTAAAGAGCTCTCGCAATAAGGCCGTTAGTCTCCTTAGGTGAGAGAAAGCAAAGGACTTTGGAAACACAACAAACAATGAACTGTACGGGCAGCAACAACAAACTACAACAAACTATAAAAACAAACTTATAACAAACAACAACAACCTACAACAAACTATAACAACAAACTTATAACAAACAACAACAACCTATAACCTACTATAAAAACAAACTATATCAAACAACAACAAACTATAACAATATAACAACAAACTTATAACAAACAACAACAATCTATAACCTAATATAAGAACAAACTATATCAAACAAGAACAAACTATAACAATATAACAACAAACTTATAACAAACAACAACAACCTATAACCTAATATAAAAACAAATTATATCAAACAACAACAAACTATAACAATATAACAACAAACTACAACAAACGATAACAATGCTACAATAAACTACAACAAACTATGACAACAAACTACAACTATAACAAAGACAGTCGAATTTCCAAAGAGCGTTTAACCATCGTTTTCTTCGCTTCTTATTTTGACCAAAACACTGCAAGAGGCAAATACGCCTTATGAAGATATACTTAGGCGACTTGTGCCTTGATTGTCATGTACACTTCAGTATCGGCCATTGCCCCCCAAGTACTTTATTTTACTAAATTTGAACTGCCTTTTTTTTCAATAGTGTGAATAATGAGCTTTAGATGTCAGGAGAATGCGTTGTGAAATAAAGAAATGTATAAAATAACAAGGAATAGAAAAAATACATTTAAAAAAACAAAGCTTATTTAAGGGAAAGAACCGCTAATTATTGTCAATTATCCGAAAATTACAGGGTTTGGCTCCCTTTCTACTATATAAACAAAATGAATTAATTAGTACTAAATGATTGACTAATGTGTTCATTTTTGGATTTATTTGTGTGTTATCATTGACTATGAATAATTGTGTGCAAAGTTTCAACTTGATCCGAGAATGAGAAGTGGGAGAAAAAAACGTATTGAAACGTAATAAAGGGAGTAATTCGATACATACATCCACATCTCTCATTAAGTAGCATTTATTCCCCTTATTTCCAAATGAAACAAAATAAGTATTCACCATCAATTAATTAATTAATTGTTTGCTTGAATCGTGTGTAGTCAGGTTTAGTGAAGTCCTAGGCTGTTAAGGAAAACGTCACGTGATAGAGCTTCGATACTTTGTGATTTTATTGATTGTGACATGGATTATTGGGGATTTGGAGAGAAAGAGCTTGGTTTTCATACTATCAAAAAACTTGTGTGTGTGTTTTGCTTTTGTTCTATGTTTTTCCAACTTTCTCTCTCTTGCTCTCTCTGTCTCTCTCTGTCTCTCTCATGCTATCCTGTGACTCCATAACACCGCTCCATTTCTCTCTCTCTTTCAATCCCCTCCATCCCCTCCACTTCAATGTCTCTCTGACCACAGTAGTCAGTGTGAAGGACAGAGCAGGAAATATTGACCAGGCTACATCCAATACTTCAAACTTTACAGCAAATCAAACAAAAACAAAATGCAACTTGAAGCTTGTGTAATCCTGGTCTCTGTCGCCTGCTACAAGCGTAGAACGTGCAATCCACACACTGAATGGAATGTTTTGATGACATAGTCAAAGCCAGACACCATGTCACCACCAGGACACCATGCACACGGCATAAAATAATGTTTATATAATTACTCTTCGTCTCTGTGCGATCAGATATATTCGAATCACAGTTAATACTTTTAGCCTGCCCTAATTAAATTCCATTCATTCTCAATTAATAATCAAAGCCTCAATACCTGAGTTTCGATATCTCTAAATAAAAAAAAAAAAAGCCATCAAAGTCTTGAACTTTTTTTATTTTGTGTTTTTTTTTTTACATTTCCGGTGTCCAAGCACGTATTGGGACAAGGCAGCCTATAAAGTCTCGCCTTTCAACGGACAATTGCCTTTTTTTTTTCTGTGAATGCTATCTCGGGGAGAAATCGACGCAAAGCATGGGCCCCCAAAAAAGACAGCCAGTAGAGATGACAATCTCGGACCCAGGTAATGACGGAGAGCTGGCAAAGTAATTGATTCCAGACGAGCACACAGAGAACAAGAAGTATATGGGGCGAGAAGGGGTGGGAAAACTGAAATGAATTTCTGTCGTCTGCTATCGGAATACATGATCTGGTTATTTGATAACTGGCTGGTCAAGATTTTACACTCCTAACCACGATAAAAAAAATATCGCTGGACGCTGGTCAGTCTAGGCAGTTATTCTATTATAATTGCAGCGCTAACAACTGGGCTTACAAGAGTAATGTATTCTCAACTAGAGTTGCAGCCCTTTGTATTTTTTTCAAGATATATGTTTGTAAAACATTGGCTTTTTGTCGCCTGCAAAGAGAGATTCAATGCCACTGTCCAATGTTCCTTATAAGAAGACTCTATCCTTTTCAAACCAATAGTCCATTTAAATGTCACAACTTCCTGTACACAAATTCACATCGCAGTTCGTCTCAGCTCCAAAAAAAATAGTCAAAACACTGAAATCTGAACCTAGTCTAAGAGTTATAGTATCATTGGTTTAACAATGCACTAAATATTCTTTTTAAAAAAGACTTGTAAATTGGTTAAAAGTTAATTTGATTTGAAATTATTATTTTTTTTACTTTATTTTTTTTTACTTTGGTTACCAGGGCTAGAGTAAAAACTAAACACAAGAACGTTTCAATGTCACAGCAGTAAAAACACTCACCAAACGAAATAGAAATACAAATATATGATCTTTGCGGGCAGAGTTAAGAAGTGCATCCTATTAGTTAGACAGGGACAAGCATGGCTACCATCTCTTGACAAGTTCCAAATTCAGAGGCGACCCTAGCAGTGGGGACCTGGACGAGTACCTAGGTAATTGTATAGATGCCGGAAATGTTTCAACGATTATGAGCAACAAATCCTTGTTAAGAAGAAATATTTGCGAAAAAATCCACACACTGTGTTTCGTATATAGCGTATTGGTACGATTCATTAGAATGCGTGTCAGAGACATCGCATATCTATATGATGGGCTCTTGATAGCAGAGGCATCAACATATCTCGGGGCCCCTCTCAGGCGCGGGGCCTTGTGACGTCGCCCCTGTTCGCCATCCCAAAAAGACTCTTTTTCCTAATAGGACTTTGGCTATTACAGATTAAATGTGAGCATGTAGGATGTAACAGTTGGCACTCTAGGAAATATCAGACGTTGGACAATAGGATCCGAGCATAACGTATTTAGGCCAGACTATTAGTTGACGCCTGGTCTCATAGAGGGAAACCTGATCTCAACGTAGTCTGAAGAGCAAACAATGACCAGTGTTTAACAATAATCGCTGACCAGTGGGTCCAGCCGCATAAAAAAGGAGCCCCTCCCATTTCACAAATATTAAGACTGACTAAACAAATGGCTTGAACAGGGAAAGGTCAAACTGTTTTAAGGACAACAATGGACAATGAACGATCTGGCCAGCTCGGACCCCTGAAGCCCGGCAGGAAGTGACGGGTCCTGATACTTGGTCTCAATTCGAATAGAGTCCAGCGACGGGATTGTGCCTAAATGGCCCAATTTGTGGTCAATAAATCTGAATTCGAGAGGATTTTTATCGCTGGTGTTGAATGCGAATTGGTTTGACTTTTAAGTGTTCCACTAGCACTTTGTCCAGTATTTGGTAATACAAGAGTCGTCAACACACAGACCTGCAGAAACAAAATGGTGTCAGAGCGAAATGAAGTACTTAGTGTTACTGCGACATGTCTTGGTGTGAAAGTCGCAATAAAAGTATTCACGATTATTTTATCAATGTTTACACAGTGCGTGCGAACGTGATATAAATCTGATCTTTATTATTAATAGTGTTATCACACACACACACCCAAAACAGCAAATATATTCTCATTACAGGAGAAATCCTTTGAAACAACTCAGTTCAATCTTATATTGTATTCAGAACAGATCCAACGACTGTGCACTAATGAAATCTTCCCATATAGCTTATGGAATGACAAGAGTCTCATTCCTCTGATACAATGTCTGTTTCAAAGAATGATGATCTCTTCTTGGTCAGTTCATGGTCACTGAATGGGATTTTGTGTGACGTAGTGTGTGAGAACAGCTGATACGCCTCTGGGGGCCCCGTGTGTATACATTTTATTTTTGTTTCAGTTCTCGTAGTACAAGTTTTTAACCTTGAATGTTTTTAGAAATTAGGTGCGTGGACATTATAGGACATTATCGGTGTTGTTGCGTTTTATTTCCACTTAGCTCATTAGGACGTACGATTCCCTTAGAGTTCTATGTTAGCTCATTAGGACGTACGATTCCCTTAGAGTTCTATGTTAGCTCATTAGGACGTACGATTCCCTTAGAGTTCTATGTTAGCCCATTAGGACGTACGGTTCCCTTAGAGTTCTATGTTAGCTCATTAGGACGTACGATTCCCTTAGAGTTCTATGTTAGCTCATTAGGACGTACGATTCCCTTAGAGTTCAATGTTAGCTCATTAGGACGTACGATTCCCTTAGAGTTCTATGTTAGCTCATTAGGACGTACGATTCCCTTAGAGTTCTATGTTAGCTCATTAGGACGTACGATTCCCTTAGAGTTCTATGTTAGCCCATTAGGACGCACGATTCCGTTAGAGTTCTATGTTAGCCCATTAGGACGTACGATTCCCTTAGAGTTCTATGTTAGCTCATTAGGACGTACGATTCCCTTTGAGTTCTATGTTAGCCCATTAGGACGTACGATTCCCTTAGAGTTCTATGTTAGCTCATTAGGACGTACAGTTCCCTTTGAGTTCTATGTTAGCTTATTAGGACGTACGATTCCCTTTGAGGTCTATGTAAATGTTCATAGGTAGGCCAAAGTAATTGTTCCATGTTTCATTGATCGGTCACTCGGTGTTGCGTGGTCACAACAATGACCTTGTATTTTTCAAAATGAAGCTCGGGGAAGTCATCTTATGGGTTAAGTGATAGAGCATTTTCTCCTCTAAGCAAGGGTTCTACGTTCAAGTACTAGTCTGGTCTCTATGTCCCGACATCTCTCCAGGTTGATATGACACTTCTTAGGATAGTCTAAGTGAAATGAAAGCCTGATATCAAGTGACCAATCGGAAAAAGTCGTGACTCAGACGTCTTGGTTGATAGTAAGTTGGCGTCGTTCTAAACTTTAGAAGCCTTTGTGATTTATTTCCCACACCACAGCCACAGTGTCATTAACAACAACAACAAAACACAATGCCACAAAAGACACAAATTATCCTTAATGTATCAGATATAGACACTCTATAGACACACTACAGATACACATAAAAGAAATGATTAACACTCTGCACAATTGAACTAAAAATATTTTTTTGTCAATATCACGCTAAAGGAATGCAGACAGCTAATTAAAATCTAATATTACAAAAACCTGACAATGTAATCAGTTCTTGTCACACTTGTATCTCCTGTTACAAACACACAAATACTTTAAATAATTACTTTTTGTTTTTATCATTGAATTCTAGGATCACGTGACATCCGGGTCCACAAAAGACCACATTGTAGACTGGGACCTGCTGTATGTCAATCTACCACAAACGTGGTAACACTATACAACTGAAATCATCGTCACCACAATACCTGCAGCTTCAACCAAATATTTACGTCAACAGAAGAGAAAGAAAAAAAAATTAGTCTGATTTCAAACTTGCAATACAAGCAGCAGCGTCGCGGGAGGCAAGAGACACGGGCGGCCGCGACGATCAAATGTCACTTTTAAAAAATTCTTATTGTGTTCGAGAAATGTATCACTCTTTATTTTTTTTTACCTGTTCACGTTTCATTTTGACATTACCCCTCCTCTTAACACACCCACTCCAGACCGTGCTCTACACATCGGTATCACCCACCCACTCCAGACCGTGCTCTACACATCGGTATCACCCACCCACTCCAGACCGTGCTCTACACATCGGTATCACCCACCCACTCCAGACCGTGCTCTACACATCGGTATCACCCACCCACTCCAGACCGTGCTCTACACATCGGTATCACCCACCCACTCCAGACCGTGCTCTACACATCGGTATCACCCACCCACTCCAGACCGTGCTCTACACATCGGTATCACCCACCCACTCCAGACCGTGCTCTACACATCGGTATCACCCACCCACTCCAGACCGTGCTCTACACATGGGTATCACCCACCCACTCCAGACCGTGCTCTACACATCGGTATCACCCACCCACTCCAGACCGTGCTCTACACATCGGTATCACCCACCCACTCCAGACCGTGCTCTACACATCGGTATCACCCACCCACTCCAGACCGTGCTCTACACATCGGTATCACCCACCCACTCCAGACCGTGCTCTACCCACCCACTTATTTCTTTCCCCATGTTATGTTGCAAAGTTGTATCAAAGGTGTCGCCCTAACTTACTGCCTTCTTTCAACTTGTGTCTCTAGCACCAATAAATATTTTATAATTTGGGTGCTAGGTCAAACAAAAGAGAAAGAGAGAGATGTTTGGGATGGGGGGGGGGGAGAGAAAGAATGAGAAAAAAAACAAAGAAAGAGAGATTGAGCAATTGAGAAAGAAAGGTGAAAGAAAGAGAGATTCAGCAATTGAGAAAGAAAGGTGAAAGAAAGAGAGATTGGGCAATTGAAAAAGAAAGGTGAAAGAAAGAGAGATTGAGCAATTGAGAAGAAAGTTCAAAGAAAGAGAGATTGAGCAATTGAGAAAGAAAACCAAAGAAAGAGAGATTGAGCAATAGAGAAAGAAAGGTGAAAGAGAGATTGAGCAATTGAGAAAGAAAGGTGATAGAAAGAGAGATTGAGCAATTGAGAAAGAAAACCAAAGAAAGAAATATTGAGCAATTTTGAAAGAAAGGTGAAAGAAAGAGAGATTGAGCAATTGAGAAAGAAAACCAAAGAAAGAGAGATTGAGCAATTGAGAAAGAAAGGTGAAAGAAAGAGAGATTGAGCAATTGAGAAAGAAAGGTGAAAGAGAGATTGAGCAATTGAGAAAGAAAGGTGATAGAAAGAGAGATTGAGCAATTGAGAAAGAAAACCAAATAAAGAAATATTGAGCAATTGAGAAAGAAAGGTGAAAGAAAGAGAGATTGAGCAATTGAGAAAGAAAACCAAAGAAAGAGAGATTGAGCAATTGAGAAAGAAAGGTGAAAGAAAGAGAGATTGAGCAATTGAGAAAGAAAGGTGAAAGAAAGAGAGATTGAGCAATTGAGAAAGAAAGGTGAAAGAAAGAGAGATTGAGCAATTGAGAAAGAAAGGTGAAAGAAAGAGAGATTGAGCAATTGAGAAAGAAAGGTGAAAGAAAGAGTGATTGAGCAATTGAGAAAGAAAGGTGAAAGAAAGAGAGATTGAGCAATTGAGAAAGAAAGGTGAAAGAAAGAGAGATTGGGCAATTGAAAAAGAAAGGTGAAAGAAAGAGAGATTGAGCAATTGAGAAGAAAGTTCAAAGAAAGAGAGATTGAGCAATTGAGAAAGAAAACCAAAGAAAGAGAGATTGAGCAATAGAGAAAGAAAGGTGAAAGAGAGATTGAGCAATTGAGAAAGAAAGGTGATAGAAAGAGAGATTGAGCAATTGAGAAAGAAAACCAAAGAAAGAAATATTGAGCAATTGAGAAAGAAAGATGAAAGAAAGAGAGATTGAGCAATTGAGAAAGAAAACCAAAGAAAGAGAGATTGAGCAATTGAGAAAGAAAGGTGAAAGAGAGATTGAGCAATTGAGAAGAAAGTTCAAAGAAAGAGAGATTGAGCAATTGAGAAAGAAAACCAAAGAAAGAGAGATTGAGCAATAGAGAAAGAAAGGTGAAAGAGAGATTGAGCAATTGAGAAAGAAAGGTGAAAGAAAGAGAGATTGAGCAATTGAGAAAGAAAGGTGAAAGAAAGAGAGATTGAGCAATTGAGAAAGAAAGGTGAAAGAAAGAGAGATTGGGCAATTGAAAAAGAAAGGTGAAAGAAAGAGAGATTGAGCAATTGAGAAGAAAGTTCAAAGAAAGAGAGATTGAGCAATTGAGAAAGAAAACCAAAGAAAGAGAGATTGAGCAATAGAGAAAGAAAGGTGAAAGAGAGATTGAGCAAGTGAGAAAGAAAGGTGATAGAAAGAGAGATTGAGCAATTGAGAAAGAAAACCAAAGAAAGAAATATTGAGCAATTGAGAAAGAAAGATGAAAGAAAGAGAGATTGAGCAATTGAGAAAGAAAACCAAAGAAAGAGAGATTGAGCAATTGAGAAAGAAAGGTGAAAGAGAGATTGAGCAATTGAGAAAGAAAGGTGATAGAAAGAGAGATTGAGCAATTGAGAAAGAAAACCAAAGAAAGAAATATTGAGCAATTGAGAAAGAAAGGTGAAAGAAAGAGAGATTGAGCAATTGAGAAAGAAAACCAAAGAAAGAGAGATTGAGCAATTGAGAAAGAAAGGTGAAAGAAAGAGAGATTGAGCAATTGAGAAAGAAAGGTGAAAGAAAGAGAGATTGAGCAATTGAGAAAGAAAGGTGAAAGAAAGAGAGATTGAGCAATTGAGAAAGAAAGGTGAAAGAAAGAGAGATTGAGCAATTGAGAAAGAAAACCAAAGAAAGAGAGATTGAGCAATTGAGAAAGAAAGGTGAAAGAAAGAGAGATTGAGCAATTGAGAAAGAAAGGTGAAAGAAAGAGAGATTGAGCAATTGAGAAAGAAAGGTGAAAGAAAGAGAGATTGAGCAATTGAGAAAGAAAGGTGAAAGAAAGAGAGATTGAGCAATTGAGAAAGAAAGGTGAAAGAAAGAGAGATTGAGCAATTGAGAAAGAAAGGTGAAAGAAAGAGAGATTGAGCAATTGAGAAAGAAAGGTGAAAGAAAGAGAGATTGAGCAATTGAGAAAGAAAGGTGAAAGAAAGAGAGATTGGGCAATTGAAAAAGAAAGGTGAAAGAAAGAGAGATTGAGCAATTGAGAAGAAAGTTCAAAGAAAGAGAGATTGAGCAATTGAGAAAGAAAACCAAAGAAAGAGAGATTGAGCAATAGAGAAAGAAAGGTGAAAGAGAGATTGAGCAATTGAGAAAGAAAGGTGATAGAAAGAGAGATTGAGCAATTGAGAAAGAAAACCAAAGAAAGAAATATTGAGCAATTGAGAAAGAAAGATGAAAGAAAGAGAGATTGAGCAATTGAGAAAGAAAACCAAACCAAAGAGAGATTGAGCAATTGAGAAAGAAAGGTGAAAGAGAGATTGAGCAATTGAGAAGAAAGTTCAAAGAAAGAGAGATTGAGCAATTGAGAAAGAAAACCAAAGAAAGAGAGATTGAGCAATAGAGAAAGAAAGGTGAAAGAGAGATTGAGCAATTGAGAAAGAAAGGTGATAGAAAGAGAGATTGAGAAATTGAGAAAGAAAACCAAAGAAAGAAATATTGAGCAATTGAGAAAGAAAGGTGAAAGAAAGAGAGATTGAGCAAATGAGAAAGAAAACCAAAGAAAGAGAGATTGAGCAATTGAGAAAGAAAGGTGAAAGAAAGAGAGATTGAGCAATTGAGAAAGAAAGATGAAAGAGAGATTGAGCAATTGAGAAAGAAAGGTGATAGAAAGAGAGATTGGGCAATTGAGAAAGAAAACCAAAGAAAGAAATATTGAGCAATTGAGAAAGAAAGGTGAAAGAAAGAGAGATTGAGCAGTTGAGAAAGAAAACCAAAGAAAGAGAGATTGAGCAATTGAGAAAGAAAGGTGAAAGAAAGAGAGATTGAGCAATTGAGAAAGAAAGGTGAAAGAAAGAGAGATTGAGCAATTGAGAAAGAAAGGTGATAGAAAGAGAGATTGAGCAATTGAGAAAGAAAACCAAAGAAAGAAATATTGAGCAATTGAGAAAGAAAGGTGAAAGAAAGAGAGATTGAGCAATTGAGAAAGAAAACCAAAGAAAGAGAGATTGAGCAATTGAGAAAGAAAGGTGAAAGAAAGAGAGATTGAGCAATTGAGAAAGAAAGGTGAAAGAAAGAGAGATTGAGCAATTGAGAAAGAAAGGTGAAAGAAAGAGAGATTGAGCAATTGAGAAAGAAAGGTGAAAGAAAGAGAGATTGAGCAATTGAGAAAGAAAACCAAAGAAAGAGAGATTGAGCAATTGAGAAAGAAAGGTGAAAGAAAGAGAGATTGAGCAATTGAGAAAGAAAGGTGAAAGAAAGAGAGATTCAGCAATTGAGAAAGAAAGGTGAAAGAAAGAGAGATTGAGCAATTGAGAAAGAAAGGTGAAAGAAAGAGAGATTGAGCAATTGAGAAAGAAAGGTGAAAGAAAGAGAGATTGAGCAATTGAGAAAGAAAGGTGAAAGAAAGAGAGATTGAGCAATTGAGAAAGAAAGGTGAAAGAAAGAGAGATTGAGCAATTGAGAAAGAAAGGTGAAAGAAAGAGAGATTGGGCAATTGAAAAAGAAAGGTGAAAGAAAGAGAGATTGAGCAATTGAGAAGAAAGTTCAAAGAAAGAGAGATTGAGCAATTGAGAAAGAAAACCAAAGAAAGAGAGATTGAGCAATAGAGAAAGAAAGGTGAAAGAGAGATTGAGCAATTGAGAAAGAAAGGTGATAGAAAGAGAGATTGAGCAATTGAGAAAGAAAACCAAAGAAAGAAATATTGAGCAATTGAGAAAGAAAGATGAAAGAAAGAGAGATTGAGCAATTGAGAAAGAAAACCAAAGAAAGAGAGATTGAGCAATTGAGAAAGAAAGGTGAAAGAGAGATTGAGCAATTGAGAAGAAAGTTCAAAGAAAGAGAGATTGAGCAATTGAGAAAGAAAACCAAAGAAAGAGAGATTGAGCAATAGAGAAAGAAAGGTGAAAGAGAGATTGAGCAATTGAGAAAGAAAGGTGATAGAAAGAGAGATTGAGAAATTGAGAAAGAAAACCAAAGAAAGAAATATTGAGCAATTGAGAAAGAAAGGTGAAAGAAAGAGAGATTGAGCAAATGAGAAAGAAAACCAAAGAAAGAGAGATTGAGCAATTGAGAAAGAAAGGTGAAAGAAAGAGAGATTGAGCAATTGAGAAAGAAAGATGAAAGAGAGATTGAGCAATTGAGAAAGAAAGGTGATAGAAAGAGAGATTGGGCAATTGAGAAAGAAAACCAAAGAAAGAAATATTGAGCAATTGAGAAAGAAAGGTGAAAGAAAGAGAGATTGAGCAGTTGAGAAAGAAAACCAAAGAAAGAGAGATTGAGCAATTGAGAAAGAAAGGTGAAAGAAAGAGAGATTGAGCAATTGAGAAAGAAAGGTGAAAGAAAGAGAGATTGAGCAATTGAGAAAGAAAGGTGAAAGAAAGAGAGATTGAGCAATTGAGAAAGAAAGGTGAAAGAAAGAGAGATTGAGCAATTGAGAAAGAAAGGTGAATGAAAGAGAGAAAGAGGGAAAAGGGAGTAGGGAAAGAAATAAAAAAAAGAGTGAGTAAAAGAAAAAGAAAGAGAGATATAAAGATAGAAAGGAATAAAGAAAGAGAGCAAGGGAGAGAGAGAAAGAATAGTTGCCCCCCCCCCTCTTGTATTTCTGCCTCTCCTTCTGTGATGTAGACAAAAGTAGCACCTTGTCCGGTGTTTGTTTGTCCTCCCTGGTGACTCCGTACAGGCGAGCTGAGCTGGTAGGAAATGAACCGGAACAACTGCAATTACGCGCTCCGATGTGGATACCTTGACGAAGAAAACATTGTACAAGGGTCTGAAGCTTAAGGGGGGGGGCGGGGAGTTCAAAGTTGAACTTACAACCACAATACTGAAGACAAGGGGGGGGGAGAGGAGGAGATAAGAAAGAGAGGGGAGAAGAATGACGGGCGCAAGGAATCGACTCCCGCCGGCTCCATTAGGGGGCGTCGTCTGAGGGGCACTCAAGGATGTTGCACTGTGGTAGTGGCTGGCCAAGGAAAGCTACACCCTATCACTTTTCTCCCCCTTCCGTTTTTTGTATCACCTCTCCCCCCCCCCCCCCTCTCGTTCCGCCACAGTAAAAAAGGTCCTCGCTTGACTGCTCTGCAAACCTCACGACAGAGAGAAAAAAGAAAAAAAAAAGAGGGGGGGAGCGCTATCATTTCTTTCTATCTCGTTAGTTCATCAATATAGCCGTTGATCCGCCCCCCCCCCCCGACTCCTTACGCCCCCTTTCTCTCGCTCCGTCTGAAACTTCAAAAGGGGCTGTGGGGGGGGGGGTGTGAGAGGCTCATATAAAATGTAAAGTTAACTTGGCTTTTCGTCATGGCACCCTCCATTCCGGAAAACTTCCAACCTTGGTCATTGAGGAGTTTTATAACTGTTAAGGGAAAAAATGGTGATTGTGAGAGAGAGAGAGAGAGTGTGTGATTGAGAGAAAGAGAGAGTGATTGAGAGATATAGAGAGAGTGATTGAGAGAAAAAGAGAGAGTGATTGAGAGATATATAGAGAGTGATTGAGAGATATAGAGAGAGTAATTGAGAGATGTAGAGAGAGTGATTGAGATATATATTTATATTGAGAGAGAGTGATTGAGAGAGAGAGAGAGAGAGAGAAATAGTGTGAAAAGGAGTAAAAGTGATTAATGAGAGAGAGAGTGTGAGTGTGTATGTGGTTGACAAAAAATAGAAAGAAACTGAAGGGAGAGAAAAGAAGAAAGTATTCAGTCATGTTAACTAATGAAAAGCAAACAAGGTTGACTAGAGGACTATGGGGGCGGAAAAAACAAGAAAAAAAAAGTTATCGGGGAGGGAAAGGAGGAGGCGAGAGGAGAAACTCATCAACCTAGGAAGTTTCTGCAGAGCAGACGTGTGCATGATTTGATGACCTCAACTTTGACCCACAAGTCCCTGTTATCACTTCCGCCATCTTCTGGAGCCATATTGCAATCCCCTTCTGATCTTTCATCCGAGTGTCTTGCCAAACATTTCTAGATCTAACTGCATGTCGAATTAATGTCGTGCAATTATCACGTGATCCAAATCATATCAACAAATCTTCTATTATGGAAATACATACGCGGCAGTGCATAAATCAGAACAACAACAAAACAAAATACTAGGCTAATCGAGATCTATAGTAGCACAAAGAGGCTAATCGAGATCTATAGTAGCACAAAGAGGCTAAATTGTTTTCACATAGATAGCGATCTACACAGTGGCGTAGCTAGACTATATGATGCCTGGTGCGGTACCTCATCTTGATGCCCCCCCCCCCCAAAAAAAAAAAAAGACTAACTAATTAATAAAATAGCAAAACCTTACTTTTTTGTTCAAAATAATATGTATTCGTTAATGCGATATTGTTAATTCAAAAAAATCACTTTTACATAAACATACTACAAATGAATTTTACTTTTACACGCTTTCTTGCTGGCAAAAGTATCAATAATTTTATCGAAATCAATTTTTTCCACCAGCTCTTGTTCAATGGACAAAATGGCCAAATTAGTGAGTCGTAAATTTGTCATTGTAAGTAATTCTTGATCAGTTTAAGTTTGAAAAAACTTCTCTCGCATGTAGCGACGCTTACCACAATAGTCAAAAATATGCGAATCATGATGACGATATTCGGGACTAAATCATCTAGCTGATATTTCAGAAATTCAAGAGCTCAACAGGTCCTTGTTTTGGAAGTGCGGAGGCTTCTGATTAAACTGTGACAAACCGTTGAAGCCTCTTTCGCTCCAGCAGAATTTCGCTAGGAGTACTATCGAGATTGATTTCGACCTGAGGATTTAATAGCTGGGAAGGCGACAAAAATTCATATCTGCTACATTATGAAGTTTCTCGAATCGGGTGATTATTTCTTGAACAATCCTGTCCAAGGTAAAATAAATTTCCCTTCGATGCTCTTCTTTTCTCACCAGGGATCTTTTTCTTATGGCCAATACGTTTTTGAGGTTCTGTACTGATTCTCAGATCTGAACACACGCTTTTGGCAAAGGTAATGCTGGCTTCAACGATGTCCTCTCGATTACTACTTAAAAATGTCTCTAATGTTTTTAGTTTGAGTGAGCAGTCTCGAATAGACAATCCTTGTTTTTGAAGGTAGAATTGCGCATCATTAATTTCAGTTAATACAGGAGCCCAAAATCCAAGATAGGTGAGAAAATTAAAAGATTGAATAGCAACTAATAATCCACCTGTCTCCAGAGTTTCTATAATTTTAGAAAATTTATCCCTAACCAAAACCTAACCTTCTCCTGTGGCGCTCCAGCGGGTCTCATCTAAACGTTTAAGGCTAGTTCCGGTTATTTTGATGAGGATATCCCAGCGGTGTGTTGAAGTTGAGAAAAAGGCGTGTAAACGGTCCAGTGTACCAAAAATATTACCGAATTGACTTCAGCTTCAGCAGCTCGAATTTCTGCTAAATTAAGAGAATGGTTTGAGCAGGCAATGAATAGTGACTTCTAGAATACGTTTTTTGGACACCGTAGTTTTGACCTTTCATGACCGCAGCATTATCATAGTCTTGACCCCCTGCAGTCCATTATGTCTAAGCCATCCGAACGTAGTTTCTCTAGAATCATCTCAGTGATTCCAGCAGCATGCTTGTCCTTTGTGTCGATGAAGTCAACAAAAGACTCACGAACCTGCACCCCGTCATTATCCATGACAACGTACCGTAAAATTTGGGAAGTTTGATCCAGCTTTAAGATGTCAGGTGTACTGTAAAAAATAATAGAGAAATATTTGGCTTGTTTTACTTGCTGTATGATTTGTTTTTTAGCGTGATACCCCAATATTGTAATAAATTCATTTTGTATTTGTGGAGACATGTATGCATTCGGTCAGAAACAAAGCTTAGTTCGAAGCACATGCTCCCTCAGAGTGGATAGTACTTTGATAGTAATTTTACTAACTCTCCAGGTTTTCGTCTCTTGTATAATCAAATCTTTGGCCTTGTTGTCAATATTGTTCCCTACTCTCAGGCGAACTTCAAGTTCCCTCCAAGCAAGCGATGACTAAATGTGAGCTCTGCTGGTCTGATGTTTTTCTATTTTCGGGAATAACCTCCACCACTCATTGAATCCGTCTTTGGATATAAATGAAGATTTGGTACTTGATCTTGTTGAGAAGAGTATGCAGGGGAAGCAAAATAAGGATTCTTTTTTTTTTTGCCGAATAACACATCCACTTTCTAAGAACTTTCTCGCCGTTTGACATTTGCAAAAAAAAAAAAAAAAACATGCCTATGAAAGCTTTCTAGCCTTTCCTTTTGCTGATTCTTAATGTCTATACGCCTCTCTGAATTGACTGTCCATACGCTGAACTGTTTCAGATCCTTGAGTGACAAGGTGTATGCGAATATAATCTGTGATGACATCAGGCCAATCTCCAATGTCGTTCAGTCTAGAGTTTATTATCCTGCTTTCTATATTGTTTACACTGTCTGATGGTTCAGCTTCTTCAGTATGAATTTTTGAGGAGTGTACTTAAGACATGCTTGTGTGCTGTCCTTTAGTCTCTAGAACCTGCGGTATTGAAGTATTTTCTTCTTTTTCATCATTCAGGATGTCTGCCTCATCATTTTTTTCTGGATTCAATGATAAACGTCTCATCTTGCTTTGTTGCTTTTAATTGTTCATTTAATTCATACCTAATAACAGCTCGCCTATAGTCGGTGGACTCAGGCAATGATGTGACTTGAAATTGTCTCGATGCTTCTTTAGACTTAAAAAAATTTAAGAAACGCACCTCACTGCGGTCAAAGAAACTGCTTTATGCGGATGACATTGTCCTCTGGTCAACCAGCAAGAAAGCCGAAAAAATACAGGCGGCATTACTAGCAGACCTCCAAACCATCTCCTCGTATTGCGACAAATGACAGATTCAGATAAACGTCGCCAAAACGACCTGATCCCTGTTCAGCCTAGGGATCGACATTCTTAAGGCTCCATTCGAGCTTCAACTCGGTGGGCTGCGACTCCAACGTGAAAACACGCCAAAATATCTAGGGGTGACCCTGGATAGAAAACTGTCAATGCTCCAGCACGTCCAGGAAGTTGAAAGAGAAGCCTCGGAGAAGTTAGCGTTACTAAGAAAGCTGGCCAGCACAAAGTGGGGTGCCAAAGCTTACCTGCTACGCACATTGTACTTAGGGGCAGTCAGATCACTAATTGAGTACAGCTATACAGTTCAAGTATATGCTAGTAAAACTGTCCTCGAATCACTCGACCGAGTACAATCACAGGCACTAAGGTTCATTTGTGGCACCTTTCGGAGAAGCCCAAAGCCCAACAAACGCTGCTAAAATCTTAACAAACGTGGCCCATTTACATTTAAGGAGGGAGAGGGCGGTACTTACGGCCTACGAGCCCTACAAAAGGGGCGACTCTAGGCTACCCACCTCAATCTTAGTGCAACAGTGGAGAGAGAGAAGCCGCATAAAAATGCGATCGTTCCTCCACATTGCGGCCAATTTGTCAAAATCAGCTGAGCTCTCCACTGATAGAATTCCTATTGGAAGAATTAGTACTTGCCCTCCGTGGAGGAGATTGTCGGACCCACAAATAAACATGTCCCTTATAGGACAAGAGGGAGCTACCAATAGGCGATTAACACCTGTCATACTCCAAAACTTGGCATCAGCTACACTAAAGTCCTACCCATCAGATGCCATTTTCTGCTATACCGATGGGTCGGTAATGAGGGACCCCGATAGATCTGGGTATAGGGCCCTTATAGTCTACCCAGACCGGACAGAACCAGAGATGCCGATTTCTCCGTCTGAGCTTAAAAGGGTTTTGAGGCGCCAGTCAGTCTTGAGCACTGTTCATCATTTTGTTTACGTTACAATATTACAATTAACTAGTAAGTTAAAAAAAAACTCGTAGAAAACAAAGGTTAGCTTATTTAAAAAAATATTGACATTACAATAGAATTATTTCCAAAATTAAACTATAAAGAATCATAAAGAAATGAATAAACTAAGACAATTGTTTAGAGCTAGAATTTAGAAATATATTTGTTAACTCAATATCTAGATTAAACCAATGGACTAAACAATGAAGTAAAAAAAGGGTTGGCCTATCTTCTTCTTTATATTACAGAGCATTGATCAGTGTAGTAACAACATGTACCGTGTGTCCGAAATGAATCTAGTAAATTAGATTCAAACTGTTCTATAGCTTACATTGTATGGAAGAAATCGTCAAGGAGATGAAACAAAATAGCGACATGATTAGTTTATAAATCGTTAGTTCATGTTTAAAATACAGTAGTTTATGTTTGTTCGTGTCCATACAATAAGTCCTTTTTTCTGAAAAGCTCAGGGAAATAGGAAATTAATACACACTGGGGGAATTTTGGTGCCCCTCTCCACTTGGTGCCCTGTGCGGCCCGCACCACCCGCACATTGGTAGCTACGCCACTGGATCTACACTTCACATCTAACAATTTCAAAAATGGCGATCATACGCCACCACACAGAGGCGTAGCTAGGGTGGGGAAAGGGGGTATCCAAATTTAAAAATTCCCGCACGGGCTCCCATTGGGGGGGGGGGGCAAATAAGTGTCAATTGCGTCCGAAATTGATTTTGTACATTAAATATTACGCCATTACCACATGTCATGATGTCGAATGTCAAAATGCTGGGTCCCCTAAAGAGATCAAGCAACCCCGGGCACCCAAAGCCATAGCTACGCCACTGCCACCACATGTTTGATTAGAATATCTTCTAAGGTAGATGCTTGATGTACATTAAAATGTAATTTTCTTTTTGAAAAAAAAAGGTGTTTAAAAATTATGATTGTAAAAACCTTGAAATACATGTTCATGTAAATATATTGACATTAATGACATCTACACATTTATACACTGTGATGTTGCTAATTCAGGCTGTCTTGAAGTCAACCAATTACTCTGCAATCGTTTGGGTGTAATTGTTCGGGTGTATTACGTGCAGTTGAACGACAAGCCAAACAAGAATAAAACAACACCTGTTTTAACAGGTGAAGAGATGTAGTCAACACTGATGAATAAGTTCACATGAATTTATTCTGATAAAAGGCCACAGTAGAAGTCTCTGTCACTAAACACGTCGTTACCCTGGAATGTTCTATTGCTAACTGATTTTCCGGTCTCTAACCCAACATATCCCAAACGTCACTAGTCCCGTTCAATATGCGTCATCTATGGTGCGTCGCTAAAATAACTAACCTATATAAATAAGGTGTCTAACAGATTCCTCCCCCCCTTGAAAAAAAAATATGTCAATATTTTTCCACTACTGTCAAGTCTTACAAGGGCATTTTCAATTTACGGGGAAGACCACAAACATAAAATCTTGATCTCTTCATCTTGACATCTTCATCTTGACAGTTCCTCATATTCAAGTCAATGTTCATAACAGTTCATAACATTCCAGAATCATCTTCATTGGTACACAGTTCATCATGGAGGAAAATGTGGCATCTTATGGGCACGTCCTACACATCTCAAATGTTCTTTACTGGTAGTAATCTGATAAAATACATTATTTCAAAAAACAATTATAAACTTTATTTACACATTCAGTAAATTTTTTTTTCTTACCACCCTTTTATACGCTTTTGTCCATTTTTCTTTTATACTCACCCTTTTCCATAGAACTAACTTTCGTCAATGATATATGAAATGATTCACACAAAAAAAAATATCCATACTTACTTTTAAACGCTTAACATCAAATTTACTTATCTCCCTTTTCCATAACATATAAATGGTGTCAATATATTAATATATATTACATACTCAATATAATCATAGTTTATTTACAAAATTATTTCACTTCAATGTCATTCTAGACAATAGATCAGCTACAATATTCACAGATCCACTAATAGCTTTCACTTCAAATTTATACTCCTGTAGTGCTAAGAACCATCTATAAACACGACTGTTTTTCATGCTCTTTTGCTGTATATACTGAATAGGTTTATGATCAGTTAATAATATGAATTTCCTTCCTATTAAATAGCTCTCTAGCTTAGTAATTACCCATATTACAGCTAAGGCTTCTCTTTCAATGACACTATATTTTTTCTCTGCCTCTGACAATTTTCTACTTACATATAATATAGGATGTAAGTTATCATAGTTCTGCATTAAACAACCACCAATAGCATTACCAGATGCATCAGTTGTGACATAAAATATTTTGTCTTTATCAGGTAGTCTTAATATTAGTTCATGACTAAAAACATCTTTAATTCTGTCAATAGCTTTCATACATTCCTCATTACAGACTACTTTTTGAGGTTTTCCTTTTTTAAGTAAGTCATTTAGTGGATTCACTATTTCTGCTAAGTTCTTTATAAACTTTCTGTAATAATTTACTATTCCCAATATGCTTTTAATTTGTCTTTTTGTTGTAGGTATTTCAATATTAAGTACTTTCTTTATGTTATCTTCAATAGGGCTAATCATGTTGTTATTTACTTTATGTCCTAAGAAAATTATTTCCTCCAATCCTATTTCTACTTTTTCTGCTTGAATTGTAAGTCCACTTTTTTTTATTATTTTGAATACTTCTTTTACATCTACCAAATGTTCCTCCCAACTATTATTAAAAATACATATGTCATCCAAATAGCAAATAACATTTTCTTTGTTTCCAATTATCATGTTCATCATTCTATTAAATGTGGCAGGTGCATTTACTAATCCAAAACTCATATAATTCCATTGAAAAATACCATATGGTGTTACAAATGCTGTGTAAGGTTTTGCATTTTCTGTTAAAGGTATTTGCCAATAACCTTTAGTTAAATCCAATTTAGTAAAAAATTTTGCTCCATTTAATTTATGTAAAATATCCTCTATATTTGGCATTGGATATGGGTCAAATTCTGTGATGTTGTTAAGTTTCCTATAATCAATACATAACCTTATATCTCCATTCTTCTTTTTGGCTATCACAATTGGTGAAGCATAAAGAGATGTTGATGGCTCAATTATACCTGATTCTAGTAAATTGTCTATTTCTTTCTTTACTTTGTCTTGTAAATGTAGCGGTATTCTATATGGCTTAAGCTTGATAGGTTTTGAGTCTGTTACTTTAATGTCATGTTTAATAATATTAGTTTTTCCTGGTATGCTGGAAAAAATTTCTTTGTATTCCTGTATTATTTTAGTTATGTCTTTCGACTTTTCCTTAGTTAGATTATTAAGATTAATCTTTTGCCAAGTTTGATTCTCTTTTGTTTCTATTACAGGTATTTCCTTAATATCATTTTCATTATGATTTTCATTTGTTATTATCATCAAGCATTCTTCTCTTTCTGAAAATGTATTTTCTATTTTCTCCTGAATGTTTTGTATCAACTCATCTTCTCTATCATGATACAGTTTCAAATTATTTATGTGATATGTTTTAATTTTCCCATTTATTTCAATTTGATAATTCACATCACTAATTTGTTTTATCACCTTAAATGGACCTTTCCATTGTTTACCAATTTTATTTTTCAGGTCATTTATCAATATTAATACATTGTTTCCTACTTCTAGTGTTTTCAATTGTCTTTTCTTATTTAGATTCTCATGAGCACTTTGTTTGTACTTCTTATTGTTGTTATATGCTTGAGTCCATATTTCTTTCAATTCTGTTGTGATTGTTGTTTCACTGTCATTATTTAATTTATTCTCATTGTCTATTAGATTTTCTTTAAAAACATCTAATTCATCTCTGGGTTTTCTTCCATGTATTATTTCATATGGTGAAAATTGTGTTGCTTCATGAATGTTGTTTCTATGAGCAAATAGTACATAGTTAATGTAATGATCCCACTTGTTCTGATTATTCTGAATTATCTTTGTTAGTGATCTTTTTAATGAACCACCATATCGTTCACATAAACCGTTACTCTCCGGGTGGTAAACCGAAGAGTATATGTGCTGTATATTGTATTGTTTAGTCCATTTCTTAAATTGTTCTGACTTAAACTGAGATCCCTGATCACTCAATATAATTTTAGGTATACCATGTCTTGTAATTACTTTTTGAGTTATGGCATTAATGATATTTTCTGCACTTGTATTTGATAATGGGATTGCCTCTGGATATCTACTAAACATGTCTATTACTGTTAGAATGTATTTGTTATTATTTTCAGTTTGAATTAAAGGACCTATTAAATCAATAGATACTTTCTGAAATGGTGCTGTAGGTTCATCCATTTCTTGAATAGGTGCTTTATTCACTAGGCTTTTGTTAGATCTCTTTTGACATATGTCACATGAGTTTATGTATTTGTTGATTGTTGCTTTCATTTTGGGCCAAAATACTTGTTTTGACAAATTCCTATAACATTTCTTTACTCCCCTATGTGCTGCTAAATTATTATCATGTGTCATGATTAAAACATCTTTCCAATATTTCTGTGGTAAGACAAGTTGTTTTATTTTCTTGTTATCATTACTTGTTTGTCTAAATAATATTTTATTTTCTATACAAAATTTCTCCATTGGATTATTATTGTTTTTATCTGATATTCTTGAATAAATTTTCCCAATAATATTGTCATTCATTTGTTCTAATGCAAATGTGGGTGTTGTTTCTTTTTCATTTTGAGATATTTGTGTTTCAAGACTATTTTGTGTTTCATTTTCTATCTTTCTTTCCTTAACATCTGTATTTTCTATTTGTATTACATTACTGGTTTCTTCTTCTTTATCATTACTTATTACATTTATTGTATTTTCCTGTTTCTTATCTTGTTTATCCATTGATCTTGTTATTATCATACTTGTTATATTTTGTGTTTCTATGTTTTCATGATTTTGTCTTATGTTTTTGTATTTGTTTTGCCAGTCTTCTAATTCTTTTCTTGAACATTCTTTAACTCCTTTTATGTTTCCTACTAACATATCATATCTCATTTCTGGTATTGCAATGCCATCACAATAACCAGTGAAAAATGGGGTTTCAATGTATACCCTTATAGCTTTAAATTCCCTTACTGTGCCATCTGCTAATTCTACTTTCCTAGTAAACCCTTTATACCAATGAGGTTTGACAAATTTAGTTTTTACTGCCAAGGTGTTACAACCTGAATCCCTGATTAATTCCACCGGAATTCTATCTACAAATCCTGGGTACACTGCAAAATTGTTCCTATTTCCTTCCATGAAATATATCCTATCTGTACCTTTATTTTTGTATTCCCTACTGTAACTCCTATTTCTATAATTTCCCCTGTCATTCCTATCTCTACTCCTATATCTACTGCTATTTTGTTCATTGTATCTATTTCTACTTCCAGACCTACTATTCCCTCTTCTATAGTTAGCTGCTATATGACCTTTTCCTTGACATTTAAAACAGGTTATTTCACTATATTTTCTATTTCCACTATTTGATCTGTTTCTATTTCTACTTCTATCAACATTTTCTTTGGTGTATCCTATTAAATCTACTTTGCTCTTATCCCTATCAGAAAATGTTTTATTTGGATAGGCATTTTTGTATACTCTCATTATTTCTGTTATTTCATCTATAGTTTTTGGGTTTCTTTCTCTAATAAAAGATTGTAATTGAGGATCACATTTATTTACAAAGTTGTCCACTAGAATAAAATTTTTTAATCCCTCATAAGAGTTTGTCACTTTTTCTAATTTTACCCACTTATTGAAGAAATCCTTTTCCATATTAATAGTAGTTTGGGGTTCTATTTCTAATGATGGTATATTGTCAAAATATTTCTTTCTAAAAGTTGTAGCATTATGACCATAGGCATTCAGTAACTCTCTTTTTAAAACCTGATAGCTATCATCAATATGATGGTCATGATTTTGGCATATTGTTAGAGCTTGACCATGAACAAAGTCTATCAGTATTTCAGACCATTCTTCTTCAGGCATATTAAATGTAGACATTTTTGCCTCATATCTTTTCAAAAAATCACCAATGTCATCCTTCTGTTCATCAAAACTTTGAATTTTTCTTTTTAGCCATGTCTGCGAATTAGGGTTGTCTCTTTGAGTGGTATAATTATTTGAGTTATTTGTGTTATTTCCTTGTTCAGTTTGGGCTCTGGCTTGTGCTGCATCCAATCTCATCTTCTCCATTTTAGCTTCATGCTCTCTAATTTTTTCTCTCTCTTTGTCTTGCCTTTCTTGTTCCTCTTTTTGCTTCTCATATTCTTCCTTTCTGATCCTTTCTTGTCTATCTGTCTCTTGTCTTTGACGTTCCGTTTCTTCCTTCACAACTTGCTGTACATAAGCTGCTAAGTCCTTTCCTTTTAACTCCATGGCCTTTCCATCCTGCATAGCTGTTTCCTTAACCTCCTTAAGGTCCACATATGATGATGTAGCCATTGTATTTTATTTTCACTCAAATTTATATATTTTTACTTAGCCTATATTGGTTATGGCTATACTTTAAACTTATTTTATATTTAAGTTTTTCCACACTTTTATATAAGTTTTAAGTGTTATGTCTCTATCTATAGATTTAGTAAATGAGTAAATCTAGTCTGAGTTATTATGGTTATATTCAAATCTGTATATTAGGTCTAGTATCACACAAATTTAAATCTAGTATATTATAGTATGTATAATAATACTATTTAGATCTATAGTTATCAAGAGCACTATGACTATTAGTATGAATAACTATGATCAATTTTAAAATCTGGTATGACTGAAGTCACAGTGAAGTGTTTAGAGTAAATTCAAAGACTGTCTAGAGTCTAGATCTAGAGTAGATTATGGTTCTATTTAACCATGCGAAATACATATGTGTATACAGTGTCAAATATCTTCAACAAGATATATATATCTAGAATGTACTACCTTCATTCATCTTTCAATTAATAATATTTCAAATTAGAGTCTAGATGATTTAATAGTCCAAAGAGATGTACAATTTGCAGATCTAAATTTAGCCAGACGACAGTGTTTGACTACATAGCCAGTTTCGGCATTATTCTCATGGTAAAATCATATTTGATTTTAACCGCTCAAACTAAAATTATTTTAGTCTGATTCACAGTAAAAGAATCCTACCCGCACTTTCTATCATTAAGTGAAAAAAAAATACAGATCTAATTAAATTAATAAAAATAAATAATTTAAAATAATATAAACAAATGAAATAAGTAAATGAGACTATCACTATGGGTTGGGGTATGACAATATGGCACACAATGATAACGTCACGAAGTAACCAGGCAACAACGGATATGACGTTTACACAAACAAAACAAATTACAACTCTAAACGTATAATATAGCTTTTCATCTAAATTACGTCTTCTACCCCGACGGGTTTTAAGGCGCACCACCTGATTTTACTCAGGCTAACGTACCAAATTTAGACAAAATCTATTTCTAAGGGCAATCTAAACATATACTAATAAGAAAAATGGCACTTAGCTTTTGATAAGAAAGATCCCTTTGTTCGGACTCCCGAATATGCTAGATCACAACAAATTCCACTGCCTCTTTTCCAGTTCTGACTCTGTTCTCCGGTGCTACCAGTATCCCACGTAATGCCACAGATGTCCTGATATGCCACAGCAAAATGTTCTAGTTTCTTCGACGACTGTTGATGACCGTATGTGTAGTTCCGACGACTTTGTGTACACAGTTACTGACGAATAGGTTAACGGTTCTTCTGGTGATGACTTGACTTGTGTAGACGACTACTGACAAATAACAGTCTCTTGACGGCAACTTGATCTGGACGACTGACGAATAACGAATTTCTTGACGATGACTTGATCTGGGCTGACGAATAACGGCTCTCTAAGAATAGTTCACTGCTTCTGCTGCTACTCTGGTAGTACGACGAAGTTTGCTGTTGTACTCTGCTTCATTAGACCAACTGTCCAATGTAGACTAGGTGAAACCAAGGTCACCTCCGACGACGTTCCGTTAGACGATTAACGGTTTTCAACGAAATTAAGTGGACGTAGCTGTTTCCACAACTTCACTATCAACAAGTCTAGATATCGTCTAGACCGACGAATATTAGATATATCAATGTTCAGCAAATACGATTTTACTAACCTTCCAAAGGTTAAACACAGTGACCGTTATAAACGTGGCAAGCAACCGGTTCAATGAGCAAACTGCTCCACAAGAATCTCTCCAAGGGTAAGACGACAGAGCGATTTCGATTTAGTTAGCTACCAAACTTGTAGTACTCACAATACTTCTGACAGCGGGCAAACTGTCCTTCTCGAAACTGACGAGGTAAAACTTGATACTCGATGTGGCTCCTATGACGAAGAAAAAAATATGTCCAACAGGTTCACTAACGATCTCTCACCCGTTATGAATGAACGGTTTCTCTGGTTGTAGGTCGATTCAGCATAAGAAGATCAGGCTTTGATACTATACTGGTTAAGTAGACCAGACGTTACGATGATTACTGTCCTGACGAAGGTCACCCTGAGTTAACGGCTCGTTGAACGTGCGATCAAACAGGCGACGACTACTTGTAGATCTAAAACAAAGTCACTCTGCGATACTGCTGTGTTCAGCCGTACTCCGATGAAATCTTATATCTTCGAGTGCACGACCCTCACCTGAGTAAACGTTCTGCTTCGAGGTCCGGTTCGATGTTCGTCGGGCTTCGAGGTTCGGGCTTCGAGGTTCGGGGTCGCCACTGTGATGTTGCTAATTCAGGCTGTCTTGAAGTCAACCAATTACTCTGCAATCGTTTGGGTGTAATTGTTCGGGTGTATTACGTGCAGTTGAACGACAAGCCAAACAAGAATAAAACAACACCTGTTTTAACAGGTGAAGAGATGTAGTCAACACTGATGAATAAGTTCACATGAATTTATTCTGATAAAAGGCCACAGTAGAAGTCTCTGTCACTAAACACGTCGTTACCCTGGAATGTTCTATTGCTAACTGATTTTCCGGTCTCTAACCCAACATATCCCAAACGTCACTAGTCCCGTTCAATATGCGTCATCTATGGTGCGTCGCTAAAATAACTAACCTATATAAATAAGGTGTCTAACAACACACACACAGTGGCGTAGCATCCATGGTGCGAAGGGAATCAAACGACATGACATCATTTAATTTTTTAAAGAAAAAGGTACGATCTTTACATTGGAATGTCTTGACATTTAATTTACTCATTTTTTGTCACATACTAAATTTGTCTCATTGGCTGGAGAGGAGCCCATCAAGATGTTCTTGAACCCGGAGTACTAGTGTGATATTTACTTGTGTAGCAGGTAGTGGTTACGTCCTATAGTCCTCGCAATACTGGAGTGATATTTTCTTGTGTAGCAGGTAGTGGTTACGTCCTATAGTCCTCGCAATACTGGAGTGATATTTTCTTGTGTCGCAGGCAGTGGTTACGTCCTATAGTCCTCGCAATACTGGTGTGATATTTACTTGTGTAGCATGCAGTGGTTACGTCCTATAGTCCTCGCAATACTGGTGTGATATTTACTTGTGTAGCATGCAGTGGTTACGTCCTATAGTCCTCGCAATACTGGTGTGATATTTACTTGTGTAGCAGGCAGTGGTTACGTCGTATATATCTACAGTCTCTGGCCATCACCTAAATTAGAATTTAACTTAACACTAATAGTCCAATATTTAAACTACGTGCTTACATATTACTTCCTAATGGGTCTTAAAACGAATAGATATTAATTAATAATATCGTTTTATCCTTTTAAAAATGTGCGCTTATAATACTGTCACTTATTCAGTCACAAGAAGCACTGGCACTTGATTTCCAACATCAATTTGGTTCTACACCAAGCCGTGTTTATTCCATCTCCCATTTAGCTCGAGCCTGTCACACAATTCCTGGGTTGGATCCCCATACTAAATGAAATATAGATGTTCAATGTTTTCTTGGAGGTTCAGCGAGTGCATATTTAAATTATTCCGATAGCGGATTCCTGCGGTGGGTGATTTTGAAACCAATACGATGCCAATGCCCATACATTCTCATAGTATGACCTCAAAACCATCCATTCGAAGTTTGTTTCTTTGTTTGTTTTTTTATTTTCTAGCGGTGGTTGATTTTGAAACCAATACGATGCAGTGCCCACACATTCACATCGTATGACCTTAAGACCATCCATTCGAATAACTTATTTTTTTTAAAAAAAGAGCAGATACTGACAATGATAATAGGACTTAATTATCTTCCTTTTGAAGTAAAGTCTGCACCGAGATTCGAACCCAGGACCCCAGGTTCGGAAGCCAAGCGCTTAACCATCCAGCCACCTCGCCTTCAATTTCAACAAATTATATTTTAATATTTTTCTAAAACTAAATTCCTTTATGAAGCTGATGATTTTTATATATTTTTTTTTTATATTTTACTATTTTACCATATAAATCTAATGAATGATTGATTGAAGTAAAAATGGAACATTTTAACTCCGCCACTGTTCCCCCCCCCCTCCCCACGGAAAGAAATCTTGGTTTAGTAAAGGTCTAAATCTACTCAGAGTAAATACAATTCTTAGAAGCCTATAGATACAGCCTTAGAAAAACTTACGTAATGTCTGTGCAAGATTAAAAAAAAACAAAAAAAAAAACCAACCTTCAAATTAAATTAAAATTAAATTTTATTAATGTTTTAAAATATCCCATTGTGGCAAGTTAGCTAGTAATTCTTTTCCCAAAGATATACATCAATTATCAAATATCTATGAAAATCCTTAGAGACGTTTTTGAGAACTGTGTCCACCCACCCTCCCTTTTTTTGTCTTTTGACCCAAAGAAGAGTTTTCAAGCTGAAAAAAATCGAGAAAATCCCAAAAGCCGCCATAGAACAGCGGTTCTCAACCTTTTTAGCTTTGCGAACCCTTTTTACCATTCCTCACTTATTAGCGACGCCAAACATTAAATCATTTTCGTTTATAAGTATGATATTACAAAATTATAATTGGAGGCCTAATGTAACTATCTGATTTGTATTGCCAAAGTTGAATGTTTATGGTATAGATATATTTCTCCTTATTATCCAATTATGAACTAATTTCTTTATGACGTGCATCTATTTACGTTAGTACTTCATAGTCACATTCCACACACGTGACAATTTTCTGTATTTAAATTTGAGAACTAACAGGCTGTTTCGAGAAATAAATCTATTATTGCAAATGGACGAAGAAGGTGCAACCGAAACAAAAGCGGAACATGGCTGCAAACGCTTGATCCAGAATTGTGTAGGCCTAATTAAAAAGAAATGTTTCACTGTTAAATTATTTATATCTCTTAAAAATCTTTAACTTTGAATTTCATTGGATTTCTGGCAAGTACAATGAGATGCTGAGTAGATTTGCAAAGTAGGAGGAAATTTTGTCTACAGACATGCGCAAATGTTCTTTCACAGAAATTATCATTTTGTCTGTTTGCCAGGTTCAGAAGTAATTTCCCTCATAGAGAGCAGATGAGGTTGGAAGCATGTCAATACTGTACTGTTTTCTTTTTAATCCTGCTTAAACTAATGGGGCAGGCAGAGGAAACAGAGGTGCATGTCTTACAAGAGTGTCCAAGAGCTGCGGGGAGACAACTGAAGGGTCACTTGAACTGCATAGGGGAGCTATAAGAAACTACCTTACCAGATTTCCTCCCCTGCTACCATATGTCATTCAATGTTCATGTTGTCCAATTTGTTATGGATTTCTAAACAAAGTTTACATGTTAAAATTCAAATTTATGGATGCCTTATTTAACCTTTTTTTAAGCATTGATACTGACCATTGCGAAGACATAGCCTTAGGCCGCACTAGTTGGAGAGAGACGGTGACCAAGAAAGCTATGGACAGCTCTTAAAGAAAAGCGTGCCACATGAATAATGGCCAGCTCCTCTACCACCAAAGTGAAAGCCACCTTGGCCTGCAATATATGTGGACAGGAGTGTCTCTCCAAAATAGGGCTCCACAACCATATGAGATGAACATAGTCGTTCTACGACTGAAGGAGGCCAATAGTAATAGTATTCATTGTATGATTACAATTCGAATTCTTCAAGTATTTAATTATTTCAAGAAGAATTGTGTTGGTTCTCTTCACACCAAATGTCCTCAGTGAAGCTCGAGACAGTGCCAACATTTCCAGCGTCACAAGAAGTCCTCAGTGAAGCTCGAGACAGTGCCAACATTTCCAGCGTCACAAGAAGTCCTCAGTGAAGCTCGAGACAGTGCCAACAACACATTTCCAGCGTCACAAGAAGTCAAAGTTAATTATTCACAAGGCGTCTGTTGTTTAGTATAAAAGTCAATTATTTCTAAGTCATTTGTCGCTTAAAACCAAAGTCTATTATTTTTAGGTCATCCGTCGTTTAGAACCAAAGTCATACGTTGTTATCAGGACTCACATCAAAATGCTAATATCACTTGATACTATTTGGTTTTAGACAGGATTTTAGTAACAGACCTAACAATTTATTAAACAAACACAAATAATCACACAATCAAAGACACACACACGCATCTAAACACACTCTGATCATCATTCACACATCAACAGGTCTCTAAATGCTACACACTACACAGCAAGTCCTAAAACCTCTCAATTTAAAGCATAACTCGCATCGTTGACCAAAAATGATTTGATATCCGGAGCTCATTTTTTAAAGGAGTTGTCCGCCTTTCTTTATGTCTCAGTCTCATTGTACGAAATTAAGACCTGTATGAATGTAACTTGTAATACAGGCTGATCCTCCAACTGAGGTCCCCTGAACTGAACCCTAAGTCCAGGGCACTACAATTACACGTTTAATGTACCGTGACCCCCAGAAAGATCAAAAACACAAAGTCTGTAGGTTGCCTTTCAATTTGGTTTACACCTCAAAACTCTGTAATGGATTTTTACGATGGTATTTCTTTCTTCTAATGTCGGCGCTAATTTGCAGGTATCTTGAGTGTATGATCTTATGAATGGCGGACGTATTAATGTATATATGTCTTATTTAATGCATTACATTGAAGATCGTGAGTTTTTTTTTTCGGGGGGGGGGGGGGGAGGGGGGAGAGACGGGATTTGATTGGATGACGTAGCAACAAAGGGAGAGATATTATCAAAATGTGAAATGTGGTTTGGAGTCACTGGAGTCACTGGACCCAGGCTCGAATCTTGTGAGGAGGAGGAAATTATTTTCTCTGAGATACTTGGATGGTTTTTTAAGTCCAAGCATGTTCAATCTATAGGTTGTTAAAGTGGGGTTGAGGTGATAGAGCGTTAAGCCATAGACGGTAGCATTTTAAGTGTTCAACCTCGTATACTACATAAGTTTTTTCCAAGCGCTCTGAGAACTGTACTAGAACTAGCGCTCTGAGATCTGTACTATAACTAGCGCTCTGAGATCTGTACTAGAACTAGCGCTCTGAGATCTGTACTAGAACTAGCGCTCTGAGAACTGTACTAGAACTAGCGCTCTGAGATCTGTACTAGAACTAGCGCTCTGAGAACTGTGCTAGAACTAGCGCTTTGAGATATGTACTAGAACTAGCGCTCTGAGAACTGTACTAGAACTAGCGCTCTGAGATCTGTACTAGAACTAGTAGGACGTAATCATCTTCTTTTCTGAAGAAACGTCTGTATTATATTAGATTAGATAAGAATTGCGAAAATGCCCAGCTTTCAATCTGATATTTATTTCAATTGCATTTTTTGATTCGATCGAATTCAATCTGTTTAATCTTTTGCTTCAAGCAAACAAAGTGAGAAGAAATAGCAGAAAGATGGAAAGTTTTTGGTAACTTTCTTCATGTATGTTTTATCTATTCACGACTGTACACAACAAACCCGTTTCTCAGAGCTTCTCAAATCTGGAATTTAAACTCTGCGTAAAGTCGATTCATCTGAGATACTTTAATGCAGAGTTTCTCGATAAACCAATGTCAAGGACGCTTAATTCAACTTTTCCATTGCCAACTAAATAAAAAAGAATGAATATGAGTTTAAAATGATTCAAATCTCTTTTATTGCTGCTAGGTAGTTGTTTTAAAGTCTGAAGATTCTTACATAGGGAAATTATTTTATGCCACAAACAGAAGATCCCAGAAAATTTGAGCAAAAATTATCATTTTCCTGTTGATAAAACATTTTTTTTTATCAGCATTTCATTTTGTATACCGGATACCCCAGAAAGTTGGCTATTTATAGTTTTTCTGCTATGTATGAGGATCTCCAATGTTGTGGTTTTACAACCTATGGTTTACTGACAAGTTTCAACAAATACAATGCAAGTCTAGTTTCTACGAATTCATATTATCTTTTTTTTTTGTTCTATTTGGTAAGGCTACCTCTTCCTTTATTTCCTCCTTTGGGAGTACAGAAGTCAGGCAACTCTACCTGAGACACCTTGACACTTGTATTTACCTTTGTCAAAACTAAGTATCAATAATATAGACACAAATTTCATGCACATATAATATGAAGATCGATATAATAAAAAATTCATTTAATTTCTTTCAGATTGACAAAAAGGTGACATTGAAGACCGGAGCGCACGGGGAGCCGTAAAGCCCCACTGTCTGTGTGAATCAAATACCTTTTTTTTTTTTGTATCTTTATTAAGTGCTTTCTTTCATATCCTAGCTCTATATCAGAAACCTTTCTTTTCAGTTTCTATTTCTTGTTCCATTTTTGGGGGGGGGGTTGTTGTTGTCCCGTGCTATAGATAGCTGTGCAATAGCTGTGATCACTCTAGTCTCGCCTGAATCGCTGCCATCTCCGCGGACACCGGCATTTGACGTTAGCTTCAGAATAGAGGAAAACAAAAGAGGAGATATGTGCCACACTGTAGGGGGGATGGGGTCTGACTTAGCGAGATCTCAACTTCAAAGGGTTGTCTGACGCCTGGCGTTTCAACATCAATTGTACCTTAAGAAAAAAAATTATTCACGGATATAAGTTTTTTTTTGTTTTTTTTTAAATGTATTTTTAGTGTTATTATCACTTTGAATGTTATCTTTTCGCCGTGCTTAAAATAGTACAAAACTACATTGGGTATTTCCGGATCGAGTAAAATAAAAATCGTGAACCACTCAACGAAACAATGCAGAATTGTATCTATTGTAATTTGTTTTTATTCTAGATTGTATTCGTTTCTATAAGTTGGAATCCAAACAATGTGAATGCAACATAAGAATATTAGAAAGGAACACACACACACACACTCACCCACTCTTCTAAGAGATCCTAACAACAATGAATATGCAAATTAAATTATAAGATTTGAACTAACACCTTAGTGTCAAGGTAATAGCTCTAGCTTACTTATTCAATTTTTTATTTGTTATAAGTGCTTACGAGCAACACACAGGCGCACACCCTCACACACAGTGTCACAAACACATTTATATAGTTGCATTTTTATGTATACAATTCTCCGAATGATCCAACAAAGAAACTATTTCAATTCTATGGGTCATTCAGTCCCAACGTCAATAAAATGAGTAAGTAAAATGAGAAGATTAGGGCGAAAGGGTCATCCAGACAATACGTCCATTAAATATTCTTTTAATTGTCTTTAAGTAATTTTAAAACAACTAGCAAATTGTGAACAAGAAACAGTATCTTTTTATTAATAGTTTTAGTCAGACTCTAGCCATGATCTAATAGAAAGATTTTTAAAAATCTGTTTTGTTGCAACGCAAAACGTTTAAATACTGTATTTTCTAAATGAATAGGGGTGCTAAGGATTTACTAATTTACTACTAATTCCAAATCAATAATAATAATATTTTTAACAAATGCTGAAACACAGATAGTCCGTTTAGTAGTGGTTCTCAAGCTGTGGTCCTAGGGGTCCGGGAGATGAAAATTGTATACAATTAAAAAACCTTTTTCGCTTAAAGCCAGTTCATCCGACCGGATAATGTAAATAGTACAACTCGCCCTACACTACTGTTACGTATACTTCTATGCCGACGTAGAGCAAAGATTGGAAGACATTCTACACTTGGATATTCCTGACTTGGTGTTAAACCCTTTGACAAACTCAGATACTTAACATAGCTGAATGATGAATCTATACAACTACAGGAATAGCTTATTGAAATAGACAAAAAACGAGTTACTTTTAAACCAACGTTTGAACAAGGCTACCACAAGTTCTGGTTACAAAAAACAGATTCCAATTTTAAATCCTGTACTATAGGTCATTGCACAATAGGTAGCGGCAGCCCTGACTATATGTCATTGCACAATAGGTAGCGGCGGCCCTGACAATAGGTCATTGCACAATAGGTAGCGGCGGCCCTGACTATAGGTCATTGTACAATAGGTAGCGGCGGCCCTGACAATAGGTCATTCTGCAATAGGTAGCGGCGGCCCTGACAATAGGTCATTGTACAATAGGTAGCGGCAGCCCTGACTATATGTCATTGCACAATAGGTAGCGGCGGCCCTGACAATAGGTCATTGCACAATAGGTAGCGGCGGCCCTGACTATAGGTCATTGTACAATAGGTAGCGGCGGCCCTGACAATAGGTCATTCTGCAATAGGTAGCGGCGGCCCTGACAATAGGTCATTGTACAATAGGTAGCGGCGGCCCTGACAATAGGTTATTGTGCAATAGGTAGCGGCGGCCCTGACAATAGGTCATTCTGCAATAGGTAGCGGCGGCCCTGACAATAGGTCATTGTGCAATAGGTAGCGGCGGCCCTGACAATAGGTTATTGTGCAATAGGTAGCGGCGGCCCTGACAATAGGTCATTGTGCAATAGGTAGCGGCGGCCCTGACAATAGGTCATTGTGCAATAGGTAGCGGCGGCCCTGACAATAGGTCATTGTGCAATAGGTAGCGGCGGCCCTGACAATAGGTCATTGTGCAATAGGTAGCGGCGGCCCTGACAATAGGTCATTGTGCAATAGGTAGCGGCGGCCCTGACAATAGGTCATTGTGCAATAGGTAGCGGCGGCCCTGACACTAGGTCATTGTGCAATAGGTAGCGGCGGCCCTGACAATAGGTCATTGTGCAATAGGTAGCGGCGGCCCTGACACTAGGTCATTCTACAGAAGTTGTTAACTTCCCGTCTATTTGTTTAGTCTCGTCATGAACTTCATCCAAAATACACGACTAGAAATTTATGGTCGTCGAGATTTGCGGTTACTATTTACAATCATTGAGCTGAATATATGCACACTTGGAAAAGTTCACAAACCTCAACAAATTTTAAACCAAACCAAAAAAATATATATATATTGTGTATTGAGCACATAATTACAAATCTAGGGGTCTGTGGACAAGTTCTGACAATATAACGGGGACTTATGGTCAAAAGGTTTGAGACCCTTTTAGGTATAATTCAATACTAAATATTCTTTTTAATATTCTTTTAAGTTTATATGATAGAGATAAACATCTCTCTCTTTTTCTCTTTATCTTCCTATATTTGTCTCTAGTTTTCTCTCTCTCTCTCTCTCTCTCTGTCTAGCATTCTTTCTTTCTCGGTGTAAATCACACACGGCGGCATGTTTTGTTTTCATCGCTTCTCTTCTAGACTTGAAACTAAACGAGGCGGAGATTTGTTCGAGATTTGAGAGTTCGCTGCCAACTCCAAGCTTTAATTCAAGCATACCGCACATCGCCCTCACAACCGCAGCCCGCTTTCTCCCCCTCCCCCTTTACGGTCGTTATTTCGGCTGCCATCCACGCGACAGTGTCTTTAATTGCTCACTTTGATTCACAGCTAACTACCGCTATCTACCGACGTGAACCGATCTTGTGTGTTGGTGCATGTGTGTGTGTGAGAGAGAGAGAGAGAGAGAGAGAGAGAGAGAGAGAGGGGTGAAGCACGCTAAGGCTGTCGGGAAAATGTGAGGGTTGTGGTGTAAGAGAAATGGGGGGAAGGAGACTTGGGCCGGACTCGTGAGTTATCGCTGCCATCTTTGTCTCTAGACCGGAAGTCGTCAGTGAAATGGGTCACGTGACCAAATCTCCATTGGCTCAATGGGCGCCGCTTTCTTAAATTTGGGCGTGATAATAGAGAGATAGTTAGAAGAGATCTCTTCCAGAAGTTGTGTCTGTTTGGAGTGGACAGCTAATAAATGGCCGGTAATGACTTAATTATTTTAGCCTTTCGGTGATAATACATTGACGGTCGGGTGTGAACATTTCTTGGTGTAGGTACTGCCATGGTCAGACCGAAACATTTCTTGGTGTAGGTACAGCCATAGCCAGACGGAGACATTTTTTGGTGTAGGTACTGCCATAGCCAGACCGAGACATTTCTTGGTGTAGGTACTGCCATAGCCAGACCGAGACATTTCTTGGTGTAGGTACTGCCATAGCCAGACCGAAACATTTCTTGGTGTAGGTACAGCCATAGCCAGACCGAGACATTTCTTGGTGTAGGTACTGGCATGGTCAGACCGAAACATTTCTTGGTGTAGGTACTGCCATAGCCAGACCGAAACATTTCTTGGTGTAGGTACTGGCATAGCCAGACCGAGACATTTCTTGGTGTAGGTACAGCCATAGCCAGACAGAGACATTTCTTGGTGTAGGTACTGCCATAGCCAGACCGAGACATTTCTTGGTGTAGGTACAGCCATAGCCAGACCGAGACATTTCTTGGTGTAGGTACAGCCATAGCCAGACAGAGACATTTCTTGGTGTAGGTACAGCCATAGCCAGACAGAGACATTTCTTGGTGTAGGTACTGCCATAGCCAGACCGAGACATTTCTTGGTGTAGGTACAGCCATAGCCAGACGGAGACATTTTTTGGTGTAGGTACTGCCATAGCCAGAGAGACATTTCTTGGTGTAGGTACAGCCATAGCCAGACGGAGACATTTTTTGGTGTAGGTACAGCCATAGCCAGACAGAGACATTTCTTGGTGTATTTACAGCCATAGCCAGACGGAGACATTTTTTGGTGTAGGTACAGCCATAGCCAGACAGAGACATTTCTTGGTGTAGGTACAGCCATAGCCAGACGGAGACATTTTCTGGTGTAGGTACTGCCATAGCCAGACCGAGACATTTCTGGGTGTAGGTACAGCCATAGCCAGACGGAGACATTTTTTGGTGTAGGTACTGCCATAGCCAGACAGAGACATTTCTTGGTGTAGGTACTGCCATAGCCAGACAGAGACATTTCTTGGTGTAGGTACTGCCATAGCCGGACAGAGACATTTCTTGGTGTAGGTACAGCCATAGCCAGACGGAGACATTTTCTGGTGTAGGTACTGCCATAGCCAGACCGAGACATTTCTTGGTGTAGGTACAGCCATAGCCAGACGGAGACATTTTTTGGTGTAGGTACTGCCATAGCCAGACAGAGACATTTCTTGGTGTAGGTACTGCCATAGCCAGACAGAGACATTTCTTGGTGTAGGTACTGCCATAGCCAGACAGAGACATTTCTTGGTGTAGGTACAGCCATAGCCAGACGGAGACATTTCTTTTTTTTTTTTAATTATTGTTATTATTTTAGAAATGAACTAATTTTCATTCTCTGGCACTGCCTGGGTCCAAATGACTGAACGGTCTCCATTGATGAACTCTCTGGTGATGTACCGCCCTCTGACAGGCAAAAAGGATATTCTTAGGGATATTTTGCGACTCGGCGGTGTCTGCGAGGTCAGTTGTCACTATCCCTTTCGGCTGATGTAACAACAGGGTAGACATGTATTGTTATTAACTTTTATATTCGCTAAATCTCCAAGCTTAGGTTTTCAATATTTTGTTTTTCACGTTCAGTTTTTCTTAAATTATCAAATAATGGTATTGCCACTTCAATGATGTTTGAGGATTTTTTCCTTTTTGTCAATAAACTGTAAATTTGGTATGTTAGAAAAGAACGAGTATTCATCCTCTTGCGAAGCCAGGGTCGAGTTTCGTTTAAGGGAAACAAAATTCATCGTAGTCCCTTTATCAGTTTCCACCGAGGAATTTTCTGGTGATGAGGCAGGTCTGCAGTAGTACCGCCCTCTGAGAATGTTCCTAGGAATGCCAAGGGCCTTGAAGGTATCTGTGAGGTCAGTTGTTATTGTCCCCTCGGTTATTATAACAATGGGGTATATTGTTGTTTTAGATAATGTCCATAAACTACTAATCTCCTAGTCAAGGTTCCCATATTTTCGTTGTTTTTCAAGCTCTATTTTTTTTTAAATTATGAGATAGTGGTACAACGATGTCAATAAAGATAGCGGCTTTTTTATCGATGAGCAGCAGATCATGGCTATTAAAATCTACCGTTTTGTCAGGCCTATCCCAGTACAGTAGATGATCCGTAGACTCGAGAACCTCTTGTGGTGAGTATTTTTAATAAGGAGGAGTATCCTTACCGATCAAATTGTGTGTCGAAGCCAAGTGCTGGTATATTAGTTTTGCAACTTGGTTATGGCGACCTAGGTAAGCAGTTTCCGATATTGGAAAAAATCATTTCCTGTAAAGATGCCATTGCAAGTATTTGTGCATAGTGTAATCATATTCTGAAGAGAACCAACGAGTTACAAGCAGCAGACATGATATCCTCAAAACAACTCTACAATGCGCTATACTGGCAACTTAGCATCAGTTTGCAGATAACTTTATGAAGCTCAATTTGTAAAAGACATGTTATTAATGTATTTTTTCATGTTTTTAGCGGCCCCCGAAAGGGGAAAAGACGCTATTAGTTTTGTGTGAAATGTCTGTCTGTCTGTCAGTCTGTCAGTCCGTCCCGTTTAGATCTCGTAAACTAGAAAAGATAGTGAAAATCCGACATCACATTATTTTAGACCATTCAAAGTTCTGATGCAACGGCTACTTTTTTCTTTTCTGAAAGCGAAAAATCTAATTTTTCAAATCACTTATGCAAGCAGTTTTTAAAATAAAAATACATCACTTTTACAACTATTAAACACTCAAAACGCTTGAGGTTCTTTATTAGGGGAGACGATAGTCTACCATATTAGTAACACATTTATGCAAACGGTTGTAGATTTTTTGTCAAAAATTTTAGTTTTTATATTTGTATTGTTAAGTTATGTAAGTTATCTTATACTAAGTACTATATTTACACACAAACAAATGTTTACTATTTTTTAAGAGAAAAAATCTATTTAGTATGCATTATAAGTTAGACATAATTTAAAACGAATAGTAATCTTGTAAACTGCATTTATAGATATTTACTCAGGATGATCACCATCCCTACCATCCTCAAAACAATTACATCAATAATAAGACTTCAGTTAGGCCAGCGGAGGCGCGGTAGCTAAGCAGCAAAGCGCTTGGCTTCCGAACCGGGTCCCGGGTTCGAATCCTGGTGAAGACTGGGAATCCTTGGGCACCTCTGAGTCCACGCAGCTCTAATGGGTACCTGACATTAGTTGGGGAAAAGCAAAGGCGGTTGGCCGTTGTGCTGGCTACATGACACCCTCGTTAACCGTAGGCCACAAAAACAGATGAACTTTACATCATCTGCCCTATAGACCACAAGGTCTGAAAGGGAAACTAGTTTGGCCAGGTTCACATCTAACTTTACATTCACTTTCACCTATCCTTTGATCCACTGGACCGTTGGGGCACTACACAAGATCTGTCAACCTTCTTTCTCCATTCCTATCCGTCATTTGTCTTTGATATAATTTCATTCGGATGTTCTTTCTGAAAATATTGAAGTCTGCCTGGGTGGACCACTTTTTGTAACCTTGTTGTTTTTTTTTCTGTTTCCATTAATTCACCTCATTAGAAACATTTACCGCCACTTTGAACTTTATGTGCTTTATCTGTTTCTTAATTTTTGTTTTGTAAAAACGAATGAATAAATTAAACTTTTTTATTATTCTATACTCGCTTTGTTTGTATCAGCTCAAGAAAGTTCTTACTTTGAATGATTTTTTTCCCCAGGATGTTCCCAAGAATTTTCTCTCTCACTTCACGGAAGAGTTCTTTGATAATCTTCCTCAGTATCACGTCTGCTTGGGGATGAACAAAACCGCTAGAGAAAAATATTTTTATGAATCTTTCAGAGAATTAAAATTTGGAAATATCACGATTCTTTGTGTGTGTGTGTGTGCGTGTGTTTAAATGGCTTATCTTCATGGTTCAGTAATTGATTTTTTGCGTCCTTCCCCCTTTTGAGGTGGGGGGGGTCGTCAAGGGGAGTTGATGAGAGGTGGAAAGAGGAAGGGGCGGGGGACACATGACGTAGAAGACACCGACTTCCGTTTTCCGTGCCTACAAAGCATCTTGGGTATCTGACTGTTGGTCATTACACGTGATTACAGCAATCGTTCTGTCGGTCTATAACGAGAGCTTATTAGGTGGGGGGAGGAAATTGCACGCGACCGGTACTTTGTCTGCGTGTGTGTGTTTGTGGATGTCTCAGTGAGATGTTTGCGTCATGTGTAGGAGTGTTTGTGTGGGGGGAGGCTGAGAGAAAGTGAAAGGTTTGGTCCAGGCCCGGTGACTTTATTCATAATTCTGAACTACGATGTGTTTATTATTTCGTTTGAAAACACTAGGAATGGGTTTAATACCTGCCGGCATTCATCACCGTCACTTCGATTAGTTCTTCTGATCGTTTTGTACGCTGTCTCCGTGCAGGGGAGGGTGGAGGGAGATTAGTGTGAGACTGGCTAAAGGAGGGGGAGGGAGATTAGTGTGAGACTGGCTAAAGGAGGGGGAGGGAGATTAGTGTGAGACTGGCTAAGATAGGGGGGGGGGGGAGGGAAATTAGTGTGAGACTGGCTAAGATAGGGGGGGAGGGAGATTAGTGTGAGACTGGCTAAAGGAGGGGGAGGGAGATTAGTGTGAGACTGGCTAAAGGAGGGGGAGGGAGATTAGTGTGAGACTGGCTAAAGGAGGGGGAGGGAGATTAGTGTGAGACTGGCTAAGGGAGGGGGAGGGAGATTAGTGTGAGACTGGCTAAGGGAGGGGGAGGGAGATTAGTGTGAGACTGGCTAAAGGAGGGGGAGGGAGATTAGTGTGAGACTGGCTAAAGGAGGGGGAGGGAGATTAGTGTAAGACTGGCTAAGGGAGGGGGAGGGAGATTAGTGTGAGACTGGCTAAAGGAGGGGGAGGGAGATTAGTGTGAGACTGGCTAAAGGAGGGGGAGGGAGATTAGTGTGAGACTGGCTAAAGGAGGGGGAGGGAGATTAGTGTGAGACTGGCTAAGATAGGGGGGGAGGGAGATTAGTGTGAGACTGGCTAAAGGAGGGGGAGGGAGATTAGTGTGAGACTGGCTAAAGGAGGGGGAGGGAGATTAGTGTGAGACTGGCTAAAGGAGGGGGAGGGAGATTAGTGTGAGACTGGCTAAAGGAGGGGGAGGGAGATTAGTGTGAGACTGGCTAAGATAGGGGGGGAGGGAGATTAGTGTGAGACTGGCTAAAGGAGGGGGAGGGAGATTAGTGTGAGACTGGCTAAAGGAGGGGGAGGGAGATTAGTGTGAGACTGGCTAAAGGAGGGGGAGGGAGATTAGTGTGAGACTGGCTAAAGGAGGGGGAGGGAGATTAGTGTGAGACTGGCTAAAGGAGGGGGAGGGAGATTAGTGTGAGACTGGCTAAAGGAGGGGGAGGGAGATTAGTGTGAGACTGGCTAAAGGAGGGGGAGGGAGATTAGTGTGAGACTGGCTAAAGGAGGGGGAGGGAGATTAGTGTGAGACTGGCTAAAGGAGGGGGAGGGAGATTAGTGTGAGACTGGCTAAAGGAGGGGGAGGGAGATTAGTGTGAGACTGGCTAAAGGAGGGGGAGTTAGATTAGTGTAAGACTGGCAAAGGGAGGGGGAGGGAGATTAGTGTGAGACTGGCTAAGGGAGGGGGAGGGAGATTAGTGTGAGACTGGCTAAGGGAGGGGGAGGGAGATTAGTGTGAGACTGGCTAAGATAGGGGGGGAGGGAGATTAGTGTGAGACTGGCTAAAGGAGGGGGAGGGAGATTAGTGTGAGACTGGCTAAGATAGGGGGGGAGGGAGATTAGTGTGAGACTGGCTAAGGGAGGGGGAGGGAGATTAGTGTGAGACTGGCTAAGATAGGGGGGGGAGGGAGATTAGTGTGAGACTGGCTAAAGGAGGGGGAGGGAGATTAGTGTGAGACTGGCTAAAGGAGGGGGAGTTAGATTAGTGTAAGACTGGCAAAGGGAGGGGGAGGGAGATTAGTGTGAGACTGGCTAAGGGAGGGGGAGGGAGATTAGTGTGAGACTGGCTAAGGGAGGGGGAGGGAGATTAGTGTGAGACTGGCTAAGATAGGGGGGGGGGAGGGAGATTAGTGTGAGACTGGCAAAGGGAGGGGGAGGGAGATTAGTGTGAGACTGGCTAAGGGAGGGGGAGGGAGATTAGTGTGAGACTGGCTAAGATAGGGGGGGAGGGAGATTAGTGTGAGACTGGCTAAAGGAGGGGGAGTTAGATTAGTGTGAGACTGGCTAAGATAGGGGGGAGGGAGATTAGTGTGAGACTGGCTAAAGGAGGGGGAGGGAGATTAGTGTGAGACTGGCTAAAGGAGGGGGAGGGAGATTAGTGTGAGACTGGCTAAAGGAGGGGGAGGGAGATTAGTGTGAGACTGGCTAAGATAGGGGGGGGGAGGGAGATTAGTGTGAGACTGGCTAAGATAGGGGGGAGGGAGATTAGTGTGAGACTGGCTAAAGGAGGGGGAGGGAGATTAGTGTGAGACTGGCTAAAGGAGGGGGAGGGAGATTAGTGTGAGACTGGCTAAGATAGGGGGGAGGGAGATTAGTGTGAGACTGGCTAAGATAGGGGGGAGGGAGATTAGTGTGAGACTGGCTAAGATAGGGGGGGGGAGGGAGATTAGTGTGAGACTGGCTAAGATAGGGGGGAGGGAGATTAGTGTGAGACTGGCTAAAGGAGGGGGAGGGAGATTAGTGTGAGACTGGCTAAAGGAGGGGGAGGGAGATTAGTGTGAGACTGGCTAAGATAGGGGGGAGGGAGATTAGTGTGAGACTGGCTAAAGGAGGGGGAGGGAGATTAGTGTGAGACTGGCTAAAGGAGGGGGAGGGAGATTAGTGTGAGACTGGCTAAAGGAGGGGGAGGGAGATTAGTGTGAGACTGGCTAAAGGAGGGGGAGGGAGATTAGTGTGAGACTGGCTAAAGGAGGGGGAGGGAGATTAGTGTGAGACTGGCTAAAGGAGGGGGAGGGAGATTAGTGTGAGACTGGCTAAAGGAGGGGGAGTTAGATTAGTGTAAGACTGGCAAAGGGAGGGGGAGGGAGATTAGTGTGAGACTGGCTAAGGGAGGGGGAGGGAGATTAGTGTGAGACTGGCTAAGGGAGGGGGAGGGAGATTAGTGTGAGACTGGCTAAGATAGGGGGGGGGAGGGAGATTAGTGTGAGACTGGCAAAGGGAGGGGGAGGGAGATTAGTGTGAGACTGGCTAAGGGAGGGGGAGGGAGATTAGTGTGAGACTTGCTAAGGGAGGGGGAGGGAGATTAGTGTGAGACTGGCAAAGGGAGGGGGGAGATTAGTTTGAGGGGGGAGTTCTTTCCAAAGAGTCTCTCAGACTGGAAAGCAGAACAAAAAAAAACATTTTATCCATAACGTTGTCTGTCCTTCATAAACTTTTTCATCTTAAAAAAAAAAAAAAACTACATTTCATGAGAATTCGAATCATTGCATTTTGTCAAACATTAATACAAATCATCAATTATCCATCACCACTTACTTTATTTTTTCTTTAATAATTATATATTAAAACTTTTTGTGTGTTCTAACGAATGTAGAAACTAACGTTGTGAACTGAGATTGATGATAATTGAACACTCCAATTAAGGTCTTTAAAAGTCAATTACATTGACTAAGTTATGTGAAATGGTTATGTCAAGAGACCAATTTTAAAACATATTTCAGTTATTTACCATACTCTCAAACGAGGTTGTGAAACTAGACCGCAATGGAGAAAAGCTTTTATGAGTACACCGAAGCCGGGGTTGTAGCTATGAATTTTTCATCGTCTGGGGGCCCGGGTGGGCTTGACCTTTTTGGGGGGCTCCTGCATTTTGTGTAATATCTCATTTTTAATTTTTGGGGTCCCCTCTCAAGTGGGGAAGGGGGGATTTTCAAATTCTCCCCCTCCTCCCCCTACCCTAGCTACGCCACTGCACAGAAGGTTTCATGATCCCCTCCTAAGTTCCAATTGACTAGTAGTTTAGTTACAGGCTTCTATGGATTCTGTTCTGACAAGGAGAGCGGGCGTTTGGGAATACCTTTATGACATGTAATCTATAAAATGTTATTTAATTTATTTTCTAGATTGTAATTGTTATGCTGTGTATGTTTGCCTTGGAGGGGTAAATTATGATGTAACATTATTAATAACTGAGACTTAAAGGGTAAATACGGTTGAAGAAAGCGTGTCAGAGACAGGAGACAGAAAGACGTGTGCAGAGACCAGAGACAGAAAGACTTGTGCAGAGACCAGAGACAGAAAGACGTGTGCTGACACCAGAGACGGAAAGACGTGTGCAGAGACCAGAGACAGAAAGACTTGTGCAGAGACCAGAGACAGAAAGACGTGTGCAGAGACCAGAGACAGAAAGACTTGTGCAGAGACCAGAGACAGAAAGACGTCTGCTGAGACCAGAGACAGAAAGACGTGTGCAGAGACCAGAGACAGAAAGACGTGTGCAGAGACCAGAGACAGAAAGACGTGTGCAGAGACCAGAGAAAGAAAGACTTGTGCAGAGACCAGAGACAGAAAGACGTGTGCAGAGACAGAAAGACGTGTGCAGAGACCAGAGACAGAAAGACGTGTGCAGAGACCAGAGACAGAAAGACTTGTGCAGAGACCAGAGACAGAAAGACGTGTGCAGAGACAGAAAGACGTGTGCAGAGACCAGAGACAGAAAGACGTGTGCAGAGACCAGAGACAGAAAGACGTGTGCAGAGACCAGAGACAGAAAGACTTGTGCAGAGACCAGAGACAGAAATACGTCTGCTGAGACCAGAGACAGAAAGACGTGTGCAGAGACCAGAGACAGAAAGACGTGTGCAGAGACCAGAGACAGAAAGATGTGTGCAGAGACCAGAGACAGAAATACGTCTTCTGAGACCAGAGACAGAAAGACGTGTGCAGAGACCAGAGACAGAAAGACGTGTGCTGAGACCAGAGACAGAAAGACGTGTGCTGAGACCAGAGACAGAAAGATGTGTGCAGAGACCAGAGACAGAAAGACGTGTGCTGAGACCAGAGACAGAAAGATGTGTGCAGAGACCAGAGACAGAAAGACTTGTGCAGAGACCAGAGACAGAAAGACTTGTTGTTTCGTAGTAAGTTGAAAGACATTTTAAATTCATTAATTTTTCACTAGTGTTTCTTCAAATACCTATATTGAAATAAAAAAAAAATTACCGTATAAATTGTCAGTAAACGTTCATTTTACATTTCAAAGTTTTAGTCAAGTTTTGTATTCTGGACGGCATATTTGAAATATCTGACTGGAGCTACAACCCAACGAAGACCCATAACCCCATAACTTACACTGGAAAGATAAATAGATGTCAATGACACAATAAGATAAGACAAACAAGTAGCAAACTTTAATGAAGAACAAAAGCCATTGCTATTTATCCAATTCTCTCACTCCGTCTGTCTGTCCAACACAATCTTGCACATCTTGTTTCTCTCACTCCCTCTGTCTGTCCAACACAATCTTGCACATCTTGTTTCTCTCACTTCCGTCTGTCTGTCCAACACAATCTTGCACATCTTGTTTCTCTCACTCCGTCTGTCTGTCCAACACAATCTTGCACATCTTGTTTCTCTCACTCCGTCTGTCTGTCCAACACAATCTTGCACATCTTGTTTCTCTCACTCCGTCTGTCTGTCCAACACAATCTTGCACATCTTGTTTCTCTCACTTCCGTCTGCCTGTCCAACACAATCTTGCACATCTTGTTTCTCTCACTTCCGTCTGTCTGTCCAACACTATCTTGCACATCTTGTTTCTCTCACTTCCGTCTGTCTGTCCAACACTATCTTGCACATCTTGTTTCTCTCACTATTTTCAGATCAATTGGAAACTTGAAACAATTAATATAACAGCCGAGGACAACATTAAAAGCAACAAAAAATAATCCATTTGTTAATAAAACTGTCGCAATCAATTAACTTTGTTTTATATGAAAAATGTACTAAGCTGACGGGAAATAAGTCTTGCAATAAGGAGAGATATGGATGCGATTGAAAGGGGCTCTCCCACTCTCCCCAAAGCGCGAATGGGACTTTAGTCAGCTTGCAAGATAAGCAGACTCTTAAAAGTGGCAAGACCAGGAGAGTAACTCTGCACTTTTGAAAAGTTATGACTGATTCTAAATATTTCATGTAATTTCAATCAATATAACTTTTGTTATTTTATTGGGGTTTTTTAGCGGCCCCCGAAAGGGGAAAAGACGCTATTAGTTTTGTGCGAAATGTCTGTCCGTCTGTCCGTCTGTCCGTCCGTCCCGTTTAGATCTCGTAAACTAGAAGAGATATTGAAAATCCGACTTCACAATATTTTAGACCATTCAAAGTTCTGATGCAACGGCTACTTTTTTTTTCCTGAAAGCGAAAATTCTAATTTTTTAAATTAATTATGCAAGCAGTTTTTTATAAGAAAAAGCTAATTAGTATGCATTATATGTTAGACCTAATTTAAGACGAATAGTAATCTTATAAACATCATTTTCGTGAACATTTTTTCTATATAGCGGAATTTTTTTTTTTTTTTTTTTTAAGGATTCGAATATGAGATTGAGCTTTTTCAAAACAATTAACTTATTTAGTTCGAACCGAGGGTCCCGGGTTCGAATCCTGGTGGAGACTGGGATTTTCAACTTCTGAGTCTACCCAGCTCTAATGGGTACCTGACATTAGTTGGGGAAAAGCAAAGGCGGTTGGTCGTTGTGCTGGCTACATGACACCCTCTTTAACCGTAGGCCACAAAAACAGATGAACTTTACATCATCTGCCCTATAGACCACAAACTAGTTAGGCCAGGTTCACATCTAACTTTACATTCACTTTCACGTATCCTTTGATCTGCGGGACGGTTGGGCACTACACAAGATCTGTTAACCTTCTTTCTCCATTCTTATCTCTCATTTGTCTTTGATATAATTTCATTCGGATTTTCTTTCTGAAAATATTGAAGCCTACCTGGGTGGACCACTGGTCGTGCGGTTTGCGCGCTGGACTGTCGTTTGGATTTATCGACGATCGAAGGTTCAAACCCTGCCTGCTCCCATCCCCCGTCGTCCTGCGGGAGGTTTGGACTAGGAAGTAAACTATCTTCAACTCTGAAGGATTATCCGAATTATGTAAAACATTTTACTTCGGGGGCCGATTTTGAGTTTGTGTTTCCACACAAACTGTCTTTTGTAACCTTGTTTTTGTTTGTATTTAACTTGTTTTTTTTTTCTTTTGTTCTAAACACTAAATAGAATGTGTATTGAATGTGTCAAATAAATAGTGCTGGCAGTTTTATAATGTCTTGTCAGTGCTGTTGTTAAGGTGAAGGTCAATACATAACATCTCACCAAGTTTTCGTGTCCCAGTGAGCTCAAGTGCTGAGACATTTCGGTTGGGATGCGCGTTCATCTATTACTGTAGAAAACGCAACGCAGACACAAATTAGATGGCGAGTTGGTTCATGTGTTTGCTTCAGGGCCATTTTCTTGGTTTGCCGATTGAGGTCGGTCTTGCAAATAACTGTTGGCCCAAACTTTCTGCGGTGTAATGGGCGTGTGTTGTGGTCTCAGTGATGAAGGAGCTGGTTGTGTTTAGTGATCTGTAGGAGCTGGTTGTGTTTAGTGATCTGTAGGAGCTGGTTGTGTTTAGTGATCTGTAGGAGCTGGTTGTGTTGTGTGATCTGTAGGAGCTGGTTGTGTTTAGTGATCTGTAGGAGCTGGTTGTGTTTAGTGATCTGTATGAGCTGGTTGTGTTGTGCGATCTGTAGGAGCTGGTTGTGTTGTGATCTGTAGGACACTGGGGATGTCTGTGTTTGCTGTCGTCAAGACTGCTGTAGAATGGGTATATGTCTGTGTTCAAGCTTAAGACAATGTGTGTGTGTTTTTAAGTGTGCAGACTTTCTTTTATTTTGTCTAGTGTGTTGCCTCTGTGTTTAGTATGTTGCCCTTGTGTTTAGTATATTGCCCCTGTGTTTAATGTGTTGTCCTTGTGTTTGGTGCTTTGCCCCTGTGTTTAGTGTGTTGCCCATGTGTTTAGTGTGTTGCCCATGTGTTTAGTGTGTTGCCCCTGTGTTTAGTGTGTTGCCCCTGTGTTTAGTGTGTTGCCCCTGTGTTTAGTGAGTTGCCCCTGTGTTTAGTGTGTTACACCTGTGTTTAGTGTGTTACACCTGTGTTTAGTGTGTTTAAGAATGTAGCCACGTTGTAAACACAGTCGTTCAATCACAATGAAAATTGTATTCCCAAATTGAAGATCTACTTTCCTCCTGCCCCCATCCTCTCCAAATCCTTACTGGTCAAGATCCCCGTCCCCTTGAGATCGACCTGACAATGGACTGTGTCCAAAAGGGTTCAAACGATCCTGCGCGACCTTTCGCGGACAACTGCTAAATAGATACATTTGAATGAGCTCGCGTTTAGTCCCTCTCCGTCTTCTGGCCAACGTTTAAATGAAATACACCCTCCTCCCCCTCCAATTTACAGGAATCTAAGGAAATGGGGCGGGGGTGGTGGAAAACAAGGAGGGGGCAAAGAGCAGAATAAATGATGGACCGACACTTGTGACGGCGCCGGGGATAAATACAGGGAGAGCGGACTCCATTTTTTTTTCTTCCTGTTTTATTTGTCCTTTATTGAGGTGGCCTTCGCCAATAGAAGCCAAAAACCTCGGCTCCATTATCAATCTAGTATTGGAAAAAAAAAAAAGGGGGGGGGGAGAGGACGGGAGCAGAGTCATTTTTATTGGTCTGACCAAACAAGAAATGGTGGTGCGGTGAGGGGGGGGGGGGGGGGGGAAGGTCAAATGAGAGCAGGGGGCGGATAACTCTTCTACAGTCTAATTCGGCAATTCATCTTTATTACAGGCCGGACTTAATTCTTGGGTAGACGGAGGTGCGGGACAGAGTACGGTCTGAGAGAATGAGAGGGGGGGGGGAAAGAGGTGGGGGGAGGTAAGAGGGAGGGGTGATGGGTCTTAGATTTGAACTCTTTGGTCAGCCTTTTGCTTGCCAGTGGGCGGTGGCTAAGATAACGTGAGAGCTACTGGAAGAGTTAACGGAGAGGCTAGAGAGAGCGTCGCGGTGCGGCAGATGTCGGCGGGGAGCTGTTTCCGGCCGGAGAGGAGCATCCAGTAAGCACCAAGACACAAGCCATTTATTTGCTCGTCCAAAACACAGAGAGAGAGAGAGAGAGAGAGAAAGAGAGTAGAGAGTCAATCTGCTCATGACGTGTTTGTAGTCGACTATGTCCGAGGAGGTCTCGATAATGATAATGACTGGAGATAAAGAGTTAATGCATAACGAGACTGCCGAGACCAGGGAAGTGGAGGGGGATCCGTATTCACTTTCTTGGTCTTGACGTATCTCTCCAGCGGCGTAGACATTCACAAACTTATGATCAGGAAAGGGTGGAAAGGGGTGCTGGTGGTCATGTGTGGGTGTGCGCAGAGAATGAGTAGAATGATGCATTGCAGACGACATTTATCTCCAACCCCCCCCCCCCCTTTTCCTGTCCGAAACATCCCATCTCCGACCCCCTGGCCCCCGTTGAAATGCCCCCATATCAAGGAGAATTACTAGCCACGGACCACGTTCAAATAGTTCATTAGTTTGTATGGTTGAAGGCAGGGGGTTCTCTCCGAGACAGCAGGGGCATTAACTGTGTTATTACTTCTTTGGTTTATTTCCCCGTGTTGCTTACAGATAGACTCTTTTCTCTCGGAAGCCCGTTGGTTTGATATTTGTATGGGTCTGTTTCCTCTGGCATTGATTGAACTGTTGTGGGGAAACCAATTGGTACCTGCGATGTCTCCTTTGTAGTTTGCAAGTGTTCTGTTGCTCCTACAATGTATTGGGAACAAACAGATATAGTGCAAGTTGGTCAATTCAATTATTACATTTATAAACCTAAACTACTTGATGTATAACTGTTTTATTTTCTAGACTTTGATATTTTTACCAAGCTTATATTAACCCACTCTCTCTCTCTCTCTTTCTCTCTCTCTCTCTTTCTCTCTCTCTCTTTCTCTCTCTTTCTCTCTCTCTCTTTCTCTCTCTCTCTCTCTCTCTCTCTCTCTATTTTTCGACACGTTATTTCCCAACTTTCCATTCTCGAATGAAGTTGAAACTTTGCACATTGATTCATTGCTCCTAACAGATCATGAATGAATTTAAAAAAAAAAAACAAATGTTATTTTAATTGTGGTAATTAATTCATTTCGTTTGATATTAAAAGGAAATAAATCTTACAATATTTAAATATGTACCTGTAAGTGTGAAGTTTTCCCCCCTAAGACTCATTATTGAGAAGTGAAGTATTTAAATGAACCGTGTAATAGTTTTAAGGCACTTTTCAACATAGAAGGAATTCACTTTTATTATTTAGATGTCAATAGTATTGTTTCATTGACATTGTTTATATTGTCTACTGATTTCAATACTTCCAATTCTTGACATTGTTTATATTGTCTACTGATTTCAGTACCTCCAATTCATTGACATTGTTTATATTGTCTACTAATTTCAGTACTTCCAATTCTTGACATTGTTTATATTGTCTACTGATTTCAGTACTTCCAATTCTTGACATTGTTTATATTGTCTACTGATTTCAGTACTTCCTATTCATTGACATTGTTTATATTGTCTACTGATTTCAGTACTTCCAATTCTTGACATTGTTTGTATTGTCTACTAATTTCAGTACCTCCAATTCTTGACATTGTTTATATTGTCTACTGATTTCAGTACCGCCAATTCTTGACATTGTTTATATTGTCTACTGATTTCAGTACCTCCAATTCATTGACATTGTTTATATTGTCTACTGATTTCAATACTTCCAATCTTACTCTTTTCATTTTTCTTACTTTTTTTTATGTTCCATTCCATTGACATCACTTTTCTTCATATCACTTTCCCTTTTTTTTTTTTTTTAATATTTATTTTAAAGCTTATAGAACTAACATGTGATCCTCAAAATCAAAGAGCAGATTACTGTGGTCTTATTCAGTGTTAAAATCTTTAATATCTCCAAGAAAAAAAAGCGTAGACTACATTCTCTCCCTTTCCTCCCCCACCCCTTTTTCTCTCTTCTTCCTTTCTCTCACTCTCCTCCTCCCTCTTGTTTCTCTCCATCTCTCTCCTCTCCATTGCTTTTCTCTCCCTCTTTCCAAAACTTTTATTTTTCTCGTTAGTGCTTCTACAAGTCAACACTCTGGCTGGCAAAAGGAAGAAACCAAATACTCTGAAGAGACGCAAGCTGAGTTGGTTTGGTCCTAGTGTAAGACATGACTCCCTTTCAACAGTCATTCTTCAAGGTCCAGTGGAGGTATCACGAAGAAAGGGTCGTCCAAAGAAAAAGTTGTTTGGAAAATGTTGATATACTGTTCACTGAGAGAAAACAAACAGAGCGATTAGGCAACGCGAACTGTCACAGCATCCCTAAGGCGAAATTCAAGGGACAGGCAATGATACAGATTCTATAATTTATCGCTCACTGAAACACAAAATTGGACTTTGTTGCTTCGGGAATCCAATAATTGAATTGACTTAATTTTATATACTATAAAACGATAGGAATGGTTTCTTCTGTATATTCGATTGTTCTGGAAATGTTCAATCACTGAATCAAATGTATGACTGTATACATATAGCCCAACGTATCGAGCTGTCACATCTATCCAAATTTCATTTAAATTAAAGAGAAAGTGGTTATGACTTATATATATATATAGATATGTTAATAGTGTAATGTACTAAATGCAACAGCGTGTTTGTTCACTTTATACATTCAAGATGACATGATTTGAGAAAACTCATTTACAGAACGTGTGCCTAAAGTGTTTGTAATTGATGTACAGTGAACTAGCTCCATCTTTCCAGCCTGGGTTTTAATTACCTCAGCACTATCCCAACCAGGCGAAGAAGCAGGCAGAAAATTCTATGAAGAACACCTACATTACAGCAATTAGTGGAGTCTAATGGCCCTGGAATATATTGGCCAGTAGCGCAGTGCACAGGTCAGGACGTCCAGCACTGACCTATTAGATGGCTACTATCCAAATTCCATTAGACCTTTGCTCTCATCTCTTTCTCCGCATGCCTCCTCTAGATCCTCCTCAAATCTCCTCCCAACCCCCTTCTATTAGTTTAAGTAAGTGCTTAATACGAAACAGAAGCAGCGCTAAAATTAGCGGGAGATGTTGAGCGAGCTTAGCAGACGACCGGCTTGGCTACAATGGCTGCATGTAGCGGTCATCTCTGGGTTGAGACGCTCGTCTACAAGCATCGCAGCACTTACCCTTATTAAGCACTTAGGTCTAATCGTCTGCTTACGAGTCTCGTCTGCTCCGCTCTTTTGATCACGTGATAAATGAGAGAAACTAATACAGAGATCTCATTAGCATTTCATTAGTCTGGCTTCGAGAGTAATGCTTTCTCATTGGTCACATTTAAATAGTTTGTAAGTTCGTATTGGTTAATTTGAAAGTGTTTGGTAGCTTTTAAAAATGTACTTTTACAAATGTAATGAGTTTAATGGAGAATGGAGTGCTCACATCAGAGAATCCTCCTTGCAGGTGGTCAAACCTCCTTGCTGTTGGTCAAAACTCCTTGCTGGTGGTCAAACCTCCTTGCTGGTGGTCAAACCTCCTTGCTGGTAAAAAAAGTAAAGTTCCCCTTGTGGTCTATAGGACAGAGGATGTAGAATAGTAATAAAAAAAAGTAAAAAAATTCGTTTTAAAACAGACAATTTCTCCTTTATACATCTCTTATTGTGATATTTTTGCTCTCAATAACTACTGAATGTTATATTTAAAAAATTGAACTTTCTTTTTCTCTTTTGTACCAGTCTACCAATAACTTCTAAAGAATCTCGCAAAGGTTGACCTATATATTTTAAGTCTTGCAAAAATGTCTTCCCTTAGTCGTAATAGTACACCTTCTCTATAAATAGCGTGTAACAAGTCATAATTAAGAAGCCAGCTATAATCATTTGCCAAAAGTCGAAGAAAAGATTAAAGAAGAAAAGAAAAGGTCGAGAGTCTAGTTCCGTCAAGTCTCTTCCACTTGTACTCGGCTGATTCCTCGAGACATTGATGAGCCTTCCACACACGAGTCTCCCCCTCTATCTCTCCACCCCTGCACTTGAAATTTCTTTTGATTTTCAAGGATCTGAAGATGCGCAGGGGAGGGATGTGGAGGAAAGTATGAAAACGTATGTGTGTGTGTGTGTGATCACGTGATTGTGTCTGGAACAAAAAAAGTCAGTCTTAGAGGGAAAGAGAGTGACGAAAAATATGCAATTCTGCTGGGTTGGAGAAATATTTAATTAGACATCTATAAACATACAACGATGGATGGCTGCCTGGAAGTGTGATATGTGCTTCGGAATATCGTCAGTTATTCCCGGGTTCGAAGCCAGCAAGCAACCATCCCCCGGCGTCTTGCAAGTGGTATTGACTAGGGCGTAGTAGCATTCATTTCTGGAGAAACATCCGAAAGTTGACAGTTGAATCATGGAACAAGTCGACATTTGAATCAAAGAAGAACTATTTGATCTCTGACATCAAGACGGTACAGGGAACACACTAGTCTTCGGTTGGACTGACATGTCTATGGAGAAACACAAATAGAAAATGTGTGCTGCGTCATTGTCTATGTCTGCATCTAAGTCTGTGTCTGAGTCTGACAATGTGTCTGTGTCTTGGTCTGAGTCTTTGTCAGAGTTTTTGTCTGAATTTGTGTCAGAATCTGTGTCTTTGTATGTGTCTTTGAATCTGTGTCTGAGTCTGTGTCTTTGTCTGAGTCTGTGCCTTAGTCTTATTTTGTGTCTGTTTTTTGTCTGAGTCTGAAGCTGTGTCTTTGTCTTAGTATCTTAGTCTGTGTATTTGTCTATGTTTGAATCTATGTCTGTGTCTTTGATTGATTCAGTGTCTAATCTGTGTCTTTGTGTCTGTGTCCGTGTCAGTGTTATGAAAATCTTTAAAATCACAAATTCTAAATTTTGACCAAGACACTTTACAGTTCGAAAAGTTCTGACCAAGACACTTTACAGTTCGAAAAGTTCTGACCAAGACACTTTACAGTTCGAAAAGTTCTGACCAAGACACTTTACAGTTCGAAAAGTTCTGACCAAGACACTTTACAGTTCGACAAGTTTTGACCAAGACACTTTACAGTTCGACAAGTTTTGACCAAGACACTTTACAGTTCGACAAGTTTTGACCAAGACACTTTACAGTTCGACAAGTTTTGACCAAGACACTTTACAGTTCAACAAGTTTTGACCAAGACACTTTACAGTTCGACAAGTTTTGACCAAGGCACTTTACAGTTCGACAAGTTTTGACCAAGACACTTTACAGTTCGACAAGTTTTGACCAAGACACTTTACAGTTCGACAAGTTTTGACCAAGACATTTTACAGTTCGACAAGTTTTGACCAAGACACTTTACAGTTCGAAAAGTCTGACCAAGACACTTTACAGTTCGACAAGTTTTGACCAAGACACTTTACAGTTCGACAAGTTTTGACCAAGACACTTTACAGTTCGACAAGTTCTGACCAAGACACTTTACAGTTCGACAAGCTCTGACCAAGACACTTTACAGTTCGACAAGTTCTGACCAATACACTTTACAGTTCGACAAGTTTTGACCAAGACACTTTACAGTTCGACAAGTTTTGACCAAGACACTTTACAGTTCGACAAGTTTTGACCAAGACACTTTACAGTTCGACAAGTTTTGACCAAGACACTTTACAGTTCGACAAGTTCTGACCAAGACTCTTTACAGTTCGACAAGTTCTGACCAAGACACTTTACAGTTTGACAAGTTTTGACCAAGACACTTTACAGTTCGAAAGCCATTTGGCTCCAAATTTGCATTCGGTCAAGAGACTATCCAGGTGTTTGTTTGCCAGGTGACCATTCACGTCTTTCTGAAACCTCCAAACAGTGTCTTGAACTCCCTGAACTAAGGTCCAGGAATGTCAGACTCCTTATATACCACTTTTCAGAGTGAGAGCAGGGAGCTGAGGAGTTTGCATGTCCCCCTGCCCCACTGGCGGATCCGGGGGGGGTGGCGGTAGGGGCGATCGCCCCCCCCCCACTCGGCCGAACCCCCCCCCCCCGAAAGGGGGGACGGACGAATTTTAGTATAGAATTCACACAATTTGTATACGAATTTATTACTTATGTTAATAATATATACTAATTATTTATATTTCAACCTATTTTTAAATTATTTCGCCCCCCCCCCTTTCTAGTATTTATGCCGATTTGGTAGGGTCGGGAGGGGGCGATGGCATCAATCCGCCCCCCCCCCCCCTTTTAAATTTCGAGTGGGGGGGGCGGTCCTATTTATGTGTAGAAATTACAGCTTGCTAACAGAATCAATTAAATATCTATATGATTAAAACTTGTTATTGGTATTTTAACCGGTCTTTATATTATGTCGTTCACCTGTTGGCCGATTGGAAGGGGAGGAGCGAATACCTCTACTGCCCTTCCCATCTTAACCCTTTGAGTGGGGGGGGGGCGGTCCTACTTTTATGGAGAAATCATAATATATGAACAAAATTAGTCGAATATCTATATAATATAAACAGGTGAAGTGCGATACATGCAATCACCTTCCCCCCCCCCCCCCCTACCCATCGGAGAAACCAATACTTTTTCTTTTTGTATTATAGTAAGAAATTACAAAATTAAAAAAATCTGTCACTAATATAATTTTTATATGCTATAAAGTAAATTCTTATATCGAGTCGCCCAACCCCTATTCTTTAATGCAAAATGCAATCATTAGCAGAAATTATAAAAAGGAGCGAGGATTAATCGTTTTCATTTTACCGCCCTTCCCCTTTCCAGACAGAGTTTGTGTAATTTCACATGAATTTATCATAACTATTTTAAGAAAGACTTTGCTTTGGAAAAGTTATAATTCAAACAAAATTTTTCAATATAACAGTCGCGGTTGAGATGAGTTCAAAAGCTAGATAATCTTTTCCTAGTCGACTTTTTCCAACCTTTACTCTATCTCATATTTTTCTAGTTAAATAAATTTAGGACTATAACTCACAATTTATACTGTAATTCTATTGAATATTATTAATCGAATTTTTTTTCTTCGGCAGCAATCCTCAAAGCCTTAATCTAAATATGTGGGGTATCTTATCTTTTCAAAGAACAAATCGGTTGTATTAGCAATGTATTAAGGGACTATAAATTCATATTAGAATACTTTTCCACATTATTCAAAAGGTCCTTTATAATAGAATGAATAATGAGCTGTAGGTCAGGAGAATGCGTTACTGCAGTGAAGAATGCCAGAAAACGCTTATGGCGTCGAGGCTTCGCCCCGAACCTCACTGATGAATAATGAGCTGTAGATGTCAGGAGAATGCGTTTCTGCAGTGAAGAATGCGAGAAAACGCTTTTGGCGTCGGGGCTTTGCCCAGAACCCCACTGATAAATAATGAGCTGTAGATGTCAGGAGAATGCGTTTCTGCAGTGAAAAATGCAAGAAAACGCTTTTGGGTGTCGGGGCTTCGCCCAGAACCCCACTGAGGAAGCTTACAGCGCTCTCCCAAAGCCCCAAGCTTGCAAGAGAAAGGCCTCAACATGACTGTTTTTTTTTGTTTTTTTTTCGCCGAAGATTGAGAAACAGTCTTATTTTATTCTTATATATCGAATATATATATATATATATATGCTGTACGCACGTTTATGCATATGGTTAGGGTTTACTGGGCGTTAGGGTTAGGGTTTGGAAAAAAATCGCCCCCCCCCCCACCAAAGTTCTGGATTCGCCAATGCCCTGCCCCCCACACCGCTGAGGTCCATATTCTAAATATTGTTAATTTAAAAACAACTTTAAAAAAATTATATCCCTCGGAAATCCCCTCCCCAAATGACTTCATCTTACTTATTTACTAGGCGGAAGTAAGTCACCACTGTAAATGTCTCTCTACAACCCCCCCCCCCCCTCATAACTTATGAATTGCCCTTGTACTAGTCATGTAGCAGCCGATGGCTTGATTATGACTTCAACTGTGACGCCACACCTAAATATAGAATGGTATAAACTATTCACTTTATCTCGCCACTTAAATATTCCAAGACTCTATAACAAGAGCGCAAAACTTTTTCCGGACTTGGAACCCTAGACATTAGGGTCACTTGTGTCACCTGCCACATACATGACCTCAAAAAACCATCCAAGACTAACGGACTATTCGGTGAAAATGGACATTGGATTGAAGTATTTGGGGTAACTATACTTCACTTGTCGGACAGGACCCTCGGGTCGTAGGTTGGACATCAGGGCTCTAGAGAATTACAATGTTCCCAAGAAACTGTGCGATTATCTGGCTTAACTTGTAATACTATCTCCTAGATAGTAGGCCGTCCTAAAAGGTAAGTAGCCATTTCAGACCATGTGATGTATAGGGCAGATGATTTAAAGGTCAGCTGTTTCTATTGCCGACGGTTAGCGAGGGTTTCATGTGGCCAGCATAACATTACATTCCACAACTAATGTCTAGTAGCCATTAGTGTTGGGTGGACTTCAACGAGATTTGAACCCGGTTCGGAAGCCAAGCGCTTTACCACTCAGCCACCACTCCCTCCATAGGAGACAGTACGACAAGAAAAAACAGCAGCAACAACAAAATCTTCTGAAGTAAAAATAAACAGAAACTAATGATCACTATAACTGTTGTTTATATAAGTGTGCATATTATCATAGACAAAGGGAATAGTTTTCGTTATAATATGCAGGTATTTTTCGAATGACTATACTGGAATTAAAAACAAAAAAAAAGTGAAAATGTCGAAAGTATTAGTATTTCATTCTTTCTCTGCCACAGTTTAATACAAATGTCTTCAAACTCTCTAGAGGTAGTGATTTTGAAAAAAAAACACACTAAAAACAGCATTAAATTCTTTCCCTCGGCTAATTCCCACTTTCAAAAAAAAAAAAAAAAAAAAAGAACCAATCAACGCTCATTTAGCAAAAGAAAAATATAACATTTGGCAACAATTTGGCCAGGTAATTACCATAAGTAGTTCTCTCGTGTACATTAGCGGAGGCGACAGAGCAGGGGACTGAAGGTGGAAAACACTTCACCTCTGAGACTCAGTCACTCACCCTCGCCTGTCAAGTGGTGCCGTGGTTGGCCATTTCTCTCCCAAGAATTTTTTTTTTAAATCATAATCTAATTTCGAGGAAGGGAAAGCTCTGTGATCTGGGAAACGGTTTTGGACAATTTCGGTAATGCCATTGACTTTATTGTTATTTGTTACAATGAAGGTAATAGACGAAGTCTAATTAGTGGAAGTGACGCTTAAGACGTCTGGGTTAGCTGCTAATGGCTTCAAAGTTTTCGGGAAACAATTCAAAGCAAATGCTGGCTTACAAGTTTACAATGTAAACTATAATCTCAAGATTTGAAACGTAAACTGGAAACAGCGCATGAGGTTCAAAATATCTTTTTGTCGTCTTATTTATATATATATATATATATATTTTTTTTATATATATATATATATATATATATATATATATATATATAATATATATAAATCAGAAAGTAAGGTGTATGTATATGTATGTATGAATAATTGTATGTCCCATATAGAAATAAAAACCGTTTGACCAAGCTTAATAAAACTTGGCATAAATATTTTTTATATCATGGTGGAGATCGTAGTGTATGTTTAATGTCCCTCCCACAACCGGGGGTCCCAAAACTAAAACAAAAAGCTAAATAAATAAAGAAAGAATGTATCGACTGAACGCTTCTCATCAATCTACTTTTATTTTCGTGGCGAAAGAAAAAACTTAAAAGGAACATTCGCCATGTTTGACATAGATATAAATCCAATCTACTAGATTCGTAATACCCAAACTAAGGCCCGCAGGCAGCGGATAATATGAGGCTAGTAGGCCCTATATATATTTTGCCAGCGCAATTTATGCGCTAATTTTCACAGCGCGAAGCCAGGATGCTCTATCATATGCTTCCGTCTACCAGGTGCCTGGGTCAATGCTGAAGGCTTTCAGAGAGTCTTTGAGTCTTTAAAGCGTTTTCTTTGTCTACCTTGAGGCCCCGCTGAACTTGTTTTAATTGACAGTAAAAAAAAAAGTCTTTTAAGTATGCGGGAGCTATTCATTCGTAACCTGGCCAAAGCTACTGAGACTGCATCAAGATTGTGTGGATGCAGAGACGCTTTTTGGAGAACTTCATTTAGTTCCTGTCCATTTATCTTAATGCTTGGATCCGAGTAGGCTTTACCTGGAGCTGACAAGTATAAGACTTCATTTATTTTGTGTGTGTGTTTAGAAAGAGGTCCAAGCAGGCACATAAAATGAAAAATATTTTGAAATCGTCAGTATTACCGAGTCTGTCACTGACAAATAGCCTTGGAATAAGATTTGCTTTTTTTTCTATAATCAAAACTATATATACTAGAGTGCATTATTTCCGTATTTCTATAAATAAACTGATTTTTCTGAAGCCTACCCCCATTTCTATACAAGCTAGACCTAAAGCGGCTTAATAATGTAGAGTGTCCAAAAAAAAAAAAAGAGAGAAGCACCTAGGGTCCTTGGGACCAGAGAGATTATATCCAAATGCGATAAATGAGATGTTGACCAACCCACTCAATCCAGAAGTCCTTCTTCTAAGCAGATCATTAGGAGATTTGTTCTTATTCCGACAATGTAGGCCACCACATCTGCGTGCAACCTCCGTAAGCGACCTCCTTTCCATGTGCAAGAAGAGTTTACTACCCCCCCCCCCCAACCTCTCTGGGGTTCATGTGTCCTTTTCTGTTTTTCCGCCTAGCACCAACTCCTCTGTCCGACGTTTCCACGACGTTTTCACACTGAGGGTGGGAAAAAGTTCCCTCGTATCTACACATCATTTGACTGCCTATTACTATTAACCATTTCTTTAAATTATCTAACCCTAACCCTGGCCCATTCTAGTAGCCCTAACCATAGCCTCGAACCCCGAATGTTTGAATAGTAATCCGCCACTCTAGCGTCTCACTAGACACTATCATTAGCCTCCCTCTCCCTCCCTCTCTCTCTCCCTCTCCTCCCTTCTTTCCTCCAACACTTGATCAATAATAAAAGTAAATTTAGCTATCTCCCGAACTAATCTTCTCTTTGAGTCCACTGTGTGCCTCGCCTCGCCATTATCATCCGAGACTTTTGTCACCAGAAGAATGGGGGGGGGGGGGAGGGGGGGAAAGAGAGGCACGTCCCCCCCAAAAAAAACTGCGAGCAAGCAAATCAAGCGATGCTAGATAGAAGAGCAGGAAACGCTCCGGGTAATTCCTCGTTTCAATTACTGAATTTGTTGATTTCTTTCCGATAGCTCGCCTCTCTTCCAAGCGTGCTCGGCTCCGTCAATCGTAATTGAAAATCTAGACACTAAACGGCAATTGTCTTTTTCATTAGTTTGCTTGGCTTAACGACATGCAAATGAGAGGGGGGCTACCGGAAGAGGAGACATCAATAGTCCAGTCGGCAGCGTCGCGCGTCTGTATGTGACGTCACAGGGCCCATTTGTTTGGTTCCTTGGAAGGAAGAGATTTTTTTTCCCTTCTCTTCGCTTCCAAACGGTATGATGTTTTAACAGAGGACAATTTTATTTCGAGATTATTTAGATTTCAAACTTGAACATAGAATGACATCATTGAAGAATGACAACGACAAAAGAAAAAAAAATTCCCCTGATAAATGTATAACCCAGTGATGTTTCTTAAAATCTACATATATATTTAAAAAATAAAATATGTATCCCTGCCATAGTGAAACTGTAAGTACTTTTCGATGAAACGAAAATGTAAAAACTTGGGTCATAGTTCTTATCTTATAAATTTCAGACAGGACTTCAAAAGAGAAATTTATTACATACATTGCATTTCCCATGTGCCAATCTAGTCATGCATGCTAATTAGAGACTTAAAGTTGGTTTCCCAGGCTGAATCAGGCAACCCTCTAATAGCACGAATTAGTCCTAGCAAATTGAATAAGAAATGTGCCTCTATCTTTGTGTCTTACTGAGTATTTTATTAGGTTTTGTTTTTTGTATTTGTAAGTTCATGGTTCAGTGCGGCTTAACGTTTTAGTCTTCTGTCCTGAAATGTCTCTGATTTGACTCATGGTGTTGCTTTAATCCAGTGTTTTCAAAAGTGTGTCTGCAAGGACCCATAACCTCTCCCCCCCCCTTACTATAAAAAAAAAAAGAAGAATGATAATACTCTTTAATGATGGATATTAGGAGAGGGGTGAATACGAGAGACCTGGGTAAAGAACACTGAGCTAGACCTGTTGTCAATAGATACAATGGACCTTATTCACCAATCGTAAACAAACAACATTTAGCCACGTGACTCTCTATCTCTTCTATACAAATTACGTAATCCATTAAGGCTGTCACGTGATACGTTTTTTTTTTCTCATTGTTTTATCAATATTATCACGTGGCTAAATGTTGTTTGTTAACTATTGGTGAATGAGGTCCATTGTTATTTCGACCTCGCAAAATTGCGATCACTTTCAGACCTTATAGGGCAGATGATGTCAAGGCCATCTGTTTTTGTGGTCCACGAGTAACGAGGTTGTCGTTTGGCCATCACGACGACTAGCCGTCTTTAGTTTTCCCTAACTAATGTCAGGTACAAGTCCTCACCAAGATTCGAACCCGGACCCCCTGTACACCAGCCAAGCGTCTAGACACCGCGCCTCCTTTGTTTACACTAGAGTCTTTCATTATAGTACTCGTGGCACTTTTACTTACTTAGTGCACAAGTCTTGAACCCATTTCTTTCGAATGTCTATTCCGTAGGTAAATAAAGGCAGCACATAAAATATTCATATGTCTGTGTTTGTTACATCCAAATATCCTCCTCAAATACACAAATAACATTAATGTATCAGACAGTAACACAAACTTTCTACATAATGGTTCACTAACAAAAAATGCTTTTTCACAATGTGCAGCCCACGGTGCAATTGTTAAGGGTGACGGTCTCGGAGGGTGCACAAAATCAAGCAGTTCAAATTAAATCTGAACAAAGTATTCCCGCTGTTAGCGCCCTTCTCCATTGCCACCAATTATGTTTCTTGGGCGCCCGATTGTCGATTTTGTTTATATATGTAACCTAAGATCTCCGCATCACATCTTCTCTCCAGACGTTTGCATGTCAGACGCCTCCGACCCTCCCAGTGACACATGTTTCCCCCACCTCTCCTCCCCCCTCCACTGAATGGTAACGTGGCATGACATCTCAGTGTGGTAATAACTTGTAGGTAAGGTCTGAATATAGAGACCATTTGAGAATATATATAGACCATATAGGAATAGATATTTACGGTATATGAATATATAGACTAAATAGGAATATATGCAATTTAGCAAATCAGAGCACGGGATATGTGTAAAACGAATTACAGATAAATAGATAGATAGATAGATAGATAGATAGATAGATAGATAGATAGATAAGTAGATAGATAGATAGACAGACAAACAGACAGACGGACGGAAAGACGGACGGACGGACAGACAGACAGACAGAAAGATAGATAGATAGATAGATAGATAGATAGATAGATAGATAGATAGATAGATAGATAGATAGATAGATAGATAGATAGATAGATAGATAGATAGATAGATAGACAGACAGACGGACGGAAAGACGGACGGACAGACAGACAGACATATAGATAGATAGATAGATAGATAGATAGATAGATAGATAGATAGATAGATAGATAGATAGATAGATAAATAGATAGATAGAGTGTTTGTGATAATTCATACATATGTCCCACAATTTACGGTTGTTGAACAAAAGTGGTTACTATCAGTGAGGTACTTTGTCATAAGTATCGGGCCCTGACGAAGTCCGACAGATTTGATAGCCCTCTAACCCTCTTTTGAAAACAAGAGAGAGTTACATCTGCATCTCCGCCACTGAAATAGAGAAAAAGGAGGGGGGGGGGCCTCCATCACTCTAGTTTAAACATGACCTGGATCAGAACTAAAGAACTCAATAACCTTTCTCTTGGCGACCTTCATCTAGAGATCATAAAAGTAACAATTTTCTAAGAGATCAAGACTTGTATCAAAGTGTGTCTGTTGGAGTGTAGATGAACATATAGTGTGTCTGTTGGAGTGTAGATGAACATTTAGTGTGTCTGTTGGAGTGTAGATGAACATTTAGTGTGTCTGTTTGTCCCCTATTTCCCATCTCCGCCTCTTTGGGCTGCCCGGCGCCCATGCGTGTAAAAAGTCATTCGTTTGAAAAATTGTCGTGTTATTTCGGCCCATTCTTTACGTGGGCCCTTTTCTACCGTTCACAGCTCGTAAAGTCGCTCAGCCGTGACTGCCTCTATTACCCTTTCATCAGGTACAAGGACCCCCAATGCCATCAGCGACTTCAAATTAAAAAAAAAAAATACATATCTTATCAGCAAACCATCGGCTCGAGAGTCGCTTATTATTTAAATGGATTTCAACTCCGCAGATCAAATTATATGCGCCCTCCCCTCGCGCGCCTTCTTAAATAAATACATTTTTTTTTCTTGTTTATGTTCGTGTAAATTACCTAAAGATAAATGGACCGCCCCCTTCCCCATCTCATAAGCCCGCCTTGACTCTTGAAATAGGTGTAAAAGCGGGGATGTACGCAGCGCTGTGCCTTTAATAGTCATTCAATTAACATGGCCTTGCGGAAAGTCTTAAGTCCCAGGATCTTGGTAAGAGAAAGGTAAAGACGAAAGAGAGAGAAGGGACAAGGAGGGTGATAAAAACAGAAGGACCAGGGGGGGGGGGGGGGGGGAAGGACATGAAAACAGAAGGACGGGGGGGGGGGGGGTAAGGAGATGAAAAGAGGAGGGGGGGTAGATTTCGCCCAACGTTAAGACTTTAAAAAAAAAAAACAATCTTGTACTGAACGTTCTTTTCATTTATTTTTTTTTTAATTTTATTTTAGCAGCTTCTAGTTTTGTGTAGTCTGTCTGTCCGTCCGTCCGTCCCGTTTAAATCGCATAATGTATAAAAAAAATAATAATAGAAAATGTCGTTATGATATTCTAGATCTTTTCAGATTTCTGGTGCAATTTTTTTTTCTTTTTGAAAGTAAACCGTTTAATTTTTTTTTAAATTAAATATGAAAGCATTTTGTTTTCATTTAAGTTACACCATTTTTTACACTATTAATAGTAAAACAAATGCGGTATACTAATATATATATATATATATATAAATAGAGCATGGGCGTAGCTAGGATTTTTTTTCGGGGAGGGTTTTGGGGGGGCTGAAAAAAATTATATATATATATATATGTGTGTGTGTGTGTGTGTGTACATACTATTAATCTTTATTACATTCTGACCCTTTCGGAAGACGTTTATTGTTTATTGTAGACTCCCCGCCCTTGCTAGCAAGGGGGTCTGGGGGAGTTCCCAGCGCGGGGCTTCGCCCCGCCGCCGGGCACTATTTCTGGTATTGAAAGCCAACAAAATGCATATTCTGAGGTATCTACAGTGCATTATCTTGCTATTAAAAAGTTTTATTTCAAAAACCTAATGTGCTATTCTTACTGACTTAGACCCTCTCTCGCCGTTCGGCGCATTTTCCGAAACTCTTATTTTGCGTAATTCATTTTGTCGGAAAACATGTCCCGCAAAACCTCATGCGACGCTCTGTCACAACCTTACTAAGAATTCGACTCCCAGTTCAGCATATGATTTCTTTGATTTAGACCCGATCTCTATGACTGACTCCTAAAATCTGTCTTAGCCATCTTTGTTGAGACACATTTAATGATTTTCAATTTCGGCAGAAGACTATTCACACTTAATTAATGGAGCCCAAGCCACTGGTAGAAATTTGTAACCTTTCTTGACTACGCTCTTGGAATTACATGCCTGTATTTCGCTTTAGATTTTATATCGAAAAGGAAAGTTTTTTCGTCAAATCATCTGTTGAGGGGTTTTAAACGAAGAAATCTCTGGAGTTTTTTTTGTTTTGTTTTTAATTCAAAACCCCATTTAGCTACGATCATAGAATTTGGTGACTGTAGTTTGCTTTAAAATAATATTGAAGAGAGAGGTTTTCAACTCTAAACGCTCTGTAGGGGAATTTTAAACTCAAAACCATCTGGAGGGGTTTTAAACTTTAAAGAAAAAGCCATCTGGGGGAGGGGGATTTACACTCAAAACCCCTTTGGCTACGCTCATAGATTTTATAGTGTGTAATTTGCTTTTTTTTATATTGAAGAGGTACTTTTTAGCTTCAAACCCCAACAGGAGGGGGGTGGGTTGAAACTCAAAACCCCTTTGGCTACGCTCATAGAATTTTGAGTGTGTAATTTGCTTTTTTTATTTTGAAGATGGGGTTTATCGTAAATTTTGGAGGGGGTTTTAAAATCAAAATCTTCCTCAACTGTGCTGTTGGAATTTGGGGATTGTTGTTTGCATTTTTTTGTTTTGTTTTATAGAAGAGGGGGATTTAACTGCAAAAACCTCTGGTAGGGGGTTTAAAATTCAAAACCCCCTGTAGTGGGTTTTAAACTCAAAGCCCCCTGGTAGAGGGATTTGTATCTCAAAACCCCCTGATAGGGGTTTTTTAAATCTCAAAACCCCCTGGTAGGGGGATTTAAAACTTAAAACCCCTTGGTAGAGGGTTTTTAACTCAAAACTGCCTCGGCTGTGCTGTGGTAAGTGATGATTTAGTATTAAAATCTCACCTAAAATAAACAAAATGAAAGCAAAAATCATTCACTTAATTCCGTCCCCCCCCCCTGCGGGAGGGGGGGGGATTTCATTTCGGGGGGGGGGTTGAACCCCAAGAACCCCCCCCCCTGGCTACGCCCATGAAATAGAGATTACGTATATATATATATATATATATATATATATATATATATATATATATATATATATATATATATATATATATATATATTGTTATAAACCTGGTTGTGGCACAGATGGGGGTAGTGATGTGTGTAGTCAGCCGACGCAAATTTCCCCAGGTCAGCGCTAGACAAGCGGTCAACCGTGACGAGTTACGACGGCCAGCCGAGACGAGTGTCAACATGACGGTTCGGGAAGGATCGCCGTCGTAAACAGAGCTCAGGAGCGTCACGAGGGATGTAGTCATGTGACGAAGCTAGAAACGTCGAGCGATGTTCCGTCCGGTTCTAGAAGGCCAGCAGGGACCCTATATAAAGAGCGGAGATGTCGCAGTCAAGACGGTTCACGACAGGGCTCAAAACACGGTCGACTACAGCACAGTTCAACGGTGTGGTTCTGTACGGAGCATTACGACGGTTCAGTGTGGAGTACAGTCAAGTACAGTTGAGACGACTGGCGTCTTGATCTTGGTCTGCGATCGAGTCCGACACAACGAGCCTAGTGTGTGAAGTCAGTCCTGAACTGTTGAACCCAGTGCAAGCCCGGAACGAGACTGAGAGGCCAGTGCAAGAGTTGATACGGCGGTACGGTGTTATCGGAAAGATATTTGTACAGTCTTGTGTTACGTGCTGCCAATTGTACAGTATTGGCTGTTATTTATTCAACTATTAAAGTGTTACGTTACTTTGGAGCCCTGAGATGTAAAGTTCTTTAAGTTGGTGGTGTATGGTGCAGTTTGCAGAGATCCTGGATAGTGAGATTCGTAACAATAGAGAGAGAGAGAGAGAGAGAGAGAGAGAGATAATAGATAGATAGATAGATAGATAGATAGATAGATAGATAGATAGATAGATAGATAGATAGATAGATAGATAGATAGATAGATAGATAGATAGATAGATATTTATGTCAACCGTTTTGTTATTTTCCAAACAAAAAAATATTCTTAAAATTTATTACTGTTTTTTTTTTTGTTTTCAATACTATTTTTTTCCTTGTGTGCGTGTGCCTTTAAAAGAAAAAAGAATGCGTATGTAAGTGGAATCTAATTTAAAACAGCATTCGATAATCAGTGTTGTATATTTTCCACGTAGAGCGCAATATACAACCTGTAACAATCATTTATGCATTTAACCAAATGGAATAGTTTCTCCCTTAGGCCTGCAATATGAAATTGGTCCTTTAGAAAAAAATCAATTAGATGATTATTCAATAACATCAGTTAGGCCAGGCTCACATTAAACCATATCAGTATAACAATCAGTTCATTGAATGTATATGAATTTAACAATAACATATATCACTGTATCCTGTGGCATGGGCGTAACCAGGGGGGGGGTTCAACCCCCCCCCCCCCAAAATAAAATCCCCCCCCCCATCGGAATTCATTGACTGATTTTTTGCTTTCATTTTGTTTATTTTAGGTGAGATTTTAATACTAAATCATCACTTACCACAGCACAGCCGAGGGTGTTGTGAGTTAAAAAAAAACTAATCAGGGGGTTTTAAGTTTAAAAACCCCTCTACCTGGGGGTTTTGAGTTTAAAAAAACCTTATCAGGGGGTTTTGAGTTTAAAAAACCCTCTACCTGGGGGTTTTGAGTTTAAAAAAACCTATCAGGGGGGTTTGAGATAAAAATCCCTTTACCTGGGTTTTTTTTAGTTTAAATCCCCCTACCAGGGATTTTGAGTTTAAAACCCCCTACCAGGCTTTTGAGTTTAAAACCCCCTACCAGAGGTTTTGCAGTTAAAGCCCCTCTTCTATAAACAAAACTAAAAAAAATGCAAACGGCAATCCCCAAATTCCAAGAAAACAGATAAGGAAGATTTTGACTTTAAAACCCCTCAAAAAATTACGATAAACACACTCTCAATATAAAAAAAGCAAATTACACATTCAAAATTGTATGAGCCAAAGGGGTTTTGAGTTTAACAACCCCCCCCCCCCCCCCCCCCGCCTCCAGTTGGGGTTTGAAGCTAAAAAGTTTCTATTCAATATTTTAAAAAGCAAATTTCACACTATAAAATCTATGAGCGTAGCCAGCCAAACGGGTTTTGAGTTTAAAACCCCCTGCCAGCGAGGTTTGAAGCTGACAAAATACCTCTTCAATATTAAAAAAAAAAAAAGCAAATTACGCACTGAAAATGCTATTAGCGTAGGCAAAGGGGTCTTGAGTTTAAATCCCCCTTCAGATGGTTTTGATGCTAAAAAATACCTCTTCAATGTAAAAAAAAGTAAATTACACTAAAATTCTTTGAGCGTAGCTTAGCTAATGAGGGGTTCTGAGTTTAAATCCCCCTCCTCCAGATGGCTTTTTTTTTTTATATTTAAAACCCCTACAGGTGTTTTTGAGTTTAAATTTCCCCTACAGAGCGTTTTGAATTGAAAACCTCTCTCTTCAATATTATTTTAAAGCAAACTACAGTCACCAAATTCTATGACCATAGCTAAATGGGGTTTTGAATTTTTAAAAACACAAAATAACTCCTGAGATTTTTTAGTTTAAAACCCTTCAACAGATGATTTTGACGATAAAACTTCCCTTTTTGATATAAAATCTAAAGCAAAATACATGCATGAAATTCCAAGAGCGTATTCAAGAGAGGTTACACATTTCTACCAGTGGCTGGGCTCCATTAATAAAGTGTGAATAGTCATCTGCCGAAATTGAAAAACACTAAATGTGGCTCAACAAAGATGGCTAAGACAGATTTTAGGAGTCAGTTATAGAGATCGGGTCTAAATCAAAGAAATTAAATGTCGAACCCTTAGTAAGGTTGTGACAGAGCGTCGCATGAGGTTTTGCGGGACATGTTCTCTGACAAAATGAATTACGCATAATAAGAGTTGCAATCACATCCTAGTACAACTTGGCGCCACACTTTCATTGAGATCCTTCAGACATTGCCACTGACAGATTTTTGTGGAAACAGCTTGCCGGAAAATGCGCTGAACGGCGCGAGAGGTTCTAAGTCAGTAAGAATAGCACATTAGGTTTTTGAAATAAAACTTTTTAATAGCTAGATAATGCACTGTAGATACCTCAGAATATGCATTTTGTTAACTTTCAATACCAGAAATAGTGCTCGGCGGCGGAGCTTCGCCTCGCAGCGCTCCCCCAGACCCCCTTGCTAGCAAGGGCGGGGAGTCTACAAGTTTTCCACTAATTCCAGGAAGAACCTATTCTAGGGCACAATAAACGTTTTCCGAAAGGGTCAGAATGTAATAAAGATTAATTATGTACACACACACACACACAAATATATATAAATAATTCCGCGGGGCGGGGGAGGGGGGCGTCCCCCCCCAAACCCTCCCCGAAAAAAAATCCTGGCTACGCCCATGTCCTGTGGTATCATGTCGTCAGTCGGCCTAGCAATACGTATGTGATTGTGGTTGTTAATATTTTGCAGTTCATAGCCTCTGAAATTGATGGGGATAATATTGAAACCTGCCTTTTTAACTGCCAGAGTGGACCACTTCAGGGATGATTTTTACAAACTATCTTTGTAACCTTGTTTTATTTTATTTTTGTGTTGTTTTGTTCTTGTGTTTAATTAGTGTCTAAAGGTTACTAATGGCACGCTTATATTGTCATTTACGCTTATCGATAGCAGCCTAAAATAGTCCTAAGTTTCTGAACTCATATACTTTTGAAGGTAAAGCTTCGACCCTTGGACTATATAGAGAAACAAAGAGATTATGCTTGTATTTAGACAATTATGACCAGGTTGCTGATCTTTGTGGATAGTGACTTTGAAATTGTGGCTTTGGAGATTGTTGTCATCTTTGTGAATACAGACTTGGAGACTGTGGTCATCTTTGTGGTACAGACTTTGAGATCGTGGTCATCTTTGGCCTATAAGTATGATACCTATTATAGTTGTTGTTTTTGTTTTTTTATGGTGTCGTCTCATCTCTGTCTGTGGTCCCGTCTGGGTCATAGGTCACCAACCAGCTTCTTCCAGGCGTCTCGGTTCTGGGTGAATCTCTTCAACTGTTCCGACGTCTTGCCCATCTGCTTGGCATCTTAAAGGCTGTGACTAGCGAGATCGTACAGTGAAGCTTACCATTACATTTTGTTCAGATTATTGACTATTATGCTGATTATATTATTTATTATGTACCAATAAGGCATTTTAAATGCAATGACATATTTAAAAGGTTTTGTTGACATATAGACTGTGTGGTTGACATATAGGCTGTGTGTGGTTGGCATATTTAGGCTCTCTGTGGTTAACATATAGACAGGGTCTGGTTGACAAATAAGCTTTGTGTGGCTAACACATAGACAGGGTCTGATGGACAAATAGGCTGTTTGTGGTTAACATATGGACAGCGTTTGGTGGAATAACAGTCCGTGTGTAATTAACATATATAGACATAGTGGACTAATTAGTCTGTGTGTAATTAACATATATAGACATAGTGGACTAATTAGTCTGTGTGTATTTAACATATATAGACATAGTGGACTAATTAGTCTGTGTGTATTTAGCATATATAGACATAGTGGACTAATTAGTCTGTGTGTATTTAACATATATAGACATAGTGGACTAATTAGTCTGAGTCTGGTTCATTTTGTACGTGTAGTTTTATTTCCTTTAATTAATAAGAAATAAAATTTAACTTTTGATTATTTAATTTAAAACTTATAAATGTGTAATTGTATTCAGTGTCAACTTGACAAAGAATCCCAATAAGCTCATTTATTTTTACTGAGGTCCTGGGTTCGAATCCCGGTGAAGACTGGGATTTTGAATTTCTGGATTTTCAGGGCGCCCCTGCGTCAACCCAAGGCTAATGGGTACCTGACTTAAGTTGGGGAAAGTAAAGGCGGTTGGTCGTTGTGCTGGCCACATAACACCCTGCTCGTTAACCGTTGGCCAAAGAAACAGATGACCTTAACAGCATCTGCCCCATAGATCGCAAAGTCTGAAATGGGAAACTTAACTACTTTTTACTTTTATATTCAAGTTACTCCTTCATGGAGGAGTCTGTAAAGGCGGACGCTGATCTCAAAAACGGCTTTAACGATTTTCCTAGAAATTTAATAGTTGATGTATATCGCTGAGAAAAGAATTACTACCTCGTTGGCCACATTGAAAAAACTCTAGTTTGACCGTTATAATTGTTCAAAGTAAAAAATAGATATATGTAAATTTGGCTAGAGACTAAATCTAGGTCTAGATCCAACATAGATTTTGAAAGGATTATCGCTTTTTTTTTAAAGGACTATCGCGTTCGGGAATTTCCGAATGAAAGGCATTATTGATTAAATAATTAAATAAATTAATGTTCAGAAAAAACTAGCGCATCGTCTTCTAAGTCTAAGTCTATATTTAAAGATTTATATTTAAAAAAAAAAAAAAGCATGGCGTAGACGGCGTAGTCAGCCGTAGTGTACCGAAATGATGCGATAACTGAGTAAATTTAAAGTAGCTTCAATTTTATTGAAATAATATCAAAGCTCTATTAATATATTTTAGGTAAATCTAATATAGTCTAGATTACATCTAGATTCTAGATCTAGAAGTGGATGTGGATGTAGTTCTGATTTATAGTGTTAGATCTCGATGTCCATATAAATATATCAATACAAAAAAGGGTCAAACGATTTGTTGGTCGATTTGTTAACCACTTACGTTCACGAAGCTGACTGTTTCAAAATAGCGGGTTCGATACCCGGTTTGAATCAAATATTTTTTTTTTTTTTCTAATTTATTTAATTTTAAGTTGTACTATGGAGGTAGTCTTTTTTTTTAAATGTATTTTTAGCGGCCCCGCAAGGGGAAAAGACGCTTTTTTTTTTTTGGCCTGTCTTTCCGTCCGTCTGTCCGTCCCGTTTAGATATCAGAAACTAGAATAGAAAATGAAAATCGGACGTCATGATATTTTAGATCATTCAAAGTTCTGATGCAACGGCTACTTTTTTCTTTTCCGAAAGTGAACCATCTAATTTTAAAAATTATAAATGCAAGTAGATTTTTCAATAAATTACACCACTTTTCAAAGAAAAACTTCAGGGGAGGTAACTTTTTTAAAAAGGTCATGGACGTCTTCATTAATAAATTAATTCATTCATTCATAGATTCGCGCATTGGTACAAAAAATTTGCATCTAGGGTCGTAATGGTAAAAGTGTCAATGGATCATTATAAAATATATTTTCCATTTAGTAACTAACTCATTGAATAGAATACTGAATCAAATGTTGTTTTTAAAAATGAATTTTGATACGAACTTCGTTTTAGTTATAAGTTTAAAAAACAACGAACTACTTTTATAGCGCGCAGTTTTGACGTATCCACATTATAGGGGCCTACTCTTGACAGACTAAATAAGACTAAATAGAGCCCAGATCAAGATATATTCATAATATATATTTTACAAATGTATTGATAATTTGAACAAAATTTTAATTATTAAGACAATAACTTATCTTCTGACAGCTTAGGGGTGCAAATTTATTTATTATGTAAACAATAGTATCACATTAAGAATTGAATCGAATACGAACAGCATATATAGTACACCATTACCTGGTAACAAAAGGCCTACTATTTATGATCATAACATTGGCCTAGATCTAGGGCATAATAAAATAAAGATTAAATGTGTAAATTCATATGAGTCCTAGTCTAGATATAGTAGATTCTATATCAAGATTCTATATCTAGTTCTAAATCTATAGGCCTATAGATCCAGACTTAGATCTAGATATAGACTTAGAGTTAGATCTAACAGTATTCTAACTCTAGTTCTAGACTTGGATCTATTTCTAGATCTAGACTTAAATCTAAATCTAGACCTAGACTTAGATCTTGAATCTATATTTAGATCTAAAACTAGGTCTAGATCTAGCTAAATCCATGTCTAGTTTGCATGTCAAATGACAATGGAGATATTAATATTTAATAGGGTTTGTTGGAATAGTCCGTTTCATTTCTTTGATTAAAAAGTATTGGGCCGGAAGTCGCTTTTTTCGCTATATATCTTTGTATTTTTCAGTTCTCTTCTTAAATTAAACTGACATTATTATGCTATCATTTTAAGTGTACCTGATAGAGAAAAAAATTCTGCACAAAAATACGGGTAGCTGGGATATAACCCGATAGAGGCTATAAAAAGAAAAGACCTGAAACTAGCGCGTGAAACTACACATTTACAGTACTTTATTTGATGAGTATTTTACCCAAGATCTGTGTTGTTTTTTTTAGGACTAGCTTATTTCATGTACCCGGCATTTTCCGATACACAATTTCATACACAAAATAATTGTTGAAAAAAATTGTAGTGATTTTAAACTTTAAATGATTACTTAAAAAGGTGTTACTCTAATCAATTTTGAATATTTTTTTGTTATGAATGTCACTGTTTATTTTGTGTCTGTTCTAGTTTCTTAAATTTTTCTTGAGTAAAGGGGTCGTTTTTCTCCTAATGGGTATACCTGATTTCTCCAAGCAGCCTTTGTAAAATATTGGTCCTAAATAATGCTATGTTTATAAACGAAAAATTGCATAGCTGCATTATGATGAATGTACGTGTTAGTTCAATATATTTTATATTACTAGGTAACTATAAATAACCGCATAAATAGACGTAAGTTTAATTTTTTTTTTCTGTTAGATAAAGTCATATGTCAAATTTTTGTTTATATCCTAATTCTAAAAAAGGAATAATAATAGAATTATACAGTAAAAATAAGCACTAAGTTTTTCTTTTAATAGTTTTGAAAGTCTGAGTTTGTGTTTTTGCAGATGTACACAAGCTACACTATGAGTTAGTCCATCTCTTCTAATTGTTTAGAAATGAGTGTAAAAATGTAGGCTTTGATATTTTTAGCCTGAATTTAAGAAGTTACAAACTTCAAACAACTAATATATTGCCTCTTCTATAAAACTTTGTACTTAAAAAATAAATTTATCCAATGCTCGAAATCCTGCTTGTTTACTTAGGCCCTATTTAAATCGATCCGGTATCAATGTATTAAGTAGCAATAACCCCGCAAAAAAAATTTTAATGAAAAAAGATTGAGATATACATATATTTTTGTGACGGTACGCACCGGTACGGGGTACCGGCACCTTTTTTCAATGTCGGGAAAAATGATTACTTTTCTTGTAATTCAATGTTAATTGTTAATTTATTATTAGTTGAAAGTTAGGCAATCTATCACTGAGTACCGGAGCCTCTTTTTTTATTTTTACAAAAAAAAGCACTTTATATACTTTCAGCCGACATGCCGTATTATTAAAAACACCTCTATGTGAACTTCTCAATCATCTAGAGTCTTAGACAGTCATTATTTTAGACTAGATTTAAGTAGAGTCTAGACCTAGATTTAGTAGGCCTATTATTATAAAAAAAAAAATAATAATCAGTGATTATAGACATCATTCGCAATTTTATTATTAGGTCTAGGCATTGAAAAGTAAATCTATTAATAAACTATAATAGATCTAAGTCTAAGTACTAACTTATTAAATAAGTCATTATAAGTAGAAGTATTATAATGAATATTGTATAGATCTAGATTGACTAGATTATAGATAGATCTATAGATAGACCTCTAGTTTAGTAGATTAAGTATTGAGTATAGTAAACGTATTATAGTATTATTAGATCTATGTCTTATATCTATATCTAATAATCTAATAATTAAAAAACTTTAGTCTTTATTAATATCTAGACTTTTTTCTAATAAAAACTGACTATAGGCATAGCATAGGCTAGACTCGGCAATCTAGTCTCAAGATAGAATCTATACTATTACTAGATCTATTCGATTTCATATACAGATCTAGACTAGAATTAGATTATAGATCTAAATATACTAATGGAGAGATGATATGAGGTGTTAGCTAATAGCGTTTCACAAGAAACAAACCTGGGTTTTTCTAAACTCTAATACTTGGTATGTAATATTAAAACAGCAACTACCTAAATAAATCGTAATTAGCAATCAAAAAACTATATTTATTGTAGAATATATAGGTCTGTGGTTGTATTTTATATAGCCTTCGTAACTTCTTCTATAGAGAAATGACTTTTGTAATTTTTTTTTTTTTTTTACTGAAAATTGGGCTATTCGCGTCTGACACATATATAATTTTTATGTTCAGCAACAAACCCTATTGCGAGGGTAAAGACTTGTTGTCATTTGTTCACAATTGTAGCTTAAAGTAGGTCAAGAATATTTTGTTTTTTCGTGTTGCCAATTTATCTAATTTTGTTACAAGAATACATCTGTTTAGTTTCTCTTTATGACATTGTAACATGGTATTAATTTTAAATGTATGGATAAGGTTAATAAGTATTATTTTTAAAAAATATAAGTTTACGCTAAATAACTATATGGAGATGCTGTGGCTGAGGGGTAAAGCATTTGGAACCGTAAGTCCCGTGTTCGAATCCTGGTGAAGACTCTAGGTGGACCACTTCGGGGGCCGATTTTGAGTTTGTGTTTCCACACAAACTGTGTTTGTAATCTTGTTCTAATGTTTTTCTTGCTCAATATTGAAAAGCCAAAATATAATCAAATAAAACAATTTATATGCCACAGAATTGATGTTTTATTTAAGAGAAGCACTTCTCTTTGGGAGGGTAAAGAGGGAGGTTCCAACACTTGCATGTTACACTGTCGTTGTTTGCCAAAATCTTGCTTTGCTCACCCCCCTCTTTCTCTGCCCCTCCTGCCAATTTTAATTGGTCTTTAATCTTAGCATTGTGGGCTATCTGTGACTCAGGGCCATAAAGCAAACTGGCAGGTGTTGATGTGAGAACTATTAAATGCCAGATTTTTTTTATTTTTATTTCTCACTCCATATCAGGCAAGCAGAGTTGGCGCCCGACAATTAGGGGCTTTGTGTAGTCAGGATCTAACCGACTAATTCATGTAGCTATTTCATTCTTTCTTCTATCCGTTCAGCTTTGTCGTTTAAATAAAAAAAAAGCGTTTGTATTGTTTATTGAAGAGGCTTACGTTGACGACAATAACAAAAGAGAAAAAAAAAAGAACTTATAAGTTACAATGGCATTTCTTGTCTAGATTGACACATTGACAAGTGTCAATAGAAATATCTACACACACACACTTTAAGCTGTAGTGTACAATCACACCTGAAGTTTACATTGACATACTGAGATGTGATAAAACACATATACAGACTAACACGAATTGGAAAAATTCCATGTCAAATATTGAGTTATATATATATATAATAGACCTACTTGGAGCTTTCTTATATAATCTTCCTCCTAATAGAAGAGTAGGCCTACAGCGCTACATGGTATCGTGCTCTTGGTGTGTGTGACCTAATCAATAGGAGGACATTAGGAGGACACCTCTTAGCTCTAAACAAAAAGGCAATGAATTGAGGATACACTCACACACACACACAACATTCAACTTACAGGGCATTGCTTAAAAAGAAAGGTTGAACTATTGGCGAATTTTTTATTCAACCTGAGGTCGCTCCGAAATGGTTGAGTTCAAACATTGTCTTATGTCTTTCTAATAGCTTCTAATGCTCACACTACAACTAGTAAGTTTGTATTCCTTACATTACAGGTTGTAAGTTTGTATTGCTTACATTGCAGGCTGTAAGTTTGTATTGCTTACATTACAGGTTGTAAGTTTGTATTCCTTACATTATAGGTTGTAAGTTTGTACTCCTTACATTACAGGCTGTAAGTTTGTATTCCTTACATTACAGGTTGTAAGTTTGTATTGCTTACATTACAGGTTGTAAGTTTGTATTGCTTACATTACAGGCTGTAAGTTTGTATTCCTTACATTACAGGTTGTAAGTTTGTATTCCGTACATTACAGGCTGTAAGTTTGTATTCCTTACATTACAGGTTATAAGTTTGTATTGCTTACATTACAGGTTGTAAGTTTGTATTGCTTACATTACAGGCTGTAAGTTTGTATTCCTTACATTACAGGTAGTAAGTTTATGTTATCTACACTAGAAGCAGTTAAATAATTTAAAGAATTTAGTTGTTCGATCAAAATTTTAAACTGACAAAGCATAAAAGAAATTCTATTTTACTTAGTGCCTTAATGGCTTAGTGGCTAAACACATAGAACTTTCATCACGAAGGCATAAATTGGAATTCAGACTCAAGTAACTTTCTTTCCTTTTTTATATAGCTTTTTAAAAAGCAGCACTTAAGCCTTCCTCCTGACTGGTCCACAAGGGGGATAACACTGAGAATGTTTTGAAGCATACAAAGTTGCTCTAAACAAAAGCAACTAATAAAATATTTCCAATCGCACTCATTTAGTATTGTTAGTCAAGATCTATTGCAAACTAATGACATGACTGATTGAAAATAACTGATACACTGTCAATCAAAATAAGGTTTTCTTTAGTATTTTTTTATAGTGTCCTTGTAATGTAGTCAAACGTGCACCCAGAGGGATATCAAAAGATTGGGTCAATTAATTCCTTCTGTTTGAATTAGCGAAATAGTTTTTAAACGTTATATATATATGTGTGTGTGTGTGTGTATATGTGTGTTTATTTGTGTGTGTGTGTGCTTCCCTCACCTCCCCGACACACAAACACACAAGATGCCACACTGACAACAAGCTAAGACAAAACAGTGTGATTGAAATCAAACTCTAGTTTGTATCTGTAAAGGAGTTTAATGATGAACTCAGAAGAAAATGTTCAGCCAAATTAAAGTCATCAAATGAACACACAGTGACGCAAGGTGCTGACTTCTTGATCTGCAGACATTCAAGTCATTTAGGAAAATCGTGTCTTAAATATATCCTACACAATTAGAAACAATCAATAATCAGCTTTACATTTCAAAATTATGACTACATTGACAATTCGTTTTACAAAATTCAAGACTTATCATTTTAACAGTATTCTCTACTATCCAAAGATAGTCCGGTACTTTGTGGTTGCGATAGAAAAGTGTCTTGACAGTGACATAAGTTGTGTAATGTCTGACATTTAAACGTCCATTAACTGCCATACTTTTGAAAGTCTGTTTGTTTTTCAATAAGTTAAATTAAAAGGAACGTAATAGTATATTATAAGTAAAGCCATCTACCTTTTTTAAAATATTAATTTCATTATACATTTTTATATATGAATATCATCAATGACGGACTTTATATTACACAGTTTGAAAAGTATCAGTGGATATCTAGGTAGAAATTATTTGTTATGTTGGTTTTCAAAGCACTCACAAGATTCTTAAAGTTCATACCTGTGCAAAAAAAAATGTCTACTGGATATTTTCTTGATTTCTTTCTTTTGTCAATCAACCTATCGATGCCATTCTAGACCTAATTATTTTCTACACCTTGAGTGGCATTTGACACAAGGCTCCTATAATGGTAGAATTATGTTCAGAGTATTGACTAAATTGTGAAAATGTAAATGTGAAGTAATTAAGAGTTTAACTCTGACAAAATAAATGCAATGCCATGTGCGACTTGCTTGTAGTGACTTGGTTCCACACTTGTGTCTCGAATAGTTCACACTTGTGTCTCGAATAGTTCACACTTGTGTCTCGAATAGTTCACACTTGTGTGTCTCATGCTGTTTTTTTAATTATTATTTTTTAACTTTATTTTATTTCAGTGAACTTAAAGACATGTTTTAATTAGATCCGAACGTCAACAAATCCTATGTTAGTACATAAAGACCGGACTATGCTTTGAGCGTCCATTCAACACACGTCAAATGGACACTACGTCTTACACCACCATCTGGACCAATGAGAGACAACGTCCTCTAATTATTGCTTAACTGTCCACACGACCACATTCTAAGACATCATATGGACAAGACTTGAAACATCATGACATCATATGGACAAGACTTGAAACATCATGACATCATATGGACAAGACTTGAAACATCATGACATCATATGGACAAGACTTGAAACATCATGACATCATATGGACAAGACTTGAAACATCATGACATCATATGGACAAGACTTGAAACATCATGACATCATATGGACAAGACTTGAAACATCATGACATCATATGGACAAGACTTGAAACATCATGACATCATATGGACAAGACTTGAAACATCATGACATCATTAGGACAAGACTTCAGACATCATGACGTCATCAGGACGACATTAGAGACATCACGATAACATCAGGACGAGACGTGAGACATCATCTGGACAACACTTGAGATATCATGATGACATAATTTGACCTCATTACGAAATCGTACGAATTGGTTGCATTATCACAGTTCCATTATATGGAGAAAAAAAAGTATGTTGTCCTTTGACCTCTTTGTCGGGTGAAAGGTTAGTGCAATCAGTTCATTTTACTTTCTTTCACAAAAGTAAGGGAAACAATAAAAATAATTAGCACGAAAACAAGAGTTATCGTTACTGCAAGTGAAATTGATCAGAAAGCAAGTCAAACTTCCTAGGCAAGTTCTTCTAAAAGTAGAAATAGGTCCATTTGACCCTGCAAAGCCTAGGTCAACAGTTCAGTTTTATTGACTAGGTATTAAATCAGTTTATTGGGTCAAATAGCTTAGTTTTGTTCAAGCTTAAGCAGACCATCTCTCTATATTTTTTTCTTTGCGCGGTCATCTGTTATGTTCCTGGTTCCTGGACTTCACATGGAAAGTTTTCGATGACCAAGATCTCGCTTGAAAGAAGTAGGCGTGTTTTGGGAGTCTGCTTGACCACACTTCCGGTTTCGTCTTATCGTACACGTCAATGTTTGATAAACTGATTTGTTTTGAAAGGTTTGGCCAGTTGAAACTGACGTAGTGTCAATGGAGATACGAGACGCCGGACTGAAGACCAGAGAACGGGGACATGATGGCGTTGCGGGGAAACTGGCCGTACAGGCTCATGGGGAAGCCCATCCCCAGCAAGGGCGGCATCATCGGTTTGGCCGCCATTCGCAGCTTTTCCAGTTCCGCTTCTTGCAGACGCTTTGCCTTGGCCCTCCGGTTCTGGAACCAGATTTTTACCTGGGTCTCGGTCAAGGTCAGAGAGGCAGAGAACTCGGCTCGCTCGGCGATACTCAGGTACTGCTTCTCTCGGAACTTCCGCTCCAACGCCAACAGCTGGGACGTGGTGAAAGGCGTCCTTGGTTTCCTGTTAGGTTTGTGCTTCCTAAGGGTCATTTTGTGAGGTGCCAATCTTGGTGTTGGTGGTACTGCTGGAAATAGATCAAAAAATAATAATTTAGGTCAGTACAAAAAAATAATAATAATAAAAAAATTAGAGTATGTGTTTGTCTGCGTGCGTGCGTGTAAGTAAGAGGAGAAGCAAATTTTGCGTTTGTGTTGTCTGTCAAGGTAAATATCTGGAAAACGTTATTGAATTTAACTTCATTAAATATGCATCCACGTGAACACGTCTTTAATCCATTTTCAAAATAGGAAAACTAATCTAGTAAGCGGCCTACCGTCTAGATATAAAGGAGTCGTAACATCTAGTAAAGACTTCTAGAGACATGTTACACTCACTAATTAAAGTCTTCTAGAGACATGTTACACTCACTAATTAAAGTCTTCTAGAGACATGTTACACTCACTAATTAAAGTCTTCTAGAGACATGTTACACTCACTAATTAAAGCCTTCTAGAGACTTGTAACATTTACTAGCTTATGCCATTCCTTCGTAACATTGCTCTTTAAATTAAAATAAAATGTTGAGGGTCTTTTTTTTTTAGCTAATTAAATTATTTCCAGTACAAAATGCCAATACGCTAGAAGTCAAAAGTGAATATGCTTGACTAGATACTAGAGACGTAATTATTGTCTCTTTTGAAGTAACGTCTGTATTCTATAAGAATAACTGACCCAAATATTTGAATTATTGAATGTGCTTTTATTATATACGATTGAATTGTGAGATCTAAAAATATTCTTTGTGAATTTGAGTGTATTGAATACAAATTCACGAATCCTCAGCTACGCTTGGAAATTTTCTCACCAGATTTTGTGTCCAGCTTTTCATCATTTTAACCAGATCTACCAATTAGTACTATGTGCCTAATAATCGATATGCCAGTATAAACCTATTGGGAAGAGTGATGATATGTATATATGTAGCACCACGGTCGTAGTGTTGTTTGTGACATGAAAGTGTCATAGACATTTAGGCCAGGTCATCCAAGTAGTCAGCCGAAGCTGGACATTAGGTGACCCGCTTAATGGAGACGTTAACATGTCAAGATCTGTGTGGACATAACCAATCTCGCCACGATCTGTGACGCAACAACTCATTCACAGTGCCGCACAATGTGTCTGGTCATACGTTGACCGTCATGCCTCCCCCAGTTGTCCACCCTGGGCTCATCATGATGTCTTGTTGCCCACATCATGATGTCTTGTTGCCCACATCATGATGTCTTGTTGCCCACATCATTACACCTCACGTAGGCGCAATGAGCGTCCATCCCTACAGCGTTCCGGGCGAACGCGTGCACGTTTCCACGGGTCACTTCAACACGCCAGGATCCATAATAGCTATGTAGCAAATATTTTGACAACTCCCCCCCCCGCCCCCCCCCCCCCAGACATTACATATTTTTCGCCTGGACAACAGTTGCACCCTTAGGAAAACTGGCCACAGGGAAAGGATCTCCTTCTTTCAACAACTGAACCGTATCGCCACATGAGCCGTAATGGACAATGAGCGAGTGAAATAATGTCAATGAAATGAGATGAACTAATAAACTAGACTTCTCAGAACCAGTTAAGTATGTCTATTACATGGGGTCTAAGCTAAACATGAAGAAAAACAAAGTTTATTTGACAGAGTATCCAACAAAACAAAAATGTTGTTCGCATTGTCCTATAGGAAAGTAACAATATTTAAGTCTTCTATTATTAGTAGTAGTATTAGTACAATATACTAGTATTTGTATCATGAGTTGTAGTGATATTATTTACTACTGGTAAAGTTTCCTTTCAGACCTTTGCCATCTATAGGGCAGATGATGATAGGGTCATCTGTTTCTTTGGCCAACGGTTAACGAGCAGGGTGTCAAGTGGCTAGCGCGCGTCCAACCGCCTTTAATTTTCCCAACAAAGGTCAGGTACCCTTTAGAGTTGGGTGGACTCAGCGGCGCCCTAAAAATCCCGAAATTCAAAATCCTCCCAGTCCTTACCGAGATTCGAACACAGGACTCCAATAGTGGTAGGCAAACGCTTAACCACTCAGCCACCGCTCATCCTAATGAAAAGAGAATGAAACCCTTGTATTCATCCAGATTCAGAGTATTTCATAGGAAAACACAATTCATAAGTTCATAAGTTCATTAGTTCTCTTAAGAAATTCTTAGTCCACCTAAACATTTCCTGATGATATGGCATTCTAATTTTTATTATTATGGAAGTGAATTAATTACCAACCTCTGACACTGCCAGGATGGAGCTACTTTAAAGGAAAACAAAATTCGATGTTTTCCTTTTTAACAGTGTCCACTAAGAACTTGTCTGATGATGTTTGTGTATCACGCGTCTTCTATGTTCACTGCGTGCTGGTCCAATCTCTTTTGTTAATATATATATCTATACTAGCAGGATATTACCCGCGGCCTGCGGGTCTTAGTTTGGGTATTACTGATGTAGTGGATTGGATGAAGATCTAAGTCAAACATGGCGAATATTGCCGTATCATTTCTTCCCCCACAAAAATGAAACAACAATGTGCTAATGGGTTTACCCGTTCAGTCGACAGATGTTAACATATACCGCTATATAGAATACTTTGATGCATATCCTCGGGGTCTAGAGTTCCAGTCTCTAACTCAACCCTTTGGAAAATTGCTTAAAATTGCTAAGAACTCCAAGTGAAATAGTAATAGAGTCCAATTCAAAAATAGTCTAAACATAATTGAAAAGATTTGTAAAGAAACTTTGCTTGTGTGTGTGTGTGTGAAATAAACATTAAACTTTTTTTTTCCATTAGTAGAAATCAGAACTTGACTCTGTTCGAATTTGTATAGGTCTATTTCAATTTCTATTTCTATTACTGATCTAGTGGATTGGATGAAGATCTAAGTCAAACATTTTTTTTTAACTCAAAACCCCTTTGAAAAAACTCATAGAATTTTGAGTGTATAATTTGCTTTGTTTTTAATATTAAAGAGGTATTTTTTAGCTTCAAACCCGGCTAAAGGGGGATTTAAACTCAAAACCCATTTGGCTACGCTCATAGCATTTTGAGTGCGTAATTAGCTTTTTTTTTATATTGAAGAGGTATTTTTTTTAGCTTCAAACCCCACTGAAAAAGGGGGGGGGGGGGGTTAAACTCAAAACCCCTTGGGCTGCGTTCATAGAATTTTGAGTGTGTAATTTGTTTTTTTGAAGAGAGGGTTTATCGTAAATTTTGGAGGCTGTTTTAAAATCAAAATCTTCCTTAGCTTTTCTCGCGAAATTTGGGGATTGTCGTTTGCATAATGTGTTATATGTTATAGAAGAGGAGGATTTAACTGCTACGCTATTTATATATGTATATATATATACATATATATATATATATATATATATATATATATTGTAACTATCAATTAAAAAATCCTAAATGTGTTTTTTAAAACAAGTATATTTTTCAGGTAAGGAAATGAGAAAAATGAGAATATATATAAAATTAAAAGATAATTATATATTTTATATATATTTACAGTAAGTGACTATAGCATATAGTGTTGTATTTTTAATTTCTTATTTCAATTACTAAATTACTTATTTCAACCTAGGTTATAAAAAACAAAACCATAGAAAATCCAGCCTGACCTAGATATAGAACTAATTATTTTATCTAGCACTCTCTGTTAAATCATTTGCCTTGGTGTTAAAATTAATTATAATACGTTAACAGCATAAGATAGTGAGTAGATCTGATAGAGTCAGACTAAACCGAGCATATCTCTACTTTATATTGATTAGCAAGAGAATACATCTATCAAGTACAGACTAGAGAGAAGGTTAGTTCTACTACCCACAATGCTTCAGTGCATTAATACACAAAAAAATTGTAATTAAATAATAAATATGCAATAGATGCAAAGTACATTTAGGTAATGTTTTAAACAGCATGCGGTCCAATGAATTCATAAATGTATGCAGTAACAAATAGTAACGGTTTTGTGCAGTAAAATAAATTTATAATTTTGTGCAGTGGAATGTATTCGAAATTGTATACAGTAGCATGGGGTTATACTTGAAATTGTATGAAAGAAATAAACATATGGTCCAAAACCAAAATGAAGAATACAAAATCTGGATTTTAATCTCATAATGTAAGAAACACGCCGCATTGCGCACTCCATAATTATTGCATACCGAGTGCAAGATTATATAAGTTTTGTGACAAAACTGTCACTTTTTTAAAATAGTATTTTTTTAAATTCATATGTCTACGAATTGCTACAACTACTGGTCAAACATTTTCTCTCTCTCTTTCTTATTTCCATTATATTCTGGTACACAGATCGTACTCATTAGTTCCACCTACTTCATTAGTGTTGGTTCCAAAAAAGTATTTAATTCCATTTCAATTTAATTGAAAAAAAAATCAATAGTGTTAAAATATAATCAAACATATTGAGATCAAGCAAACTGGCTTTTTAAAATAACAAATCTAGGCGTTTACATGTGTCTGTGAAAAAAATATTTTATGTTTAGAAAGTCCATTATTATTAGTGGCTACAATGAAGTTACAGAGTCCATTATTATTAGTGGCTACAATGAATTTACAGAGTCCATTATTACGAGTGGCTACAATGAAGTTACAGAGTCCATTATTACGAGTGGCTACAATGAAGTTACAGAGTCCATTATTACGAGTGGCTACAATGAAGTTACAGAGTCCATTATTACGAGTGGCTACAATGAAGGTACAATTTCTTCGTCCACGTCAAGGCATTCAATGTAAATGTATTTGCATTTTCTTGTCTACATCACTAACCACGGATTACATTGTTAGGTACACCTTGACATTGAGAGTCCTGTTATTGATATCGATTATGTGCTGAAATCGATAACTGGATATCAATTAAATCAGTATATACCAGTATACTGTAATAAATAGCAGTCAATCAAGCCACGTAACTCTAGACTCTAGAGGTTACAATAGAGGTACGAATTATTCCAGTGAAATAATAGCAAAAGTATAATCTATAATTTGAAGGGACGCAACTTATGCAATTTTTACCGTCATGGTTAGCTGCGTATATCGTTGTTATAATATCGTAGTCAAATTATTGTGACCATTGATAGAAAACAGGCATCCACAGTTAAGAACGCTGCACTGTGAGCAGTAGGGACACAAGTCTGGGATTCTCTACGATAGAAGAACTCAAGTACCATACAAATGCAATGTATTGCTTTAGACATATAAATGTCGAATTCAGCTTGAAACATGAGATAATACATTGTAACCACAGTTGGCCAATACAATTAGCCATTGATACCCTTACACACCTGTCGCATGATGGAGATACAGTTGCAGAATAGGTTTAGGCACGCTACGATGTGCTCATCAAGGCTGCCTACCCAGGGCGCTAATCCAACTTGTCACAAATTTTAATGGGAAAATAACGCAATGCAATTAACTCGTGCGATTTGTCGTGGCGAGCCCCACAGAGCGTGTAATTAACCAAAGTAATGGTAGCATGTTGATACTAGTGGTTATATCGCGCTGTTACGTTTTGTCAACACTGTATGCGTATTACCGTCTGGCTTATTGGTCTATCTCGATCTCGATATAACAGTTTAGTAGATTAATAATAAAGTATTAACTTATAATCGGGGAGTTGGCGAAACAATGAAACATTTAGGGTTACATCGAGACCCAATTTAAAATTATATTTACTATAAGCGTATTAAATAAAGCTAAATCCAAACAGCACTTTGCTTTATTCCAAAGGTCTACTTTGCTTTATTCCAAAGGTCTGCTTTGCTTTATTCCAAAGGTCCGCTTTGCTTTATTCCAAAGGTCTGCTTTGCTTTATTCCAAAGGTCCGCTTTGCTTTATTCCAAAGGTCCGCTTTGCTTTATTCCAAAGGTCCACCTTGCCTTATTCCAAAAGTCTGAAGTTCGAATACAGTTGTTATTTCTACAATTCCTCCTAACAGTTTGAGAACTTTTCATGGGTTCAAAAGGTAAAATAACTGACAGGCAACTGTACGCGTATATCGAAAGCGGCTCTAACGATTTTTCTATTTAAAAAATACGACAAGTGATTTATAACTAAGAAAAAAATAACTAACTAATTGTCCACACATTGAAAACTCTGGTTTGACTGTTATCTCTCTTTTTTTACGAAGTGTAATCATCCTAAAATTAAATTTGTCTTACATTTTTTATTTTGAACACGGCTTAAGAGGGTATTAACGCACTCTCGACTCCAAAGTTTATTTGTATTCAGTACTCTTATGTAGAAGTTCCAGTCCACATTTGTTTATACAATCATATAGCTTGGCTGTGACTAGATGAACTCAATTGTGCAAAGCTCACCGGGAAGACTACTTGCAATAGTGAAACATACACGAAACAGATTGAGAAATTAAAGACCAGAATTCAGCTTCATAAAGACCAGAATCAGCTTCATACAGACCAGAATCAGCTTCATACAGACCAGAATCAGCTTCATAAAGAAGGAATTGCTTTAAAAAAAATGTTTTAAAAATGTTTCTTGTTTATTCGCAGTTTGTAAAAGGTAACTGAACGCAAGCTACTCCAGCTGGTACCTGACATTTAGGGATGAAAATAAAGACGATAGGTCGTTGTGATGACCACACGATATGACCACACGATGACCACACGATATCCTTGTTTTCAACGTACCGGTATACGTAGAATAAATGAGAATTGGACCAACTCACAGCCCAATTACATGAAAAAGGACGCCTATTATAAAATATCTCGACATGACCAACGGATAATTTTTCGACTCAGAACCGGACACAACAGAATGAGACAACATATGTTCCGGAAACTTAAAGTCGGGACTAGCGAAACCTGCACTCGTGGAGCATCACCACAGAATGCTGACCAAAGCTGCGTACTCTATCAAGAGGCCCGAACAAGACTCTGGCCCCTGTAGAACAAAAACTCTACGGAGAGCTGCCTGATCTCGAAACCACTGTGCAGTTCATCTCAGATCTAGGATGACTGATCTAGAAACCACTGCGCAGTTCATCTCAGATCTAGGATGACTGATCTAGAAACCACTGCGCAGTTCATCTCAGATCTAGGATGACTGATCTAGAAACCACTGCGCAGTTCATCTCAGATCTAGGATGACTGATCTAGAAACCACTGCGCAGTTCATCTCAGATCTAGGATGACTGATCTAGAAACCACTGCGCAGTTCAGCTCAGATCTAGGATGACTGATCTAGAAACCACTGCGCAGTTCAGCTCAGATCTAGGATGACTGATCTAGAAACCACTGCGCAGTTCAGCTCAGATCTAGGATGACTGATCTAGAAACCACTGCGCAGTTCAGCTCAGATCTAGGATGACTGATCTAGAAACCACTGCGCAGTTCATCTCAGATCTAGGATGACTGATCTGAACCCTCCGACATGTCAAATGAGAAGGAAGAAGAAGAAGAACGTATAAGTCGATGTATACATTTCAATCTTTGAACGTCACAACCAAGATATTTAACACTCACGATAACGCAAGGACAGTGTCCTCTCACTCCTGTGTGAAAATGTTGAAAGCGAGAAAGAAAGAAGTTATGTATTCCTACGCGGGACGAAAATGAAGTTTATTATTTTTAAAGAAATGCATTTATTATAGTTTGTATTTGTCGTTACTTTGTCATCCTGGTTTTGGGTAACTCATTTAGAACTAAGGTACGATTGTTGACCGACATATTTAGTATCTCTATTTCATTTATTGACTGATGCACATGTGGTGGCCTATTTTCATTTACCTAACAGTTGCAGTCATATCAAAGTGATGTTATGATGTTATACACAATGTTATACACAATACTTTATCCCTTTTTTTGCCGACACAAAAGCAAACGCTGATTTACAAACTGTAACAAAATAATATGTTTTCATAATTGCTTGAGCTAGGTTTGTTTTTTTTTTTTTTTCATTGCAATCGGTATAGTGACAGCGCTTATGTTTATTTCTTGTATATTTTATAGTTACACATGTCAATTATTGTCAGTGCCTATATTTATTTATATGACTTGTTAATTCAATTGATGTCAGTGCGTTTATCTGTTTGTATGATTGTCTAGTCAATTGATATTTGTGTGTATATTTATATATTTATTTTTATAACCATTGATATAGTTTACACTACACAGGCCTAATGAAAAGGTGACGTCAGACATTAGGAAATAAGGTGCAGTTCTAAAAAAACACATATATAGATCACTCATTTCAATACTGAAGACTTCAACCATATAATCAGGTCTATATATCAACAACGAGTTCGCAATATATAATATACACAATAACTTTCTATTTAAGTCAATAGCAGGTCTACCTTAAAAAACGAGGACACAGACTGTTTGTGTTTCCACAAACTCAAAATCGGCCCCCGAAGTGGTCCGCTATGGCTGGTTAAAAATAGACAGGTTCAATATTTTCAGAAAGACTATCAGAAACTATGAATTACAAACTAACAACCACTACAACCCTAGCTCCGTCGATACACAAAGAAGAGACGTGCTTGTGTCGAAAGTGTTGCTGATACTGTTGTATTGTTAGTTCGACTAACGACCTGATACTGTTGTATTGTTAGTTCGACTAACGACCTGATACTGTTGTATTGTTAGTTCGACTAACGACCTGATACAATTAAATCCAAGGTGTCAATCTCAAAGAACGCATCACGAATGAAGAGAGTAGAAACAGGTTTAATACAGCAATTGGAGCCCACGATGACCGCTTACCACTGTCAGAAAACATAAACTCAAACTCTATGGCTAAATCACAAGGTCCTCAGGGCTAGCAAAGACCTTCCTTCAGGGAACAGTACCAGGAAGAATATGAAGAGGAAGACAGAGAAAGCGATGGGAAGACATCCTCAAAGAACGGACAGGCCCGTCAGTGAATGAAATTCTATCAAAGGCAAAGGACAGAGAGAAAGGGAGAAAGACGGTTGACAGATCTTGTGTGGTGCCCCAACGGTCCAACAGACTAAATGATATGTGAAGGTGAAGTTAGATGTGAACCTGGCCTAACTGGTGTCATTAAATGATTATCTAATGGATCTAATTGTTTTGTAAAGGGCCAATCTCTAATGCAAAGCCTCAACAAATATATCTCTTCCCTTAATAATAATAATAATAATAATAATACTGCTGCAGACCTGCCACATCACCAGAAAATTCCTCAGTGGAAACTGTTAAAGGGACTACGATGAATTTTGTTTCTCTTTAGCGAAACTCGACCCTGGCAGCGCCATAATAATAATAATAATAAAAAAAACTTTTCCCTTTGGTTGTATGAAACATTGCCCTTATGAAGCTACACTTCACGTGTATAATATGAAACACTACTAATTCATTGTCTTTTTAAATTATATTTCTATTTATATGCATTGTTGATTTTAGAAATTATTTTTTTTGCTATCAGAAAAGAAAAATCAAAACTTTGAAAGGTGTAAAATAGCATGATTCAATATCTTTTCTAGTTTACGAGATCTAATGGGGAAGGACGGACGGACGGACAGACAGACCACACAAAACTAATAGCAGCTATTCCCTTTTCGGGGGCCGCTAAAAATGTAAATCAAAAAGCTGTCTGCCAAAAAAAATAAAAAGATTGTGAATCCAAAGGCAGTGTATCAAAGATAGTGAGCCTAAAGATAGCCTATCTGGTAAAAAAAGTGAATCCAAAGGCGGTCTGTATGTAAAACAAGTATGACTTCCGGCTAATTTTAACACTGTACACTTAGTTTCATGTCACCGTCTAGATCTAGAGCATTCCATAAGAGCACAAAAATCATCTAACTTGTCAACAGAACTCTATTAATAACAAGATATCAAATGTTGGGCTAACTCTGTGACAAAAATTAAAAAAAAACACAACCTTAACATTTAACCATCACGGGGACACAGAGATCTCAAAAAGAGACATAAAAACACGTTTCATTCTCTTGCAATCCAATCCTTCAATCCAATCCCTCAATCCAATCCAACTTTCTGATGTCAGCTTGTTCTGTCAGGTTGGAGTGAGACTGGATGGAAAGTATTTTTCATTGGCTATCGTTGACATGTTTTGTCAGGTGTAATGCACACACATTGTCAAGCTAATTTCCTCGAGGAAACATTTCCTCCTTGAGACATTATTGTTATTGTTGTTAATTTTATTATGACTATTATTATATTAGAAACGAACGAGTATTCCTTCTCTGGCACTGTCAGGGGCGAGCTTCAGTTAAAGAGAAACAAGATTCATTGTAGTCCCTTTATCAGTGTCCACTGAGGATTTCCTGGTGATGCAGTAGTAACGCCCTCTGTCAGGCAAAGAGAATCTTCTTAGAGTAGTTTAAGACTTTAATTTATTATTATTATTATTATTATTACCCTGTATTATTATTATTATCATTATTATTATAATTATATCCTGCTAAGAACATATGCTGACCGGTTGTTAAGGGACTTAAAGGTATCTGTGAGCTGAGTTTTTATCTTCTCTGTTGATAGAACAACAGGATATACTGTTATTTTAGACAACTTCCATAAACGCCTTATCTCCAAGCCTAGGTTCCCATATTTTCTTTGTTTTTCCATTTCAGTTTTCCATGTCTTATATTAGTGAAATTTAAAACCTTAAATTATTATTATTATAATAAAATTGAATTAATTTTCATTTTCTGGAACTGCCAGGATCGTGCTTCCTTAAAGAAAGAAAAATTATTGAAGTTACATTAACACTTTCCACTAAAGACTTTTTTTCTGTTGATGTGGCAGTTGCGTAGCAGTACTGCTCTTTGAGGTAACGAGAATCTTCTTAGGGATAGTGAAGACCTTCAATTATTATTAATAATATTATTATGTCCTGATAAGAACAGTTGCTGACCTGGGCAAGTGGAGGGATTTGAGAACGCTGTCACAGCTCCACTACGACACACATCAAGTTACAGATAATAATGATAATAATAATAATAATATTATTATTATAATGTTAGAAAACAACGACTATTCATTCTCTGGCGAAGCCAGGGTCGAGTTTCGTTAAAGGGAATATCAATAGCTAATAGTTATTATTATTATTATTACTGGAATGATTGAACAGTGGTGTAGCCACTTCTCCGCCCATGACTTTATTGACTCAGTAATCTCACTTCTATTTCTAGAGTCCGTTCAAAGCTAATTTTTGTAAAAGTCCGTGTAGGGATAACTTGTTAGGTTTCTATTGTACGTATTCTGTTATGGATTATGTGTGTGTGTGTGTGTCGATCGTAATGCTAAGGAAACAACAAAACATTGTAACCAACGGCCATTTTTTAGTTGTATTTATTTCTTCATTTATCAATTTCGGTTTATCTTAAACACTATTGAACACTGTGAAGTAAGCTATCACGCCTGTATGAATCCGATCAGAGTTTAAACTCTTTGCTATGTGTCTCTGTTTAATTACACTAATCACTTTGTTTAGATCAAGTTAGCTCGATTAGAGGGAATGGGAAATATTAGAGTTATATATATTTTAATTTTAGCAATTTATACATTTGTGTTTTAACGCTGTAATTTGTGGATAGATAGATAGATAGATAGATAGATAGATAGATAGATAGATAGATAGATAGATAGATAGATAGATATAGATATAGATATAGATATAGATAATATCAGAGGCATCCGGTTTGTATTTATCAGGGTACAAATTATACTATACAATAGTGCATATTTAGTTTCTAATGACTTTGAACTAGTAATAATGTTAGTATATTGAACAAACTGACAGTATACTGAGTCCCTTGAACATCTCACTAAGTAAATACGTTTGGTGATAGACACACAGTTCTCATAGCGCTGTCCACTTGGAATGTTGTTTGGTGATAGACACACAGTTCTCATAGCGCTGTCCACTTGGAATGTTGTTTGGTGATAGACACACAGTTCTCATAGCGCTGTCCACTTGAAATGTTCACAAACATTTTAGTCATCGGCTAGTTACATCTGCAGCGTGAGTCTAGGCATTAGTTGGTCTGTTACATGATCAGTCTACAGACATATTGATCTGTCCACTCGACCGTGAAATGAGGCCGTTGCTCAACAACACATTACATCCAAGAGATAAACAGCGGCCCGATCAAAGGCAGATCAGAGGGCAGATCAGAGGGCAGATCGGTGCATATATTTATTCCAAGCTTAACATAAGCTATTTATTTATCATTATTTCTGGTGTCCGAGCATAATAACAATGTCATTTATTAAAAGAAGGTAACTCTTAAATTATTAGTACAGCTTTTCATTTACATTTAAGATTTGTTATTTCATAATAATAATAATTACGATAATTACGTATAAGCCTACTTATTGTGAAAGAGTTCTACAAGATTAATAAGATTTGCTTTTGTTTTGGTCCAAATGTTATTTGTTCCTTAAATATTACAGTGCATATTAACTAGTTGGGATACTTAAATTAATTGTATGAGTAGATAAATTTAAGTGCAATGTTGTAGTTGTAACATTTCGTAATTACGTTCTTAAATCTCGTTAGACTGAGTACATCAGATCTAATTTTAAAATAGAAATACACGAACACGACCCCCCCCCCCAATATGTTTTCCAGTTCTTGGAAGTAAGAAACATTAGTGCATAGACACTGATCTTGAAATCACAATCGACTGTCTACTCAGTAGTTTCAACATTCATTTCTTTCCAAAGGTGCTTGAAAAACCATCGTCTGCTAACTAGACGAGGCTGATGTAAAACAGGACCATAGCGCTGTGGGAAGTCCCAAAGTCCCCATACCTGTGACGACCACCACACATTCGGAAAATCTGAAGATTCAGCATGTGACTCGGAGTCCCGACATGTTACATGGTTGACCAATGACATTGGCCCTTCATATGGTCTGCAATGACCTAGTTTAGTTTAGAGATTCTGTTAGTTTCGTAAATAAATATATTGTGCATTGTTTTTAGTGGCGTTAAAAGTAGTGACGTAGCGAGACAGACGAATGCCGCTACAGAATACATGATAGGAGAATATGGCTAGGACTTGTAGAAAGATGGATATTGAATAGACTGCTAATTATAAACAGAGTTAAGACGATCACCCCCATCTGTAAATAAACGTCAGTTGAAATATTCAGAAGTCTTATGTAGTATGTTCTAGTTAATTGTTGTGTCCCTTGGATGTGTTCGGGCTCACATTAGACGAAGTGAAGTACCATTAGACAACACACAGAATCGAAGATAGGACAGATGCCAAGCTTGAGGACATGGTTCTCTTTTACCCCATAGATGCACCTTGTGTACTTCCTGGCGTAGAAGTTTGTTTTCAATGAAATGTACTCTCTCATTAGATACAGTAGAGCCCAGTTTGGGTTCAGTCACACTATAGGAGTGGGCCTTATTGTGTGTTTGAATGGAGTTCGGGTCTCATAGATCTATGCTGTTCGTGCAAAGTGTGAAGGAATATTGTTAAACGTCTTCGAAACATTTGTTTTCAAGGAATTTGCACATCCATGACTGTATTACAAAATCTGTTCAGCTTTTAAATATATATATTTAGTTGTAATTTTTTAAATGAATAATCAAGTGAATATTTGTGTTGAGTTTATTTTTTTTATTATTAATGATAGTATTGTCAATGATAGTATTAAAAGTATTAGTATTTATTACAAGACTGTAACTAGACTATTACATTAATCAGAAGCTAATAGTCATCCTACGGCATTGACAGTACTGAGATAGTCATCCTACGGCATTGACACTACTGAGATAGTCATCCTACGGCATTGACAGTACTGAGATAGTCATCCTACGGCATTGACAGTACTGAGATACGGTTTAAGAAAAACACAATTCTTGAAAACTTTCTTAACAATGTTTTCTAAGCAATGATCTTCTGATTATTTGTATCATTTCAATGCCGTGTCCGCTAAAGACTTCAAACTTAGATACTAACGTTACTGATATCAGCCTATAATTAGTTTTATTGGACATTTAAATACTTGGAAAATTTATTTTTTAATATTGTTTCATGTCACCAATAAAATGAAAATGTAGTCACCATAACAAACAATGTCGCCAAAACAAAAGATATAGACACTAGAAGAAAGGTGTAGCCACTACAACAGAGATGTAGCCACTAGAAGAAAACAAATGTGTTGTCATTTAACTAAAGTATCGCCTGAAAGATTACTCACCGTTACTTTGTGGAAATCTTGAACTAAGGTACCAGGATGCTAAACCTCCTCCAGGGGCGGGTGGTAATGTAGGTGCTGAAGGCGGCGTCGCTGCTGTGGACACAGAGACTGGGGACAGTTGAGATGGTAATGGAAGGGCTGTGCTCGGGTGGAGGTGCGTTGGCTGAGGTGGCCCCGTCCATCTCAAGTCTTGTGGCGGGCAGCTGACGGGACTGGATTTGTTGTTAACCCCGGGGCCTCCATGACTAGGCGACTTCTTCTTATCCGGCTTCAGAATGTCTTCCACGGAAAAGGAGAACCCCCGAGACGCTGGCGGGGAGCAGTGTTCGTTCTCTTTGGCGCTGGGCGGCCGGGCTTCAACCCCGGGGGACACTGGCGAGTCAGGAGGGGACTGCGGGCTGCAAGGGGAGCTCTGGTCGCCTTCCCCATCGCTGTGGATGGAAGAACTACTGTCCGTGTGACCATCTTCGCTGAGTCGCCGAGACAGAAAATGCTGCTGGTGGAGCTGCTGTTGTAGATGGAAATGATGGCGATGAAAGGCTGAGGACAGGAGTGTCGGCGATGAAACTGGGGACAGTTCGTGCCTGTCCATACCTGGAGAAGACATCTCCTTTCTACTGAATTCTACCTGCAATCCAAGCGGAATATTCGACCTAACCAGCGGCGTGAATGCTGAGTTTTCGCTGGACAGTAGTGACATTCTGATGATCTCAGTTTTAAACTGTATCGTCAAGGCTAAAGAATTAAATTTTATAAGTCATCCCTTGAACACAGAACACATACAATTTTGACTTAAGTCATAGATCTATCACTGGTTCCTGGAAGCACCTAACTCACAGTGTACATTTCTCCGTGAAATTTGATCAGAAATAATTCGCTCTATTTCCTTGCTAGATCTAAATCCTTTTCAATATGTGCGAAAAATTTCTCCGTGAGCACAAGCTTACGCTTCAAACTTTAGAAGACTTGCACACAATCAAAGTAAGATTACATATCACAACAACAGCTAATCAAAGACTTGCTTTGTTGATCTAACAGACAAATATGTCGCTACCGCCTGGTCGCAGAACCGGACTAACTGTTCTAATCGCTCTCTGCCGCATAGCTAAATTTCTACCTGACTTTTTTTTTTCTTTTTTAATTATTCGAGTTGAAGGCATGTCTTAAGAGAAGCGTCAAGTGAACAGCATTTGCGGAGTCGCCAGTCTGTTCCGATGAGGCCACGCCCCGTGGCCACGCCTCTCTCCATTGAAATGAACGTAGCCGGTGCTGTCTGTTCAGCCGGAGAGGGTGGGGGCATGGAGCCAAAGCTAACATCTTATTGGTCGTGACAGAGTAATTGGCTACGACTCGGGTTTGTTTCCAAGTCTAAAAGTCTACGCACGGCATCTAGATATAAAAGGAGAGGGGTGAAGGGGTGTAAAAGGAAGAGGGGGGGGGGCTCAGATGAGACGTATTCTATTTGAATATGGATAATGAAAATCATTTTATGGGATCGAGTGGATGGGAGTGGCGAGAGGGGGGGGGGGGCGAGGAAGAAGAAGCGAGAGGGTGACAAAGATGCTTGGAGTATCAGAGCTACACTTGACTATCTTACTTGCGCGCAACACCGTCATTAGCCTCCCTGGTAATAAGCACATTTCTGCTCAGCGGGCTCAGAAAGTAATAGATTAGTTCTGTCCCTTGATCACTTTGACTGTCGACTTTTTCATTTTCTCATCTTTCTATATATAAGTATCACATTATATCCAAACAAAAACGTTTGTAAACTTTTTTTTTCAAATAAAATAAGAAAATAGAAATGTTTACATTTTAAATGCAGTTTCAACAACCCGGTAGAGATTAACCTTTTTTGTTGCTGTTGTTGTTGTTATTGTTGTTACTTTTATTTATTGATTTTCTCGCGTCATCGTCCGTTAAGTCTAGATCTCTAAATCTAAGAGCGCCATTGAAAATACGATTTCACGATAACGTTCAATGTTCTTACAGTAAGAGAAACAACTGCTTCTGAAAACTTGTTTAACCAGGCCAAATTGAAAAGATATTTCCTATATTTTATGCACATACATTTACACCATTATTACAACAGGAATACAATGAACATGTTCATTAAAAACAGTATAAGAAACACAACCAACACTCGGAACAAAATAAAAATTAAAAATACGAGTTACTTTTAGCGTTTTAAAAGAGTCCAAGTTTGGAGATTTAATTCTCTGTTATTCATTTATAACAATGATTAAAATGTTCATGTAATGCTTACCCAATAGTGTCGTTCTTTGGGAACTGTAATCTCACACACAGAATAATTAATTTTGTTTTTTAATGACTACGTATGGTCATTCGAAAGCCTGTCCTTAAAAGCAAGTAGGCACTTTACATGTACACCAAACTATACGGGATGATATGTTTGAATAGGACTTGGCCACAGGGGCCCTGCACTAATGATAAAGATAGAGACAAAAAGATAATTGGTCATATTTTTTTTTCTGTTTTAAGGACATGAAGAAGAGAGAGAGAGAGACGGGGAAAAGAGGGAAGGAGAGATACGGAGAGACAGAGGGAGACTGGCAGAGAGAGAGAGAGAGGAGAGACAGAAAGAGAGGGGGAGACGGGCAGAGAGAGAGGGTGACGGGCAGAGAGAGGGAGAGACAAAGAGAGATAGGGAGACGGGCAGAGAGAGAGGGGGAGACGGGCAGAGAGAGGGAGAGAGACAGAGAGAGAGGGAGACGGACAGAGAGAGGGAGAGAGACAGAGAGAGAGGGAGACAGACAGAGAGAGGGGGAGAGACAGAGACAGAGAGAGGGGGAGAGACAGAGAGAGAGAGACAGAGAGAGAGGGAGACGGACAGAGAGAGAGGGAGACGGGCAGAGAGAGAGAGACGGGCAGAGAGAGAGAAAGAGAGGGGGGAGACGGACAGAGAGAGGGAGAGAGACAGAGAGAGAGGGAGACGGACAGAGAGAGGGAGAGAGACAGAGACAGAGAGACGGGCAGAGAGAGAGAGAGACAGAGAGAGAGGGAGACGGACAGAGAGAGGGGGAGAGACAGAGATAGAGAGAGGGGGAGAGACAGAGACAGAGAGAGAGGGAGACGGACAGAGAGAGAGAGGGGGAGACGGACAGAGAGAGGGAGAGAGACAGAGAGAGAGGCGGGCAGAGAGAGAGGGGAGACGGACAGAGAGAGGGAGAGAGACAGAGAGAGAGACGGGCAGAGAGAGAGGGGAGACGGGCAGAGAGAGGGAGAGAGACAGAGAGAGACGGACAGAGAGAGAGGGAGACGGGCAGAGAGAGACCATTCTTCCTTTGCGATGCTGGTCACTTTTGTAAGAGCGATCACTTTTCTCTAAATATGGAAACATCCAGACTTAGAAGATAGTCCTCAAAACCTTCGTGTGTGTGTGTGTGTGCGCGCGCACGTATACGTAGGGTTAGGGTTTATTGGGCATTAGGGTTAGGGTTTATTGGGCATTAGGGTTAGGGTTTGGAAAAAAAAAACTCTCCCCCCCCCCCTTTTCAAAAGTTTTGGATCTGCTAGTGCCTAAACGTCTATTTCTGTCTGTCACTCTTGAATGACGGCATGCGGGAATACCCGAATGACGTAGGTGTTCGAGAGAAAGATTGTCTAGAAACTAGACCTCCAAGCCAAAGTCAATTAATAGATTATCATGTTTCCAAAAATTATAACCCTAATATACAGTGTGAGCCAGTTAGCTAATAATTTTTTTTTACCAACTGCCGGACTTATAGGAAAATCGCCACAGCTGTTTTTAAGAACCATGTCCGCCCACCCCAATGTTTTTGACCCGATGAAGAGTTTGCAACCTGGAAACATTCTTTGTAAAATAATACAAAAACATTGTGTTTGGAACCGAAAAGCCTAGCCTATATATGCAATTAGAAAACCCTTCGCTTTTGAAAGTGAAATAAATTCAGATAATTTTTTTAAAAAATATTTTTAATATTTAAAGTGCTATCAAGCATGACGAGGTGAAAAAAATGGGGGTCGGGGGAAAGTAGCATATAAAATTCTACCTAAACAAAAAACATTTGTCGCTATGCCGGGTAAACTCTAAACTACTGAAGACAATCTAACAAAAACCATCGATGACATCCTACATCGGCGTCAAGTAGTTGTCAACACTCGGCGTACACCATCCAACGCAATAAGACTTAGCCTCTATCCGGAACAGTCATCTCTAGTTTATGGTGTAGTTCTAATTACTATAATTAGCCCTTATTCCGTGGGTCACGCTTGGGTGAATTGCTGTTTAAAAAAAAATAGACCTAGTATTTCTAGAAGTATTAAACCGCCCTTCCCCCAAGTGATCCACCCCTCCTCCCCCCTTACCCCTGTAAACGTAAAAAAACTAATTTGAGTATATAAAAAAAACAAAACGTAATTACTTCTACCACTTGACTGTGTGCTCTTTTGTTTAGACACTCGGCCTGACTGGGAGGGTGGGGGGGGGGAGAGGCCAGAGGCGCGTGCTCTTCATTCCCGCCTTCTCCATCAATCTAAACGACCGGGTACATTATGGGCAGGGGAAACACCTGGAATCCTTTTTATTTTGTTGATGCGTAGAATGCAATGCTAGTGTAGAGCTATTTTATGGTTGTGAACCTTATTTAAAATCCAGTGAAAACAAAACAACAAGAAGAACATGTGGCTATGGCGACGGTGGCCATTTTTTTGTTCTAAACAAACTTTTAGATTAAAAACTTTCTTCTGTTTCTTTTCTTTTTCTTTTTAAAATGTGCAGAAAATTGAAGCAATATGGTAACCAATAATTAATCAGAGGATTTTTAGCGGCCCCCGAACCCTACACAAACTGTCTTTTGTAACCTTGTTATTTTTATTTTTGAATACATATTTTTTCCACATTTTTTTTCTTGACAAGTGGATCTACATACAGACATATGTTTTGTTGTTTTGTTGTTGTTGTTGTTTTTACAAGACAAATGAACAATGGTCAACATTATCAAAAGTAACCCATTTAATCCTATACTTTACTGCATCAATCGTATAAAAATATGTGAAGAAAAAAAAAAAGGTTTTCGAATAGACTAAAATAAAATTGAAAATGACGAAATACAAATTAAATATAGAAAAAACTATTAATCCTACTCGCCTACATTTACAAAGAATTAGTCTTAACATTAAGATAAATAGTAGTTTTATAGTTCTTACAATTTTTTAAAAGATGAAAACCTATACAGATATAAATGTTAAGGTTGTAGTTTTGTTACTGGTGAATTTCCTTACATTTCCTTTTAACTTTTTTAATTATAACATTGCTGTTTTTTGTTTTTTTGGTTTGTTTTGTTTTTTTTTACGCGCCGTGAAAGCTCCACTTAAAGAAAGTCTTTTTTTTTTTTTTATTTCGAGCTTCACAAAGCCTTGATGTTTTTTTTTAACCCTAAAAAATAACAGCAGACGATGTAGGACCAAAGCTATATTTAGACATCGCTAAGAGAGCTGAGAAAGAAAACTAATCATTGGATTGAAATCGTGTTTAGGGAGCACCTTGACCTTACAGAGTTGGAAAGACTCTCATTGCTGTTTTTTGTACCATGGGTGTTCACGTCTGCCAAGAAGATTTAAATCTGTTTCGCTCATAGATTGACCAAGTAGGTTTAGGAATTCTTTCAAAGTCCAAGTTATGATGAACTCATCTTGGTCACTGGGATATTTCTTCCCCGAGGACATCTCTTCCATAAGAATATCAATAATTTTAACCCGGTGGGTATGACGGTAATGTAAGCTAAATATCAGCTACATATATGTGGCTGAGAGATACCCTAGCTCCCCCTTTTGCATTGCTTCCGAAATATTATGTCCTCGAAGTACCAAAGTACCAAATCGAGTTTCTGTTCCGACATTTTTTTTTTTTTTGGTATCTTCCAATGGTGTCAAATGAAAAGAAATGAAAAGAAGTTAACTGTTTGAAAATAACATACTTTTTATTTTCCGAGTATTTCTTTCTTTCTTTATCTCACCGACTTTCTTGTTGAACATGTCTCTTAACTGTACAAAGTCATTTAACTCATTACATACACATTATTCTTCGACGATGAGCAGACCTCCATTTGGCTTAATCGAAGTCATCAGCTGAAAAGTTTTGAAAGTTACCGTCTCCTTACATTTCAATTTATGTAGGCTTTCTGCCCCAGGCTACACTGGCCGCTTTGGTATCTATATAACAGACGGACCTAAGAGAAGTAAATAACAAGGTTACAAAGACAGTTTGTGTGGAAACACAAACTCAAAATCGGCCCCCGAAGTGGTCCACCCAGGTACGTAAAAAGGTAGGTTTTAATATTGTCAGAAAGAATATAAGAATGAAATTGTATCAAAGGCAAATGAAAGAGAAAAATGGAGAAAGAAAAGTTGACAGATCTTGTGTGGTGCCCCAACGGTCCAGCAGACCAAGGGATTGGTGAAAGTGAATGTGAAGCAAAATGTGAACCTGGGTTAACTCATGTCATATAATGATTATCTAAGTGATCTAATTATTTTGTTAAGGGTCAATCTCTTATTCAAAGCTTCAAGCAAAATACATTTCCGTAAAAAAAAAAAACAAAAAAAAAAAACGTTTGTAGGTTGTCTTTTAGATATTGTCCTATAGTGCAGTTCACGCGATAATATGAGAAACTACTTATCAATTGTTGTTTTAAATTATATTTTCCTATATGCATATTAAATAGATAGTTTCTTTAAAAAAAAAAGTAAACATTTTTTTCTTGTAAATGTAGTAGTTAGTATGACAGAGCTTACTTAACTTAGTAATATATTTGTAAACATATTTTTTTATTTTATCCGTTATTAAAATGCCTCCTGTGTTTCTTACTATTAATAGTGAGTAGTTGTAAAAATGGTGTATTTTTATATATAAAAAATTGCTTGCATAGTTGATTTAAAAAAATAAGTTTTTCGTTTTCAGGAAAGAAAAAAGTAGCCGTTGCATCAGAACTTTGAAAGGCCTACAATATCATGATGTCGGATTTTCAGTATCTTTTCTATTTTACGAGATCCAAACGGGACGGACGGACGGACGACAGACCACAGAAAACTAATAGTCTTTTCCCCTTTTGTCACATCTTTCTTGTTTATACTTTCCCAGTCAAGTTTGATGAGTAAATAGTAGTGACGTAGTCTAAGAATTAGACACTTATTACTTTTGTTACACTGCTCATGTATACAAGAGAGTGTCCTCTGGTCATCAATGTTCCATCTTTTGCATCTTTTGGTTCACAGCCAACTGGTTTACAGCTAACTAGTTCGTAGGCAACTGATATCGTTTTAAAGTGTTCCAAGATGGTGACATTCCGAGACACATATTCAACCAGAAGGACGATTGGTGAACCGAGCAGGTCGGAAAGGGACAGTCAGTGAATGTTGCAGAAGCAGATCTAAGCCCGTGTCTTCGTGTGAAAGAAAAAAAAAAGAACTGTACATTTATAGCCATATATATCAACACTGTAATATTTATTTCCGCAATCAAAATCTAATTAAATTAATGAATTACCAATAATTAATAAATAAATAGGTTATTTTTAGTAATTTTTTTTTTTTTTAGAATAATTGTGCAAATTCTCAACGTGACCCGAGAGTGATAAGTGGGAGAAATATCGTGTAGGACAATTGTATGAGACAGACTAATAGAATGAGTTTATATCAGCTTTGTCAACAAGTGTGGGCTGTAACATAACTATTGAAATGTGTTGTAAATAGATGGCATCTGAGTAACACATACCTTTGTTCTCTACCAATGTCTAATTCAAACTGAATTTGTTGACGTCAAGCTAGAACTAGTGGCCATCTCATGATTTCAAGGGGTCATCTTAAAGGGTTGTTCTATCGTTCAAGATGGAAATGTCACTTTTAAGTGTGGTCATTGTCCTCAAATGTTATCATTTCTTCCACGAAGATGGTCATCTCATCTTTAATTGTGGTCATCCCATCTGTGACAAGTCAAAAACTCGCTGTCAGAGTCACTCCAAATTATCACAGCATTAATTATTAATTTTCATTATTTATTTACTTTATTTTAATTATTTCCCCATCCTACCCCTAAATCATTCACCCGCCACACCTTTTCCTCTCCAGGCTAGACTTAGTTGACCACATTGGAGATAGCTAAGGCGCGTCCTTTCGTTTAACTGCCCTTGATCGGGGAAAGGTAGACACACAATCTCTTTTGTCTTACCGCCGGATGTCTGAAGGACGATCGCGATTGACACCACCTTGGTTTGAATGCAAGCTAATCCTTCTCCCCCCCCCCCCCTTCTCTCACGTCTCTCTTTGATCTAAGAGATTACCCTGGTCAACACACCGCCTGATATCCCATGTGCCACTCCCATCTCAAGTCTACTTCACCCACGTGTAAGATAATGCTAAGCCTTGGACATTTCCGGTGTCCGCCCACACTTTTCAGGCATATATATATAGTAAACCAACTCAAATCACCTTCTCTTTCGCATTCGAGCTGAGCTATCGAGTCTGGACTATATCATTTATTCTCCCTCCTAGAGGAATACCTGGTGGTAAGCCGAACTTAATCACAAGTTCCATCTTAATTACTCTGTGTATATTTCCATTGGAGTTTATCATGTGTATTTTGCTTAGTTCATTTATATTTAATTAGTGCATTGTGTATTTCTCACTGGCGTAAGTAGAAAACATGAACATGTGCTATGTATGTATTTTAGTATTGCATTAATCTATTAATGCTACGTTGCTCAATTGATCATTGATGCAACCATGTATATATTTGTACACCTTACTTTATTTCCTTCATCTCGGTTGACCCGCCTTGATAATTTTACTATCGCACTAATACTGCGCTTAGAAAGGAGATATGAGTTATCTCCCCTGTATTGAATTATCTCCCCTTTACTCATTTTACTATAACGAGAGTTGCGCTCCTTGAATGGACACCCTCACCATTCAAATGCGCTCCATTGTTCTCGATCGACGGTCATATGTAAACATACCGTCAGGATCGCTGACCACCGCCCATTTCACCCCCCCCCCCCCTTTTTCTTTCTCTATCCACCTGTGTTGTTTATTTGAGACTATTATTTCCCCTTCCATGTACATTCGTATATTATTATTTCCCCTTTTATGTACATTTCTATATTGCCACTATCTGCCATCTATTTTCCAAATCCCATTTGTCATCATCTCCCCTTTATGCTCTAAAGCAATTTCACCAATCTGACGAATGCACCTCAGTCGAGGGCATCGATAAGATGCATGAGAGACATGTCCTAACTTGTCTTTATTTATCCGCAGCCTCCCTCAGGTGTCTGCCTATTTATCGGATTACTTACCTGCCTATTTAGTTGCCATCGAGAATCACCTATTGCCTATTTGCCTACTGGCCTATTTAGGTGCTTAGTGCTATTCAGCACTGTATTTGCTATCAAGAATAAACTATTGCCTATTTGCCTACTGGCCTATCTATGTGCTTAGTGCTATTCAGCGCTGCACTTGCCTACTGAGATCTACTCGACTCTACTACTTGGCGCTATCGGCATTGCCCGCCTATTCGACAGCCCACCTGTCAAGCCATTAGGTGCGACGTCCCTATAGACCAGATCTGTGTGAGACGTCATAGCTACGCCAACCCTCTGCAACTCACTGGACATATCCTGTTACCCACGCTGCCCACGGCAGATCAGCTCTGCCCGCAGTAACCTTGTGCCCACGGTATCCGGCCACCCGCCATACTGTGCCCACTACAGATACTAGAACTTGGGACTGAGACTCCACAAGAGCTATATCGCCAGCGTCCCTCTATCCGCTAGAGCGCCACCTCCAGCTGCAGAACCTCAAGCCAGGACCCAGCCAGCTGCGACATCAACAGGACAACCAGCTAAGTCAGAGGACAAAGTGACATTCTCTCTTATTAGGTGCAAGAGTGATGATTAAACATAGAATATACTAGAGATAGATGCAAACCCTCCCCCTTTTTATTATTATATGTATATTTATGTAAATAAATATCCTTTATTTTAACTTTTGTATCTATCTTTCATTGCTTTGTCTCGTTGCGTGCCTGCTCCCGATTCATATGCTGATAAGTGGGGGTGTGATTGCTTTCAAAAATAATCATCCCCTAGACATAAAACGTGCCAAACACACGTCACATTTCCCCACCTGTCACACCATCCTCGAATATGGTGATCTCGTTCATGGCAATGGTCATTTTGGCTTTAAATATGTTGTGTTTTTTTTTCCCATGAATGTGGTCATCTCGTTCTGGGTAATCTGAAGTGGATTTTCATTTAATCTGATCAAAACATGAGAAGCTCACAATCTCACCATTTACATATCTTGCTTTGATATTTTGTAGTAATATGTGTTACTGTGAATATTAAACTTGTACAACCCTGATATAAGAAATAACCTTTACAGTGGTCATCTCGCGTGTCAGCTGGGGAATCCCCTGACCACTGTCACTAGATCTGGTAGAGATGCTTTTAATTAGATTCAAGAAAAGACGTGACCAAATTATTTCTTGCTTCCTGAGCCCCCCTTTCCATTATTTTGTTTCACCTGACGACGAGGACGTAGATCTGCACCACCCCCCTTCCTCCTTAACGACATATCCGTGCCGCCATTTATTTACTTACATACATAGTAAGTAGCAGAGATACTGTCTTAATAGCAATCGTATAAATAGAAAGTGACCGCTGGGTGAGATTACCCGACACCGGCGCCGAGAGATCGTCCATCGGGTCTTAATTGAATCTTTCACCAAAAGCGCAACAGAAGTATTAAGACATTCAGACCGTGAAGTGAGACTCGTTTATAAGACTGTCATTACGCTTTATCTATCATCGGCGCCCCCGTCATTCCAAGCGCGCCCCCTCCTCCTCTACGTCTACTGTAGTTGACTTGCCTTGGCAGTTTCATTCACTGCGCCACATTAATTCAAATTTAAACATGACTTCTTCCGTAGAAGCATGTGGTGCAAAGTTCTAACACGAGGCAGAGCGCCCCAACGCCCCCCTTCTTCTTTGTTTCCCTCCCTCAGACCTCCCAATCCACCCCCCAGCTTCGCAACTATGTGGCGTCAGATGCAATGAGGTGATAACGAAGGTGTGCTATACGTCCACGTGACTTAATGAATGGAAACAATAGGAAACAACCTTTGACCTTTAGTATTGCACGACTTTCCATGTCCTGGAGCAAGGGACGAACAATGACCAAGCAAAAACAAATCAAATGAATGAAGTTTATTATAGTATTATGATTCACAATATTAAGTGACACAATTCTACACACAGACACACATAGATGTGTACATAGATAGATATAGAAATAAATCGGAATGACTTCCTTCAAGTTCTAATTAGAGTGCACATACATTAGAGTGCACATACATTAGAGTGCACATACATTAGAGTATACATTCTACCCCTCCGCCCCCCCCCCCCTTCCCACGAAAAAAAAGTCTTAATAAGTTTGACTATACATACATAATACACAACATCCTGCTTTGGTTCAAGAATTAGATCCGAACAAAATGTATCAAACTATCAACAAGTTAAGGCGCTTATTGTAATACCGTTTTCAAATATTTCGTCTTATTGTTTTTGAGTATCGATTCTTTGTATTTTTGTGATTAGTCATTTAGAAAGAACGTCACATTTAGAGCTTAAAACTGTCTAAATCTGCACTTTCTGATTTTAGTAATGAACTAGAGAGGCATTAGGTTCATGTATATAGAAACACTTAGAGACACTTAGTGAACTAGGTTCATGTATATAGAACACTTAGTGACACTTAGTGAACCAGGATCATGTATATAGAAACACTTAGTGACACTTAGTGAACTAGGTTCATGTATATAGAAACACTTAGTGAGACTTAGTGAACTAGGTTCATGTATATAGAAACACTTAGTGACACTTAGTGAACTAGGTTCATGTATATAGAACACTTAGTGACACTTAGTGAACTAGGTTCATGTATATAGAAACACTTAGTGACACTTAGTGAACTAGGTTCATGTATATAGAAACACTTAGAGACACTTAGTGAACTAGGTTCATGTATATAGAAACACTTAGTGACACTTAGTGAACTAGGTTCATGTATATAGAAACACTTAGAGACACTTAGTGAACTAGGTTCATGTATATAGACCACTAAGTGACACTTAGTGAACTAGGTTCATGTATATAGAAACACTTAGTGACACTTAGTGAACTAGGTTCCTGTATATAGAAACACTTAGTGACACTTAGTGAACTAGGTTCATGTATATAGAACACTTAGTGACACTTAGTGAACTAGGTTCATGTATATAGAACACTTAGTGACACTTAGTGAACTAGGTTCATGTATATAGAAACACTTAGTGACACTTAGTGAACTAGGTTCATGTATATAGAACACTTAGTGACACTTAGTGAACTAGGTTCATGTATATAGAAACACTTAGTGACACTTAGTGAACTAGGTTCATGTATATAGAAACACTTAGTGAGACTTAGTGAACTAGGTTCATGTATATAGAAACACTTAGTGACACTTAGTGAACTAGGTTCATGTATATAGAACACTTAGTGACACTTAGTGAACTAGGTTCATGTATATAGAAACACTTAGTGACACTTAGTGAACTAGGTTCATGTATATAGAAACACTTAGAGACACTTAGTGAACTAGGTTCATGTATATAGAACACTTAGTGACACTTAGTGAACTAGGTTCATGTATATAGAAACACTTAGTGACACTTAGTGAACTAGGTTCATGTATATAGAAACACTTAGTGACACTTAGTGAACTAGGTTCATGTATAAAGAACACTTAGTGACACTTAGTGAACTAGGTTCATGTAGATAGAACACTTAGTGACACTTAGTGAACTAGGTTCATGTAGATAGAACACTTAGTGACACTTAGTGAACTAGGTTCATGTATATAGAAACACTTAGTGAGACTTAGTGAACTAGGTTCATGTATATAGAAACACTTAGTGACACTTAGTGAACTAGGTTCATGTATATAGAAAAACTTAGTGAGACTTAGTGAACTAGGTTCATGTATATAGAAACACTTAGTGACACTTAGTGAACTAGGTTCATGTATATAGAACACTTAGTGACACTTAGTGAACTAGGTTCATGTATATAGAAACACTTAGTGACACTTAGTGAACTAGGTTCATGTATATAGAAACACTTAGTGAGACTTAGTGAACTAGGTTCATGTATATAGAAACACTTAGTGACACTTAGTGAACTAGGTTCATGTATATAGAAACACTTAGTGACACTTAGTGAACTAGGTTCATGTATATAGAAACACTTAGTGACACTTAGTGAACTAGGTTCATGTATATAGAAACACTTAGTGACACTTAGTGAACTAGGTTCATGTATATAGAAACACTTAGTGACACTTAGTGAACTAGGTTCATGTATATAGAAACACTTAGTGACACTTAGTGAACTAGGTTCATGTATATAGAAACACTTAGAGACACTTAGTGAACTAGGTTCATGTATATAGAAACACTTAGTGACACTTAGTGAACTAGGTTCATGTATATAGAACACTTAGTGACACTTAGTGAACTAGGTTCATGTATATAGAAACACTTAGTGACACTTAGTGAACTAGGTTCATGTATATAGAACACTTAGTGACACTTAGTGAACTAGGTTCATGTATATAGAAACACTTAGTGACACTTAGTGAACTAGGTTCATGTATATAGAAACACTTAGTGACACTTAGTGAACTAGGTTCATGTATATAGAAACACTTAGTGACACTTAGTGAACTAGGTTCATGTATATAGAACACTTAGTGACACTTAGTGAACTAGGTTCATGTAGATAGAACACTTAGTGACACTTAGTGAACTAGGTTCATGTATATAGAAACACTTAAAGAGACTTAGTGAACTAGGTTCATGTATATAGAAACACTTAGTGACACTTAGTGAACTAGGTTCATGTATATAGAAACACTTAGTGACACTTAGTGAACTAGGTTCATGTATATAGAAACACTTAGAGACACTTAGTGAACTAGGTTCATGTATATAGAAACACTTAGTGACACTTAGTGAACTAGGTTCATGTATATAGAAACACTTAGTGACACTTAGTGAACTAGGTTCATGTATATAGAAACACTTAGTGACACTTAGTGAACTAGGTTCATGTATATAGAAACACTTAGAGACACTTAGTGAACTAGGTTCATGTATATAGAAACACTTAGTGAGACTTAGTGAACTAGGTTCATGTATATAGAAACACTTAGTGACACTTAGTGAACTAGGTTCATGTATATAGAAACACTTAGTGACACTTAGTGAACTAGGTTCATGTATATAGAACACTTAGTGACTCTTAGTGAACTAGGTTCATGTATATAGAAACACTTAGTGACACTTAGTGAACTAGGTTCATGTATATAGAACACTTAGTGACACTTAGTGAACTAGGTTCATGTATATAGAAACACTTAGTGAGACTTAGTGAACTAGGTTCATGTATATAGAACACTTAGTGACACTTAGTGAACTAGGTTCATGTATATAGAAAAAACTTAGTGAGACTTAGTGAACTAGGTTCATGTATATAGAAACACTTAGTGACACTTAGTGAACTAGGTTCATGTATATAGAAACACTTAGTGAGACTTAGTGAACTAGGTTCATGTATATAGAAACACTTAGAGACACTTAGTGAACTAGGTTCATGTATATAGAACACTTAGTGAGACTTAGTGAACTAGGTTCATGTATATAGAAACACTTAGTGACACTTAGTGAACTAGGTTCATGTATATAGAAACACTTAGTGACACTTAGTGAACTAGGTTCATGTATATAGAAACACTTAGTGACACTTAGTGAACTAGGTTCATGTATATAGAAACACTTAGTGACACTTAGTGAACTAGGTTCATGTATATAGAAACACTTAGAGACACTTAGTGAACTAGGTTCATGTATATAGAACACTTAGTGAGACTTAGTGAACTAGGTTCATGTATATAGAAACACTTAGTGACACTTAGTGAACTAGGTTCATGTATATAGAAACACTTAGTGACACTTAGTGAACTAGGTTCATGTATATAGAAACACTTAGTGACACTTAGTGAACTAGGTTCATGTATATAGAAACACTTAGTGACACTTAGTGAACTAGGTTCATGTATATAGAACACTTAGTGACACTTAGTGAACTAGGTTCATGTAGATAGAACACTTAGTGACACTTAGTGAACTAGGTTCATGTATATAGAAACACTTAGTGAGACTTAGTGAACTAGGTTCATGTATATAGAAACACTTAGTGACACTTAGTGAACTAGGTTCATGTATATAGAAACACTTAGTGAGACTTAGTGAACTAGGTTCATGTATATAGAAACACTTAGTGAGACTTAGTGAACTAGGTTCATGTATATAGAAACACTTAGTGACACTTAGTGAACTAGGTTCATGTATATAGAACACTTAGTGAGACTTAGTGAACTAGGTTCATGTATATAGAAACACTTAGAGACACTTAGTGAACTAGGTTCATGTATATAGAACACTTAGTGAGACTTAGTGAACTAGGTTCATGTATATAGAAACACTTAGTGACACTTAGTGAACTAGGTTCATGTATATAGAAACACTTAATAAGACTTATCAAGACGTACATTTCATTGATTGCTACATTTCTAAAAACAAATCAATTGAAGAGTTTTACCAGACGACTTAATCACCGTAGGTTTTACTTCACTGTATCAATATACAATAAGTACTGGTATCGAAAATTGGCTAACTACTGGTATTAAATAAACAATAAGTACCGGTATCGAATATTGTTTAAGTACTGGTATGAAATATAGAGTTTAGAATAAATATTGGTATTGAATACGGGATATGAACTGGTATCGAATTTAGAATAATTTATTTTATTAGATATTAAATAAGTACTGGTCTCGACTTCCAAGAATGTCGGCTTGACGTGAATACATACACTAGAAAGTCAGGTAATAGAAAGTCAGGTAATAGAAAGTCAGGTAATAGAAAGTCAGGTAATAGCAAGTCAGGTAATAGCAAGTCAGGTAATAGCAAGTCAGGTAATAGCAAGTCAGGTAATAGCAAGTCGTGTAATAGAATGTCATGCATGAGCAAGTCATGTAATAACAAGTAGAAGTCTGATTTTGATGACACTTTTTTTTTTCTTCCTTAAACTTAAAACAAAAAAAAGAATATAAAAAGTTTAATTTCAAATAAAAAAATGTTTTCTACATTACTGACAAATTTTATCGAATAAAACTATAACAAACCATCGCCAGGATTCTATGTATGAGGCTTTCAACGCCATCTTGAATTATTCAGCTCCCTAATTTAGAAAAAGAAAAAAGAGATAAGGGATCAAGCTATTAAAACTTTAAGAACCACTGGCGTAGATTACAGTCAGATTGTACAAGCGTGGTTGTTTACATGATCTAAGGGCCATGTTGGCCAGTTAATATATTGAATTCTTATGTGTACGACTTCGGGAAACCATCTCATGAATATGTATTACATTCACGGGGCACTAACCCTACTTAGTGTGGTCGTTGTCATGGTTACGGCGTATCTCTCGCACACTCGCTGCATGCAAAGAATGATCGATGTTAAGAAGAGAATATTTCCGGCTAGTTTTACAATCACTGTTTTTAGTGTGAGGCATGCTGGGTAATCAGCAGACTTAAAACGAGACTAACCGTTATGCATAACGATTGGTCTCGCTTAGAACGAGGCTAAAATATTTCGCCGAGTGTATCATTCCTTCAAAGTGATAGTAGGATAGCCCATGCAATGACTTAGTTTACCAACTGAGCTATGATTTACGAATCTGTTGCCTTGTAGGTAATGATGACACATTACTTAACTTGGAGGCGAAGGCATCTCTTCGATAAAATAAAAGTTAAAGAACTAAAAAAAAAGACAAGACAAATAGTAAAGTAACATATTACATCTACATGTCCAAGACAAGAAAAAATAAACTTTGAAAATTAGGTTTGAACTGTAATATCCGCCGTACCACTAAATCTATGCGCTATTTTAGAACAACGAGGTCTTGGTGGCCGTTGAGCAGGATTATTCCGAAGTGCGCGTTATTAAAGCACACCAGGAACAAGTCAATGAAGCCGAGGAATAGCGAGGGAGAAAACAACAGAATGTGCAATCAGAGTTTTTTTTTTCTATTTGTAGGTCAATCTCTGGTGTTTATGGTGTGTCTTTGGGGTTTGTGGTGTTTGTGCCTGGGTAGGAGCGCTTTCGTATGTGTCTGAATGAAGTCACGTGGCACTAGAACTATGCAACATCTTAAATATCATAATATCGGATTTTTAATCTTTTCTAGTTTTTGCAATCTAAACGTGACGGACGGACGGACGGACAGACAGACCACACAGAGGATTTTTCCCTTTCAGAGGCCGCAAAAATAAGTAAAAGTAGAAATAAAAAAGATAGTGAATGGATGTACAGAAGATGCAACGCATTTTGAGATATTCATAGTTGGAACTTCAAAATCATTCAGTTCTACGTAAAATACAGAAAGCAATTCCTCGAAATGTCTCGGTAAAAATCACTCGCTATTTTCAAAACGATTGTTGATATATGATTGGAAGATCAGATCAGTCCCCGGACCTTCAGCGGGCTAAAACATTTGCCTTCAGAGTGCGGTGACATCAAACAATTACCTATCAAAATATTGACCTAAGCCCTGAGATTTAGGAGACCACTGACCCGCAAGCCTACCGCTAGGGTACAGCCACCAATAAATCCAATTTCTGTTTACCGAACTTGTTTCTCACCCCCCTGCTCCCCACGTCCCAGGAGGGGATAACTTCTGTAGTCTAGTGGATCAGTTCATTGGTGGCCTGACACGTTGATCTATGATGGCGAGGAGGTCGATCAATGAGTGATGCTACCAAGAGAGACACAAAGGCAGCACTTCTGTCTATATCTTTAGAGTTTAGTCACTATTGTAAATCTTAACCGGTAGTGACAATGTTTCGAGCTTCACTGACTTGTCTAAAGGTGTATGTTCCCCTTTCAGACCTTGCGATCTATAGGACTGATAATGAAAAGGTCATCTGTTTTTGAAGTCCACTGTTAACGAGGGTGTCATGTGGCCAGCACAAGGACCAACCGCCTTTACTTTTCCCCAACTAGTGTCAGGTAACCATTAGAGCTGGGTGAACCCAGAGATCCTGAAATTAAAAATCACAGTCTTCACTAGGATTCGAACCCGGGACGGTTGCTTCCTGGACTGGTGTTTGTGTATGAATATTTCCTGAGAGTTGATGTCATTGTGTGCTGTATTGAATATGAACGTATTATTGTAATTCCTGGATAGCTGGAGTTGGAGTTGAAGTTGAGCTAGCAATAATTAAGCTCCTATTTGAGTAGCCCCTAACGAGCCAAGCAAGACAAGAACCTGACACGAAGAAATGCTGTGAGTGGAACAAATAAAATTGTGTTTGCATTTATCAGAGTGATTTGAAATATGCTGCAAGACTTCAAAGGAGAAACATGACATCAAAGGAGAAACATGACTTTAAAAGTGTGGCATGACTTAGAATGCATGAAGTCGTTTTTTTTTATTTCAAACAATCAAACTGACTGATTGAACTAATATTCTTATATCGTTCAAATCTCTTGACTAATATTCTTATATCGTTCAAATCTCTTGACAAATATTCTTATATCGTTCAAATCTCCTGGCAAATATTCTTATATCGGTTAAATCTCCTGACAAATATTCTTACATTGGTTAAATCTCCTGACAAATATCCACAAAAGCCCCTTGATATTTTTTTTAGAGATTTGATTGGTCTAAAAAATTGTTTTAAATACAGTATTTAATTTAATTTTTTTTTGTTAGCTTGGAATTAAACCCCTGCATCGCAATTGGAAAATATCAGATATTTAGGTATTTTAATTTCACCAGTGCAGCTAATTCATTTCATGAGTTCTTCTTACAGATGAAGATAAAATAAAGGATACTTCTATCAACAGGATATCACTTTGTGTGTGCGCGTGCGTGTGTGTGTGTGTGTGTGTCTATGTGTGTAAATCCTACTTTTTCAACTTACTGCTTGGACCCAGGAGGAGATAAGGATACACATTTGACAATCTTTTGTTTTCTTGATTGTGAAACAAAGTTTGTTTTTGTCTAATTCTTATTATTAGAAATTATCATTTTACATAATCCCACTATATTATTTTACTTTAGTATCATTTTATATTATCATTCTTTATTAAAACACTATTTATCCTTGCATGTTATTTTTCTATGTTATCGTACATTTTAACATCTTTATCCCAATATTTTGTTATTTTATAATACATTATAGCCTCTTTTCTTATCATTCTCTATTATCATCTTTCTGATTCATCATTTACAATTAAGTCCTAGATTTCCGTTCGTGTAGTGGACCTGCTTCATGACATTGTTGTCTTATATTAGGCAGTGGGCTAAGGGGTAGACAAGAACATTTTTAAAAAGAAGAAAAAATAACGAATGGATATGAAAGTATTAACGTTAAGTAATTCTTTAGGCCTACATAAATGTTCAAACATCTCATTGAGGGAGCCCAGAATCCACCAGTGACTGTATGCACTGTGAACACAAGGTCTACAAAGAAATCTTGTTAGGACGCATTCGTTATAGTAAAAATCAGGCTAATTTTTTAGTTCACCAACGTAAACTATTCAGCTCTAAAATGTATTTTTAAACACAACAAAGAAATAACAGTTTAAAACAATGACAAATGTTGACCTACAAATAGAGATCAAGTTCATTGTAAGTCTGAGGAGACTGAAATAGCACTCTCTTGTACACAAGTTTAATATTAATTAAACCGCATTCTGATTTACTTCAAGGTCTTGCATTACCCTAGATGTTAATGTTAAAGAAGCATTCACACGTATATAGATTATTTGAACAGCGAAAAGTTTAGGAGTAATTTATTTCTTGCTCAAATATTTCCTAAAAAGGAAACAAAAATCTTAAAAAGAACAAAGATTTAAACACAAAGAGATACATTTTTATAGACATGTTATAAATATTTATTTTTCCACAATTACAAAACCTAATAAGTGATTTTAATTTTTTTTCTTTTTGGAACTGGAAGAGAAAATAGTAATAAAAAAAAAGGGGGGGGGGAGGAGATGCTTTGTGTGTGTGTGGGTGTGGGTTGGGAGGAGGGAGGTTGTTGCATAGATTTAAAATGGACAATTCTTAAAGGAGTTTTCTTCAGTTTTGCAACTTGAAAGAGATCCATGATCAGGTCCATCTCAATATTGATACTGAAGGTGGTGACAGAGGACTTAAATCTCAAGCGTGACCCGATGACCAAGTGAAAACACAAGAGGTGAGAATTATCCCCAACAGACAAAACTGAGTTTCTGCCCTCGCCTTGTTGACACACACCCTCTGTTTATACGCCATTAATTTCTGGACAAATAGGTTCAAGTAATGATCGCTTTGTGATGGCTACTATTTTGACTAGAGTGATTACCCTTTAAATCGCTGTCGCGTGACGGTGGGCAGAAGACCAAGGAACATTCTCTGTTTGGGGAAGAAATCGGTTTTTAAATAATTGATTAATTGGAAATGCTTGACTGATACATTTATCCGAGTTTGAAGATGCTTCATTTGTAATACCTGGCTTTGATGTATACATTGATTTTGTTGAGTATAGTATTTATTTGATGTATTCAAACTCAAGTAATTTAAAAATGTTTTAATCCCCTGTATTTCCATTAATACTCTCTCTCTCTCTCTCTCTCTCTCTCTCTCTCTCTCTCTCCTGCTGCCTGCTCGTGCGGTTTGCGCGCTGGACTGTCGTTCAAACTTATCGATGGTCTCGGGTTCAAACCCTGCCCGCTCCCATTCCTCGTCGTCCTGCGGAAGGTTTGGACTAGGAAGTAATTATCTTCAACTCTGAAGGAAAATCCGAAACATGTAAAACATTTTTACAAGCAAGATATCTCTAGAAATTGCACACGCTGAACAATCTATTTTCATTTTAAAAGATTGTTACTAAATTTCTTAGAATTATGACATAATGTAGATCTATATATGTGAATTTGTGTTTCCCTTGAGAAGAGAACCATTAAAACAAAAATAAGAACATATGTTTTGGTCGTCTGCTCTTGATGAACTAGCGACACCCTCAACAATGCTGGTCACATGACTCTGTTCTCGTCTTCGAAATTCCCACAACGCTACTGGAAAATTGGAGTTTTACTTCCGGTCTGACTAGAAAACTACCTACACGACTATTTCCATTTTCCTGACAGCCAACAGTGTCGACAGATGAGAGGGGAAGACCGGGGAGGGAACTACCCGCAGGCTAATCAACTTCTCCCCCCCGCTCTCTCACACGCTTTTTCGTTCTCGTTCTGGCAGAGGCGTCGCCAAGAGAGCAAGTTGTTACAAAACTCACCTCAGCTAATGGGGCCTCAAGTCCAGTATCACGCGTCAGGTTAGCGAACAGAGCAGGACACGGCTATTTAAAATAATGGTGATGTTCCCCTTTTCCGAGAGGGGGGATGTTCTCCTCTTGTCTCTCTTTATTGTTTCTCTATCGATATCGCGTGCCAGAGGTGCTGGACAATAAGGTCCGTGATGTGTCGATAAGAGTTCATTGTGTCCGGCGTGTAGTGACACCTGATCAGTCTGTTGTCACCACTGTAAAGAGCTCGCGCTCAAAACCACCAGACAAAGACATTATCCTTGTTAGCACTTGCGTCTTGACAAGAAGGCGCCATATCTCAATATTGGAACTCGATTGGGGCTGAAAATAACGGGCGCTGGGCTCCCGGGGATGTCCATTTGTGAACGTTGACACCCTAGGTTGAATAAAACATAAGTTTGTGTTTACGCCGTAAGTGTTGCTGGCATTGTGACCTTCACCTTGAAGAGAAGATTCCATCAACCATTTTTCGTTTTTATCTAGTCAAGTCAAAAGCTAGAAATCTCATTATGTCATAGAAAGTAAGTGTTGGTCACTGGTTTGTATTTGACAGTTTGACACTGTCGCAATGATTATAGACAGCGGACAGTGTGATTTTTAATTCCTCGGAACCGAGAGCTCGGGCTTATTTGAGACAAACTTGAGCGAACTTGTTTGACTCAGTCTGTGAAGTAGCTAGATCAAGTGTGTCAGAGGAAATGCAGAAATAATATTGACCACACCGCGTGGTTCAAGCTTAAGGTAAAACAAGTTGAAATAGAAGTAGCGAGTTGAATGAGAGCAATCACCGACCTAAATAAAACAATCGGAATGAAAGGAAAAGAAGATATATCAATATTCATTAGTTTGTTAAGTGTATAATTAAACAAGATAAATTAAATAAAAGACGTTTGCTGGATGCGGTTGTGGATCAGTGTTGTGGATCAGTGTTGTGAATCAGTGTTGTGGATCAGTGTTGTGGATCAGTGTTGTGGATCAGTGTTGTGGATCAGTGTTGTGGATCAGTGTTGCTTACACAATATTAGTTGACTCGTAATATAACTGATATATATCTACAATACATACATTGCAGAGATACACTAACTGCCAATTAAATCTTGTTTTTAAAAAAAGTATATATGCATGCGCATACAATATGCATTCTTAGTTTTATTTTAAATAAAAAATTGCTCTATTTCATATATGGGTACTCTGTGGTCTATGTATAATGAGCACGTATCTTACATTTATATTTGATTACATTCTTGTTTTTAAAAGGGTGTACATTAAAAGAACAAACACAAGAGTTTACTTTCACAAGATCATTTATTTTGAACTGCACACTGACAAATTGTCAAATAGTGGATCTTTCTTATTTTTAAAAACTCTAAACGTGACAGACAGACATGATGAACAAACAGAACGCTCACTAGCTAACTAGGCCCTTATAAATAGTTAAATGGAAGACAGATAACACGATAAATGAAACCGAAAGAGATATTTCTGTAAATTAAAAATTTCATTTCAAATATTTATTTAATTACAATGACCTGCATACAGATCTTGAGGGTAAGATTGAGATTAAAGAATTCCGAGCTTATTGATGATTAAAACAGATTCAGATAAGGCGAATAAAAAAAATCGATCTTGTATCTTTGACTTCCAGCTTAGAATATCTTCTTCTGTTCTCCTACCCTACCCATTTTGTTGCATTTAAGAGGAACAGGGGGAATAAGTACAATATTGTTACGAATCTCACTATCCAGGCTCTCTGCAAACTGCACCATACACCACCAACTTAAAGAACTTGACAACTCAGGGCTCCAAAGTAACGTAACACTTTAATGGTTGAATAAATAACAGCCAATACTGTACAATTGGCAGCACGTAACACTGTGACTGTACAAATATCTCTTCGATAACACCGTTCCGCCGTATCAACTCTTGCACTGGCCTCTCCGTCTCGTTCCGGGCTTGCACTGGGTTCAACAGTTCAGGACTGACTTCACACACTAGGCTCGTTGTGTCGGACTCGATCGCAGACCAAGATCAAGACGCCAGCCGTCTCAACTGTACTTGCCAGTACTCCGCACTGAACCGTCGTAATGCTCCGTGCAGAACCACACCGCTGAACTGTGCTGTAGTCGACCGGACTGTAGTGAACCGGGCTCTGAACCCCTGCCGTGAACCGTCTCTCGTGAACCTTGCTGTAATGAGCCCCTTTTCTCGACCGTCTTGACTGCGACATCTCCGCTCTTATATAGGGTCCCTACTGGCCTTCTCGAACCGGACAGAACGCCGCTCGACGTTTCCAGGTGGTCAGATGACTACAACTCTCGTGACGCTCCTGAGCTCTGTTCACGACGTCGATCCTTCCCGAACCGCCGTCGATCCTTCCCGAACCGCCGTGTTGACACTCGTCTCGGCTGACCGTCGTAACTCGTCACGGTTGACCGCTCGTCTAGCGCTGGCCTGGGGCGATTTGCGTCGGCTGACTACACACACACCACTACCCCCATCTGTGCCACCACCAGGTTTATAACAATATCAATTTGACTTATGCTTATATGCGCGCTCGTGTATGACGTAACTAGCGGATTACGTCACAACTTAACGTACACAATGTTTCCACTTTGTTACTACTTTACCTCACGACAAGAATGCTGCCTGGTCGTGCGGTTTGCGCGCTGGACGGTCGTTCGGACTTATCGATGGTCAAAGGGAAAAAAAAATCTCATTACGTCACAATGGGCTAGGAACAAAAAAAAATTTCATTAACACGACAGATTTAACGAGGCTTCATAAACTCTAGTGCACTGAGTTTTAATAAAATTCATTAAAATATATATATAAGATTAAGCCAAAAACAGTGACTCATTTGGGCGCATCCATTGCCTTTCGAGACAAAAGGAGCCATATATATATAAGAATTAAAGTTGCATCTTTTGTGCGTTTTGTCTGTCAGTCTGTCTGTCCGTCATGTTAATATACATAAAAAAACAACTAAAAGCTATTGAAAATTTGATTAACCTTTAATTTTCCTTCCGAAACATCGCAATAGTTCTAAGTATCTTTAATAGATTGTTCCGGATGTTTGTATATAGAGTGAGAGAAAAAGAGAATTCTAGATAAATCTAATACCGTTAATTAAATTTTTAAATGGTCTCGTATGAAAATTAGATGTACCATAGCCTTGTGGAGAGATTTTTATACCATATTTTAGTGTTAGGAGGTTGTTTTCCTTAGAAATCAGAACATAATATTAAAGATAATTAGATTTTAAAACGTTTAGCTAGAAAATGAACTGTAATGTACGACAGAAGTGCGATTTCATTTAAATAGAGTTAGAATGTTTTTCATAAAAATCCGGAACAACCAGTATTCGTAAATAAGAAGAAGATTATTTGTTTTATTTATTAGAAGAGGGATTTCAAACATTTATTTGTAGTAGTAAATTTTCCATATAAAATTTGGAACAATTTAGGCGACGATTTGTAAGAAAATTTTAGTAAGGTAGGTTGATTTCTTTTTCAAAACCAAATCCGGAACATTCTTTATAAATTTAAAAAAAAAAACTTCTGTTATATTTCAGCAAGAAAATTCAATGTAAAATAAGTCTTAAAAGTGTTTTTCATTAATCGTTTCTAGTAAATTACTTTCTTATTTTAAAATCCTGAACAACCTATTGTCGATATTTTTGAAAAAAAAAGTTATTTGACATAAATTTGTTTTAAGTTGAAAATACGGAACAATTGGATATCGATAATTAAACTATAGTGACTTATTGTCCAAGAATATAGGGTAATGTAAGTCAATGATGCTTTTTCAAATAATCGTTTGACATTAGTTTTTTAAATCAATATCTGGAACAACTCCATAGTTCTTCATAGTTCATAGCACGGACATTACATGTAATTTAAGTAAAAAGAGCAAACAAACATTCATTGGCATTGATTTGTTTTTCACAAAAATTTACGGAACAATCTATTATAGATACTTAAAACTATTGCAATGTTTTGGAAGGAACATTAAAGGTTAAATTAGATTTTCAATAGCATTTAGTGTTTTTTTATATAATCGTGAAGGACAGAACGACCAACAGACAAAACGCACAAACATAAGCGGCTTTTATCCTATGGGGGCACAAAACAAAAATTAAATAAAATCTGATTATTTTTAAAATTTTAAGGAATTGGTTTAGTATTGTATAATGCCGCAGCGTTTCGCTACTGCGCGATAGTTGCTGCATAAAAATTCCATTTTAAAAAATATTCTTGATATTTACATACAAAGTGCATTCTTAGCCTTTATAAACAAACAGAAATGTTTTCTTTTAGTTTTAGCAGCTAGTTGACCAGAAAAAAAAACATAACTAATATTTACATTTGTTGTGAACATTTCTTGTACATTTAATATATACATTTGACTTAGTGATACTGAAAAATACACAAATATTGTTATTCTTTGTTAACATATTGTAACATTACCTCCCTTACATTTATGTATTGTTTTAGAATTGGTGTATTTTTATGAAAAATTTTATTTTAATTTTATAAACTAAACGGTTTGCTTTTAGAAAACCAAAAGTAGTCGTTGGACCCTAACTTTCCAAGCCGCATCGCATGGTGAAATAATATTTTTCATTCTCTTCTAGTTTTCGAGATCTGAGTGTGACAGACGGACAGACGGACATTTTGCACACAAAAAAAAAAACACCTAATAGTGGCTTTTCCCCTTACGGGGGCCGCTAAAGAGACTGAGATTAAATGTCAAAATTATAAATTTTATAAAGAATTATTCGACATAATGAAACAATTCATCAAACTCAAATCTACGCAATCTTTGAAAAAAAAAAAACTCTAATCAAAATGAATTATTAGTGAAACTGTAAATCCAAGTTTAATCAAAACAATAAATAATTATTAATCATACCGCGAGGGTATAACAACTTTTATTCATAATGCTTGAAATTGGAACTAATTATTGACCGATGTGAGACACATGATGAACTCTGTTAAGTTTTCCAGTGACTAGCAAGGTGTGAATAAATCTCTCCGCGCATGCTCCGTGGCTCTAATCTGTAACTTAACGACATGTTTAATCGTCTTCAGTCTCAAGTGTGGAGAGACGAGGTGGGCTTTTCATTTCCGGTAATCATGTCTTGCGATTGGAATGGACGATCTGATGAAATGGTTTATTTAAACTCGTCACTGTTGTGTGTGTGTGTGTGTGTGTGTGTGCGTCAATGTAAAGTGTGGATGGGGAAGAAAAATGGCTATTAAAAACTCAAAGAGTTCGTAGATTTACAACGAGTTACAAAGAGTTTCTGGTAATTAGCTGCTCAAACCATAGATGTGTCATTTTCTCTTTAAATAATACTTTGTTTTTTTCAACAGCCATTCTATAAGACTGTATATGTCCTAGAAGGTGCGGTGGCTGAGTGGTAAAGTGCCTAGCTTTTGCACGGGGGCCTAGGTACAATCTCGGTGAAGACTTCAATTTCGGGATCTTTAGGGCACCTTTGAGTCCACTCAGCTCTAATGAGTACCTGAGATAGTTGGAGGAAAGCAAAGGTGGTTGGTCGTTGTTCTGGTCATATGATACCTACGTTAACCCTGGGCTACAGAAACATGATTTTTACATCATCTGCCCTATAGATCGCAAGGTCTGAAAGGGTAACTTTTATTTTCTATATGCCCCCAATATCTGCTGCAGGCAAGAACGGATCCAAAGGGCGGGGTAAGCCTTGACCTCCGTGACCGAAGGCGCCGGGTAAGCAGAGTCGATATCTACTTAACTAGCAAAACCTCATCCTTTTCCTGGAGGGGGGGGGGTCGTATATTTTAAAGAGGAAAAGTTTATAATGAGAGTTAAAATAAAATATGAATAGAGGAACTCTTTCCTAGTTCATTTTAAATACATTCAATTTATTTTTAACCTAATATTGCGATCTAGGATCAAGATTACAAGTAGACATTTATATTTTCATGCTTAATTCGCAAGTTTTAAAATCTAGATTTAGTTGTCTGTCTATTTGGACGTGACTGTAAGACGTCAGTCAAGGTTAGTTCAAATGAAAGATGTAAGTATGACGTGACAATGGTATTGTCTGCATTCATCATCTCTCTCTCTCTCTCTCTCTCTCTCATCTATCCCTTTACTCGTAGGGGTGGAGTGACAGTTCGCATAGCCCAATTCCCCCCCCCCCCATCTGTTCTTAGTAGGATAGGAAGAGAAAGGCGGTCCATTCTTTTGTCCAACCAGCATTGGAAGTGGCAAAGTAAATAGATCACATCTAGAACTTCGTAGCCATTGGAAATCTTGTATATAAAAAAGTTTAATTCCACTGCTTCATTCATTTATGTATCAGATCTCAACAACTGCCGAACGGATTCGCATGAAATTTTTTACACAGGCTACCTGCTAACTCTTAAGTGCTTGAAAAGAAACGGTTTTGCCTGATTCGTAGCCTGAATTCGCGAAAAAAACGAAAGCTATTAAAATTTTTATTTTATTTGCAGTACTTCCCCAAAAAATCACAAAAAAAATTCTTTTTAAAAAAAAACTTTTTTTTTTTCTAAAATAGGAAAAATCTACATGAATGCGTGTACAAAGTTTTTTTGTTTTTTTTTTTGGATAAAATCAATGACTTTTTGGTGAGTAACTCGCCACTGTGGACACTTACAAAATTAACTAATAAACGCAAATAAATATTTTCATTTTTTTGTTCATAAAAACACCCAATGTAATAAAGGGCCCTTTTAAAAGCGCGTGTTTGTGTTTTGTGTAGGACTTTTTGTTTATTATGATTTGTGGGGGTGGGGACGAAAAACAAATATAGCCTTTTAAATATTTCGATATTAAATATTAAATTGAGAACTCGAGAAATGTCAGACATTGTATTTCAAGACTTTTTTCTCTTGTGTGTGGAGGGGTGATACTAGAATTTACCGGCATGTGTATGTTTGGGGTACGTTATAAAGCGGGCCGTTCTATTTCAAGTCAAACGTATACGTAGGAGACCCTTATTAATCGTAAAAAAAAAGAAAAAACTGGGTGTAGGCCAGAGAGAGAGAGAAAGAGAGGGAGAAAGAGAGAGATGGCGAGAAGGAGAGAGATAGAGAGAGAGTAAGAAAGAGAGAGAGAGAAAGAGAGACAGAGAGAGAGAGAAAGAGAGAGAGAGATAGAAAGAGAGCAACTGAGGGATAGAGAAAGAGACTATTTTGGCGAGCATTATGATTATAATGCAAAAATGGCTGGGAGGGTTAGGGAGAGAGAGAGATGGCGAGAAGGAGAAGAGAGAGAGGAAGAGAGAGGGAGAGAGGTAAGTAGTTTGAAAACAATAAAAACATTACAAATACTTTTAAAAAAACAAAGCTTTTACGAAGTGTAATTGTATCATTTAGTTCGGATAAGTCATGTAAATAAATTTGTAATAGATTGTAATAGATCTAGACCAACAACAATAAATCTGTGCGATTAGAAATGTTTACCAATTATTTTTTTAGCGCTATTTTACGCTTTTAGCTTTCTCAATGCGCTGTGATCCAATGATAGACCTGGACCAGATGGGAAAGGGGGGGGGGGGGAGAAAGAAGGGGGTATTTTTTTTTATTGTATTCGCTTTTATATAAAAAAAGGGAACGACCTGAATTCGAAGTCATGGCTCAAGCCTTCTCAAGCAGACATACTAACCACTCTGCTAGTGAAGTGCCTATGAAAATAGAAGATTGTAAATAACGGACCCATCCAATTCAAGTTAAAAGTCTAATTGGGAAAGCATTTTGATGCCCAGGTGCAAAAACAAAAAAAAGGGGGTAGAGCTTTCCAGAGAGAGCGAGTAATGGACAGTAATGGTATATGCATCCTCTGCTTGGGACACCTCAACTCAAGAAAACATTAAGAAACTGGAACAAACACAAAATAGAGCAGTGAGATTCATAACAAACGAATATTTACATTTGACTAGAGTAACACCTTTAGTAAAAATCACTAAATTTAGAAAGCCTTCAGGACAGAAGACTTAAAAGTAAAGTAGCATTATACATAAAACACTGAACCATAATCTTCAAAAAACAAATACAAAGTTTAATAAAATACTCAGACACAAAGATAAAGGCACATTCCTCGTTCCATATGCTAGGACAAATTTGTACAAATGCTCCTTCTTCCCTAGTGCTATTAGAGCATGGAATGGGTTACCTGAGCTAGCCAGGAAAACCAGTGACTTAGCAGGATTTAGGTCATTGGTTAATACATGGGCGTAGCCAGGGTGGGGGGGGTTCTTGGGGTTCAACCCCCCCCCCCCCCCGAAATGAAATCCCCCCCCCATAGGGGGGGGAACGGAATTAAGTGACTGATTTTTGCTTTCATTTTGTTTATTTTAGGTGAGATTTTAATACTAAATCATCACTTACCACAGCACAGCCGAGGCAGTTTTGAGTTAAAAACCCTCTACCAGGGGGTTTTGAGTTTAAATCCCCCTACCAGGGGGTTTTGAGATTTAAAAACACCCTATCAGGGGGTTTTGAGATTTAAAAAAAACCCTATCAGGGGGTTTTGAGATACAAATCCCTCTACCAGGGGGCTTTGAGTTTAAAACCCCCTACAGGGGGGTTTGAATTTTAAACCCCCTACCAGAGGTTTTTGCAGTTAAATCCCCCTCTTCTATAAAACAAAACAAAAAAAATGCAAACAACAATCCCCAAATTCCAACAGCACAGTTGAGGAACATTTTGATTTTAAAACCCCCTCCAAAATTTACGATAAACCCCATCTTCAATATAAAAAAAGCAAATTACACACTATAAAATCTATGAGCGTAGCCAAAGGGGTTTTGAGTTTAAATCCCCCTCCTCCAGATGGCTTTTTCTTTAAAGTTTAAAACCCCTCCAGATGGTTTTGAGTTTAAAATTCCCCTACAGAGCGTTTAGAGTTGAAAACCTCTCTCTTCAATATTATTTTAAAGCAAACTACAGTCACCAAATTCTATGATCGTAGCTAAATGGGGTTTTGAATTAAAAACAAAACAAAAAAAACTCCAGAGATTTCTTAGTTTAAAACCCCTCAACAGATGATTTGACGAAAAAACTTTCCTTTTCGATATAAAATCTAAAGCGAAATACAGGCATGTAATTCCAAGAGCGTAGTCAAGAAAGGTTACAAATTTCTACCAGTGGCTTGGGCTCCATTAATAAAGTGTGAATAGTCTTCTGCCGAAATTGAAAATCATTAAATGTGTCTCAACAAAGATGGCTAAGACAGATTTTACGAGTCAGTCATAGAGATCGGTTCTAAATCAAAGAAATCATATGTCGAACTGGGAGTCGAATCCTTAGTAAGGTTGTGACAGAGGTTTTGCGGGACATGTTCTCACACAAAATGAATTACGCAAAATAAGAGTTGGGGGGGGGGGGTTAATGTGCATGACTAAATGCATGACTCGAAGGACGTAATCATCTTTTTTTTTGAAGTAACGTCTGTATTATATAAGATAAGAGAAAAGAGAAAAAGGATAACACTTCCTGCTCTTGTCGGTGGACTGGTCTGCTTATAACATATAGGATTTCATTAAGCATGCATGTGTTCAGGCTGGGCCGGATTTAAGTATGTGAGGCCACGTGGTAGGACTTTTGTGGAGGGGAGCAAATAATGATCTACAAATCAATGGAAATATTTAAAAGCATTTAGAAGAAATAAATTGAGTTTTTATAAATTTAATCTCACTTTCCTTTTAAAAAAATTTAATTCGTATTTTATTTTTAAAAAGTGCAAATTTTTGAGTTTGTGGAGAGTGAGCCCAGTGGAGCTGTATTGACTTATTCCGAAGACTCTTAATCGCGACTTTTTTGCCAGCCAAAATTTCTGACCCGTTGAAGTTCAGATCTATTTTTAGCTCTTTTGTGGAGGCCTCTTTGTTGTGGAATCCCCGGGGCTGGGCCGGCCCTGTGTTCACTTGTTTTCTTTGTTTTTTTTTATTAAACTTGATATATTATAAGAAGTATTAAGAACTGGTATGCGGTATCGTGTAGTATTTTGAATATCAGTGCGCCACTGGCTGAGTGGATTTAACTGCTAGACTTCCTGCGAACGGGGTTGGGCTTGCTGAGCACCTAATGGCAGCATGGAAACCTCCTAGCAGACACCCCTCCCTCCCCCCTAACATGTCCACAAAAGAGATTGGACCCAATGGCACTGAGCATGCTGTAACAGAAGGATACAAAAGTAACTCCAATTAATGCAAAATCAACTACATTACACTAATGTACCCATTGCAGTGTATTTTAGTCCAAAGTATACCACAAAGTAAGCCAGTGCTTCCCATTTCGGCACCCCGTGGAGCCAGATAGAGCCCTTAAAAGGACCCTTTCAAGAACTACTACAAGTTGCCCGGAACTGCTTCTCATCGCGTCATTAAGCTGCCCATGCAACGTGTTCGTTTTAATCTTTCTATGGATCGCACCAAAATCACCAAAACCAAAATTCTCCCCCCTCCCCCATTGTCTCCTTCCCCCCTCTCTTAAAAAAATGAATAACGCCAGATATCACACTCTCCCCAAGCTGAAGTTTAAATTTGCCAGATCGCATTAACCCATAAAAGAGCGAGAGAGAGAGAGAGAGGGAGGGGGGGCAGACAATAAGATACTATATCTATGGATGTACTTCTTGATGATGAATGGCCACGATAGTGACTCTCGCTAGGAGGATAGGCTCGCACCAGACCGACGAACCCCCCCCCCCCTTTTTTTTTTAACCCACCGTTTAATTCCCAGCACCACGGGGGTCGGCGACGCCAGCAATAGAAGTGCTGTTGCTCGAGGACGGACAGACGGAAACAGTAACGACAGCACAGACTTCAAACATCAGCATCTCAGCACTTTATCAGTTTGTATTCTCTTTGTTGTCTTGGTATTTCTTGTCCTATCCACCATCTTGTCCTCCATTTTGGTTTCCCTCTGTCGTTCTGGTCTAAGCGTTAAGGTGAAAATTGCTTGGAATATGTTCTGGTGTTGACAAGGGAGATAATGTCTCTGAATAGGATGTTTATAGTTATAATGGAAGCTGTTGTTATAGCAACGCCTGTCTGTTTATACACAGAATATATAGGTCTAGACTTTAAATAATGCTATCATATTTCTAGTGAAACCTGATTATTGTAGGCTATTCGGTAAATTCATTTCTATTTTTCAAGACTATATAATTTTATTTCTTGTTTAAAAAATGTAATAAAAGAAAATGTACAGAACGTATTACCGTTACTAGCTCATTCCGAAGATAGCAGTAAGAACACGAATACTTCAAAATTAAAAGAAAAAAGTATACTTTAAAAAAACAACAACAACGCTCATATTAAGCGTGTTTGTATCAATTAGTTTGGATCAGTCATGTATTTAAATTAATAATACATCTAGACCAGCGTTTTCCAAACTGACTTCGTATTTCCACGAACACTGGAATCATTGACTAGTTTGCCTATACGTGAATTAATCTCATAGTAAACCCAGGAAAAAATTAAAGATTCTTGGATGATTCTTGGTAACAAATAAAATTATATAACTATGAACTTTCACGGGAAGCCAGTGGAGCGTGCGCAAGAAAGTAGTAGCAGAATCTCGTCTTGTTTTTCTAAGGACTAGTCGTGCGGCGTTGTGAACGACTTGGAAAAGGGGGAGGGGGTTGAAGGCTTCCGTGCTGCCTTTACTCAAGTTATTTTCTTTTAAAAGTTGCCCGAGTCTGAATTCGAACTTGCGGTCTCGATCCACCACAATGGAAAGTTGATACGTGTTTGCCACTGAACTATTCAAGCACTTATAAAAATAGAAGGTTTTATAGTCAATTGTAAGTTTTTACATTTTTTTGCGAACGACCTAATTCTCTACACAAAGCTTATCTCCCCTTAGCTTAGTACATTTTTATATATAAAACAATATTAATGAATTACGACTAATTAATTAACTTATTAACAAATCTGTTAATTTTTTTATTGACTCATGTGTTGTCTTACTTACAGAGTTCGGAGCACTGTGCGCCAAGCTGTCTCCACAAAGATCTGTTGCTGGCAATTTCTGAAGCCTCCTTCCACCTGGTGTCCACTGTTCTGAGGTCCTCCATGAAGGTGTGGCGCGGATGTGTTGTCATCGTGAATAAATAATTGTGCAAGGTTTTAAATTCATTTGGGAATGGGACGTAGAAGAAGCCATGTATACAAGACTCCACGCAGAGTAAGTTGCATACCTTTCTTAAAACAGCAATTTTCTCAATGTACAGTTTTTCACTGGCGATGTGAGAAATCGCGGATGTGATCTAAAAATATTACAAATTTTGTGACGTGATGCATATGTATGATAATAGCACTAATAACAGTCTTCAATGGAGCGACACAGTTTCTAAAGAAGCTCCGTTTCGTTCTATCAGAAGTTAAAATCTGCAAGGGTTATAGACAAAAGTAAATCCAATTAGTTCTGCTCCAACCTATTTCCGGTGCTGATCGTCTGCTAAAAAAAAGAGAGATAACTCTCACATACACTTATTATTAAATTATCTCTCTACCACCCCCTCCCAAATCTCTAATTGTCTCCCTTATCTTTTACGTCTGTCATTCCCTCCCCTACTAGCTCTTATTTACAAATGTCTTTCGCTCTTATTTCTCAAGCGTCCGAATTATGTCCCACTAATATTGTGTGCATGGCTCTATCAAATACACGTACATCACTGTCTGTCAGGGTCTCCGTGACCTGTTCACCCCGACAGTCTAAATACGATAACAGTTTCACCACACACACACACACACACACACGAATATACACACGCTGAAAACAGTGGCGTAGCCGCTTTAGGGTATGAGGGAGGAGTAGGTGAAGGGTTCCGAACCTTGCCACACTCAAACGCTGAAGATAAATCTTACACACTAAGTTGTACCAGTTATTGAGAGGTGATGTAATTTCACAAGAAACTATTTTAAAAATTAAAAACATACAACAACATGAAAGCTTATAGTAATCGTGCTTGTATCAGTTTGGATCAGTCATGGAATTAAAGATGATGAATAAGCTTTAATCGAAATATAAAATAGGGGAACGACCTGAATTCGCACTTATGGTTCAAGCTTTCTCAAGCTTCTCAGGCCAACACGGTAACCACTCTGCTAGTGAAGAGCTTATGAACCTGGAAGATTGTATTGTTGCTGAAGTCTCGTCCTATTTTTTTCAGGTTTGTGTTCACTAAGACTCAGACGACGACTTATTATACAAGGGGACTGAAGGGGACCATTTCAGCTTATACCACCACCTCAGTCAATTACTATTTCTTTCTCTTGTTCGAGATACAAAACAAAATAATATAGTACCAATAGTTAATTAACTAATTGATTATTTTTTTTTTTATTCTTGTGTTGTCAAGTAAAAGAAATAATTATGCAAAATTTCAGATTGAGAGTGGGACAAATCAAGTGTACAAACGTTTGACCAATAACACAGAGAGAGTTGATATAAGATTTATCAAAAAGACCAGACAGCAGAGAACTCTCCAGCTGACCCAAAACATTATTTATTGGACATAGCCTTCTCTAACACACTTGTTTGCATTGCCTCTACGCCTATGAATGACATAAAGCAGGGGTGGGCAAATTACGGCCCGCGGGCCACATGCGGCCCGCCGAAGTGTTTTATGCGGCCCGCCGACGTCTAAAGAAATCAGGTATTCCCACACATTACACATATAAAAATGCAACTAAATAAATAATTTTAAATATTTATAGATCCAGAAATTATTTAAACTTTTGATTCTTATCCCTCATCATGAGGAGGCTAAAGAAACATTGTCTTTAAACGTCATTCTAAAAAGTTTAAAGTAAACGAAGATTATTCTTAATGGTAATATTTCAAAACATTCAGTCAAAGACAAACACAAGCCAGTATTTATTCAATTCTATCAAAAACTGTTGGGTCGGCTTGTACAAGATGGCAAGTGTAACAACTAATGGAGCTCGTGCTTTGACTAAGAAAAACAGGCTTTTTAATCAAAGAAAGCATTGAATAGTAAATATATTGTTGGAATTGATTTCTCAATGATCTTATTATTGGCACAGGGCCAGCCTTAGGCATAGACAAACTGCTTAGGGTCCCCAATAGGCGAGGGCCTTGCACTAATCGTCAGTTTGTTATTTTAGAGAAAAAATAGCGAAATTTTTTCTCAATGTTATTGTTGAAGTACAATAGGTTTTTAATAAATTAAATAATTTTACTGTTGTCGCTTTTTTTATTTTTTTTTATTTTATTTGGTGCTACCAAATTCACTTTGCAAAGGGCCTCAAATTATCACCGGCCATGACTGGCAGTTCCGAGAAGTAATTGAAGATTTGGAACAAAACATTCCGATGTTCGGTTACACATTAGTATCCGCTGGCCTAGAAGAATATGGAATCTCAAGGAAGAAATAGTTAGGTTCATTAAAGGTCATTGATTGTGACTTTGTTACTAATATTTCTAATGAAGAGTTGAAGACAGACTTCATGTTTATCATTGGAAACATTGCAATGTTTTGTTTGCAAATGAAATGTATGTGCATCTTAAATCTTTTCAAACAAAGTTATTCCACTTCTCGAGCCAGCGAGTGAAATCGCGTCTTATCATTTTCCTTAGCTGAAAGGTGAAACTATTTCTAATGAAATGGATGAAATTAAAAGCAGGGGCGTAACTAGGGATTTGGGGGCCCGGGGGGATTGACCTCTTTGGGGGCCCCTTGCATTTTGACATTCGACATATGACATGGAATAATGTACGCAAAAATATATAAGCCCCAAATCAAATTGGTTCAGTATATCAGTAAACTTAACAAAAAGTAATCAAGACTCTTTTAATGAATAAAACCTTTGTTTATTAGTTAAATAATGCACAAGTGACAAATCTCAATTGATATCGCTTCACGTCGTGCATTCTGTGCAGCAAAGATCTTATTACACATTACAAGACATCTATAACATCAACTACATCGATACTTTCTAGTATTTGTGACTTCACTGACATTAAAGCCATGATAAGCCTTTCTTGTGTCATTGTGCTCCTGAGATAGCTTTTGATGAACTTGAGCTTTGAGAATGATCTCTCACATGACGTAATGGAAGTGGCCTGAGTTAGCAGTAATCGGAGGAGGTTGCAAAGTTTGAGCACACGTAATTACCATATGAAGCCTGTTTCCTCAATATGTCTATTGGTGATTGTATTACTGGTTTGTTGATGAAAAGTGCTCGTGCATCAATGACATCATACAAACAGGAAAAGTAGCACAGTTTGTCATAAGCGGGTCTTCATCTAACAGGTGTCTTGGTTCAAGAAGAAACCCAAAGGTATCCATTTTCTTTCCAGCCTTTGGAATCTGCCCTTCATCTCCATATGAAATCTGTCCAGCACTTCTGTCGCAACACGTTTGAATTGCAGTTCTATTGACAGTGCTACATTAAAACTCAACTTCCCATCAAGTCTTTTCTTTCTTCTATAGCTTTTATATAGCGTTACTTTCATGCTTATAGCATGCTCAGAGCGCTTTGGTCCAATCTAGAAGTTGGTTTTCCGTTCTGCCTTTAGGCGCTCAGTAAACGCAACTCAGCCCGAGTCGGGTGTCGAACCTCGAGTCCCCTTCTAGGTAGCCAAGACAAGCCAAGTTCAAGCGCACTTAGCCTCTCGACCACCCTTCCCACAGGGATTACAGGGAATCCATAGTATTCACTATCTTTTTTTGCTTTTTTGATGGATTGGGTTTTTGTCAGTTTCTCATCATTTTGCAGAAAGCATGAAAGGGTACTAATTTCTTTAGCAGCTTTCCATATATGCAGTCCAGACTTTTGTAGTTTCTTCCGAACTATATTAATTGGGAGCAAGAGCTTTGACCAGAATTCAAGATAAGCAAAAAATTCTTAATTTCCCACTGCATGAAGAAGATTCTGTCCTAATATTATATGGTACTACGTCATTGTTGGTTGTTTATGTTTTGTGCGCAAGCAAAAGGATTCAGAGCATACAAAAGTGGGAAAGATCCATATCTCGTTATGCTCGAGTATAGAAATACTCCGATAAGTGGACTGCCGTATTCACCATCACAACTGGTGACGAGTAGAAGACTCAGGGAATCATTCGAACTGATCCCAAACTTTTGAAACCATCGGTAGCTGAAAATGCAGAGACATTACTCAACGAACGACAGATGAAAAGCAAAGTGAAATACAATGCAAAAGCAAGACTACCTAAAGATTATTCTGTCGGAGAGTTCGTCTAGGTCAAACATGGCAGAAAGCAGTTGTCATAAAAAACATTCAGCACCCAGATCTTACATCATAAAGACAAACGGAAAAACATACAGAAGAAATCAACGCTTTTTGAATAAGAGTTTCGATGAAGACATCTCTGGGTACTATGATATCGATGGAGACAATGAACTGCAAACTGTTGGAACAAACGAAACAGACAGTTATAGACCAACGTCTAGAGAACTTGTTGTGCCAGTCAAGACAACCAGAAGTGGACGAATTGTTAAAGTTCCTAGTAGACAGGGCCGGCCTTAGGCCACTGCAGCCTATGCGGTCGCAGTGGGCCCCGCGCTTTCATAGGACACGCGCTAATTCTAAGTGTACATTATTAAATTAAACCATTATAACGTATATAAAATAACAGGGTTTTCGTGACCTCCTGATTTTCCAGGGCCTCCAGGAAATCTCATGAAAAGGCAAAATATACGATAAAGTCCTGAACTTTTTTTAATTTATTCAAATCTCCTGAAGAATAGACGAAATTGACATTTTGGGGTGCCAATAAATAAAAAGTGGCATTGCGAGCTTTCATTTGATAAAAATTTATAGCAAAGACGAAAGTAGGCCTATTTTCTAATTCAAAAAAAATAATATTGACATTATGCTCATCCCTACCCAGACTAGGCCCCGCGCGATCAGTTTTGCATAGGGCCCCCAAATGGTAGATATCACTCTAGAGAACTTTAAAAGGAAGGGTGTGATAATAACTTCAAAAGTAAGGATGTGCTAATATTATATGATATTACGTTATTGTTTGTTGTTTGTGTTTTGTGCGAAAGCAAAAGGATTAGATGGAAATAAAAATAGAGTTTCCATTGGATTGATGAAAGATGAATAGAGGGGTAATAACTCGAGTGTGAAGTTTAATTCTGAAATTATAGACGCCAAACCCGAATAATGGACTATTCTTGCATTATTAAGAATAACTTTTGGATCTGTTATGCTCGATTCTGTAAATTTTGCTTCAAGGTTAATTAGTGTAGCCATAAAATACTCGCCATTTAGATCTATTATTAGTAAAGGTAACAAGATACCTGGAATTCGCTGTATATCATGCAGTTTTATTCGTGGCAACAAAGTTTAAAATGTAAAACTAACTTTAAAAAAAACTTTGATCTCTGTGGGAAAAAATATTTTTAAAATGTCAACAAAGTCAACGTACTGATAGACCTAAATCTAGGTTTAGTCTTTGTGATAAATTTTTAATCCATAAATGTTGAAAAAAAAGACACCCGTTGACACTATTTGTCAATCAAATATATTAATTTATGTATTTACAAATAAATTTCGGACACCCATTTGGGGGCCCCCCTAGGTGGGGGCCCGGGGGGATTTTAAATTTCTCCCCCCCTCCCCCCCCCCCCTTAGTTACGCCACTGATTAAAAGACTTATTTTGATTCCTTGATTGTGGACTTTGAAAGCAAATTTTAAGACGTCAAGAACTTGGAGCTAGTTTTCAATACCATCAGCTCACCATTTAATGCAGAAGTTGATTTAGCTCAAGGTGACATACCTCCAAGCAAATTATGATCTGAGAGAGTAATTCCAGTGAGTTCTTCCACAGAAGTTTCATGACTGCCAGAAGCTGTATTCCCATACTTCAGAAAACTTTGCTGCGAAGCTTTCACATTATTCGGAACCTAATTCATCTGTGAACACGCTTTATTTCGTTTGTTTGAAAATTATGAAGTGTTAGAACAGGTCGATGCTCACTGACTGTAATTTGACAGCAGTCGCAAGAACAAAACAACTAGTAAGCTAGTTCTACAGTTACAGAACATTATGCACGGATGTAAACAGTTAAATGCTTCACATTAAGTACAGTTGTACTTTGAAATGTGAAATGTTGTGATGTAAAAAGAAAATAACAAAATTTAAAAAATTATTCCTAAAATTAGTTCAAGAAATTGCTAACTGTTATTGTAATTCCTCAATTGGGAGTATAAAAAAAAATTATATGGCCCACCAGTCCCCAAATTTTTTTAATGCGGCCCTCGGTAGAAAAAGGTTGCCCACCCCTGACATAAAGTCATTGAAAAAGCTGGACTCTTTAAAAAAAAAAATACATCGTAAGTTAACGCGCTATTTCTAAATCAGCACAATCACAGACATCATGCATGATAGCAACATACATGGATACACACACACATACACAGTATATACACTCATTATATACACACACTTACACTCACAGGTACACACAATCAGATACATAAACAGTTGCACAAAGATGCAAGCACATACACGACTACACACATACTATGCACACTCTGAATACAAGAAGTGACAGTAGCTTGTGTCAGCTTAGCGTCCACAAGAAATTGTGTTCAAGAAAAACAGCTTTATGCCATTTGAACTGCTTCAGCTTTAGATGATCGAACAAGTCAAATAGAACCTGTGGCTTCTTTGTGAGAAGTTATGGAGAAGTTGTCGTAGTGTTTAAAATCATTGTTATTCTTTCATTTACACACAGACACAAATAGAGACATTTCTTTCCTTTCATACACAGACACAAATAGAGACATTTCTTTCCTTTCACACACAGACACAAATAGAGACACTTATTTCATTTCACACAGAAAACAGAAATACTTATTTCATTTCGCACATACACAGTTGAGACACTTATTTCAAACAGAGACACATATAGAGACACTTATTTCGGAGACACAAATAGAGACATCTTTTCTCATTTCACACTCAGACACATATACTTCAACTCTCTCCCCCCCCCTCCTCTGTTTCTCGCCATAAGTATAGATAACAAGGGTGCATCTATTCATTAATGACCAGTAAAACTGTTTCTAGAATACTCGAGGAAAATTAGCGGGAGGAATCGTGCGTGTGTGTGTGTTGCAGTTTTCAAGTGATTCTCACAGAAATACGTAAGGGAAATGACAAATGATGAAAGAGCGGAAGTGAAGAGTGTTGCTTGCAAACGGATGTATCATAAGCTCAGCCAGGTGGCATCTTGAGATATTTTTTTTCCAGGAATGAAATCAACCAATATAAAGATCACACAGACAGAAAGACAGGTAGACAGACAGATAGATAGATAGATAGATAGATAGATAGATAGATAGATAGATAGATAGATAGATAGATAGATAGATAGATAGATAGATAGACAGATAGATAGATAGATAGATAGAGCTTGTTAGCTGGAAAGTAAACATGATCTATCTAGGTTGTGTCATGTCAAACAACTTTGTTCTCTGTTCTCTGTTGTTGTTGTTGTTGTTTTTTAAATATTTCTTTTACCAAATACTTTTGTTTTATTGAACTAGACGTACTTGTTACCAACACAAACACTATCACTATATTCCTTGTGTATTTTAGCTTCTGATATTTGTGCCGAGAATAGTAAAACCTGCCTATGTGGACCACTTCGGGGACCGCTACTGAGTTTGTGTTTAAACACAAACTCTTTTAGTAATCTTGTGTTGTTCTTTTTTTGGCTAGAATTGTACTTAGCAATAAACAAAACAACAATTTTTTTTTTCCATTCTAGATTTCGATAAATAAGCATACATAAATTTGCATGTTTAATTTTGTTTTAAAAAAATATCTTGATACTAATTTGCATTGAGAAGTCTGATCAGAAATATTTTTGAGACATTTAAATATTATAAAATGCATTTCAAAAGCTAGCTAAATTCTATGTCTACCTTCTATGTATAACACAAAAATGTGCTAAAGCGGGAACGGCCAACATAAGCCTTTTTGTGGGAGAATGGTCCGAATCTTAATAACTAGCATGTTAACCAAAGAATTGGCCAAAAAGATTGCTGAAAATTTAGCCCAATCTAATTGTACCCGCATATTTTGCTAAAATGTATGCAAATCTTATTTCACTAACGCTTTTGGGTTCTCTCTCTCTCTCTCTCTCTCTCTCTCTCTGGCGCACACACACAAAGCCAGCAAGTAATTTACTATCATTTAGGTCGTACATTGAACCAGCAATTAACATCTGCTACCTATTACTCTCTATGTATCGACATAAATTAGCCCATAATTTTTCGCTCTTGTATAAGGGAGAGATAACGAACTGTGCTTCATTCAATCTGCGCCCCCCCCCTTTTTCTTTTTACGTTTTCTTTTCTATAGGAAGCGGCCCCCGCTCGGAGCCGCCTCGCTTCGTGCACATGGTCTCCCCCCTCCAGGGTTTGCGTCCTGTCTTATCTAGGTAATGTAAAAATTCAATTTCATCTCAGGCCGTTGCTTTTAACTCAATCAAGGCAGCATCGTTAACGAATAGCGTTGTCATAACTCCATTAAGCCGACACACAGGCGTAAGACACAGACGCAAGATGAATGGAAACAAGTTCATGTTTTCCCCTTTTTTGAAAGAGGCACGGGGGGGGGGGGGGAGACTAGCGAACAAAGAACAAGTCTGAGAACTAATAAACCTTTTTTCAAGTGGTAGGTGGGTGCTAGGTGGGTGCTAAACTCCCCAAAAGGGGGGGGGGGTTGAGGAATTCACTACTCACCCTTTCCCCCCACATCTTCTTTTTGAACCTAATTTCATCATTAACATTGAAAATTTAGTTGAGGAAGTGAACTCATACTCTCTGGCTTTTGGACTAGAAGAAAACAATGTTGAAAAATGTATTTCTTTTTATTACAGTAGCACCTTCTCGTCTCACCTCACCCCCCCCCCTTTCCAGCACCACCACTTATTTGTGGCGCCCCTCTGAGAGAAAGGACTCCATGGAAATTGCTTCAGAGAGCATTCCGCGGAGAGGCAGAAATCTAATTTTAAACCAGACAAATACACTTCTTGAACAAATTCTCTGTAAAAAGGCCAAAAAAGAAAAAAATCTTAAGAGCGGATTAGATTTTACAAGTTGCAGTCTGCAACAAATTATCTGATTCTGACTGTCAGGCAATTTTCCCTGTTGTTTAGAATTGTTTCGTTTTAATGGAGATTTTCTGGAAAAGTTCGCATTTTACATTTTTTTTCCCGACTTCCCGTGATGCTGGATACGGCCATGTTTTGTTATAATACGCATATAAACTGTATGCTCGTTATTTAAGATACAAATATTGTTGGATATTGTAGAATGATTTGTTTCTATGCAGGAGATCTAAATGGTTAAGCATAAAATCTGGCAAGTGTTCTTTATGACTGATGGATCTATACATCTCCCAGGGGAAACAGAATAATTAAATATAGAAATAAAAATATGTGTATTTGTTTGTGTTTGTGTTCGACTCAGCACATTAAAATTATAAATTATAAATAATAAATATATTTATAAATAGACACAGAGTGTGAGTGGGGGGGGGGGAGTAATGTCACACTAGAAACTAATAAGAAACAACTTAGCACTAATAATCTTATTATAGCAGTGCTAGTACTTATAAGAGACAACTTATCTCTACCACTTACAAGAGACAACTTGTCACTGATAAACTCATGTCCCTCTAAAAACCGTGAAACTAGAAGACCGGGCTACACTTGTTCCTAGAGGACCATGGGCTGGGGATAGTAGGAGGCGAGGATCAGGAACCAATCAAATCAAATCAAATCGACAGGTCAGCTCTAGGAAAAAAAAATGTTTATATTATTCTGTTTGTTGTACACGTTTCGGCTGTTCCATCAGATTGGGAGACACCCTCAGCTCCCTGGCCCACATTTCACGCAGGAAGAAGAGGGAGAGCAGGGTTGGACCACGTGACCAGCTAACAACAACCCAGAGCGCATTCCTCGCAACAAGTTGGACAAAGATACTGAACCTTTTTGCGTGTGTGTGTGAGTGCTTTTGGAAAACAAATTTAACACTGTAACTGAACTTAAAACAAAAAAATTGAGACACCTAAAGACACACACACACTGACAAACACGCATGCGCGAAATTGAAAATAAAATGTCGGCTAGTAGAGGGCAAACAACTCAGCTGTTCCTTCTCAGAAGAAGAAGTTCCACTTTGATTGGGCGTGATTTACATGAACTGGTAGTTACGTAACTATCTCAGCTACTCAGTGTTACATGAACTGGTAGTTACGTAACTATCTCAGCTACTCAGTGTTACATGAACTGGTGGTTACGTAACTATCTCAGCTACTCAGTGTTACATGAACTGGTAGTTACGTAACTATCTCAGCTACTCAGTGTTACATGAACTGGTGGTTACGTAACTATCTCAGCTACTCAGTGTTACCTGGGGAAAAACTGAAGTCTTCATTTATCACAAATTTAATTTTGCATGCAGCAACATACAGCTTTTTTTTTTAAGGAGCTTTTAGGGTTTCTGACATTGTCCTTTGACAATACCTGAAGGTTGTTGTTTTTTCTTGTTTTGTTTTGTTTTTTTTTTGCCCGAAGCGAAAAGCAAGGTACTGATTCTTCCATCGGGAACAGGGAGACGGTTTGGACATTGGTCAATCACATGCCATACATTTATTCGGTTCATGAGCCAAGGGTTATGGCCCTTAAGACAAGAGAGTCTGTGAGAACTTTCTCTACTGCAATGTCCAAGAGAGTGTGCGAAAGTACGATGCCTCAGAGGAAAGATTAGGTCAAGCGGCTCCTTCGACATAGAAGTCACGGAGGTCACGGGTCAAGTAGTGAAGGTCTGTTCTTTAAATTGAATATTGAAAATAAAGAAAATATCAACTATTTTTCTGTGGAGTTGCTGTTTTTTTCTATATACACTTTTGTTAGATCTAAAAAAAAAAAAGTTTTGTGTTGCTGAGCTTCAATCGTTAGACCGATGACATGAGCTTCACGAGTTCTAATTGGGATGAATGCTAGGAACTTGGTCTTGCAGGCAAACATACCCCCCCCATCCCAAGCACCCTGAAATTGGTGTGCGTGTGTGGAGAAGTGCTATAGAAATAGAGTCATTCCATTTTGCGTCTCTTTCAATTAAACCCGAACAAGTTAGACATTAAACTCATGTGTTTGTAAATCTGTCTCATTAGTTCAACTAAGTACACTGTACATCCTAGCCTCCTTGCTGTTGACGGTCGTTCACTTGTAGCACCAAACGGCAGATAGACAACTAAACCGTATTATAGGCGTATTATATCTATATTATAAAGTAGAATGTGAGGGGTATGTATGTATGTATGTATGTATGTTACTTATAGACATCAAAACCGCTTGACCAATCTTGATAAAACTAGGCAGGAATGTTCCTTGGGTACCAACTTAGACCGTAGTGTATGTATTGTAGCCCTAAAACAAACTTAAGACCCTCAAAAAAAATAAAGTTGTCCGACTCTATTACAGCTATAGTATTTTATGGATCTAGGCCATGTCTACAATGTTGACATGAGAAAAGATAGAAAGGATTTTGACCTAGATCTAATTTTAAGAAATACACTTTGCGCAGATAGTTTTTTACTTTGACACATGAAAAGACAAAAGAAGATCCATTGATTTCATTATATAATAAAATTAACCTTCAATTTTGTGTTTCAAAAGCATTTTTTACATAAATTAGTTCCTGATATCTGTGACTACAGATTTCCTGACGAACATTCTTTCATTAGACAATACCGTAATGAATCGCGTACTAAAAATTAATTCGTTTAATTGTTTACTTTATAATCCCATCCCTAGATCTAAAACTCTAATTCAACTCTAAGATGATAAAACTTCTCTTCGCACAGATAGTTTTATACTTTAACACATAAACATATTAATTAAAGTCCATTCATTTCATATTTTGATCAAATAAACATTCAAATTTGGTTTTCTAAAGCTACATTCGTTCACGAAAGCTGCGAAGCCGAGTTGAGATAGGCCTAGATCTATATTCATTCATGAATCGCGTACTAAAAATTATTTCGTTTAATTGTTCACTTTATAATCCCATTTATTTAACAAAGCTATCGCTCTTTTCGTTTTTAATAGATAAGAATGTATCGACTTTGGGTAAACCATTTTCGCAAAACTAATTTTATTTTCGTAGCGAAACTGAAATAACGTGAAAGGATCATTAGCAACGTTTAACATAATCTAAATCCAATCCACTAGATTATTCAAAAGCAAATGTTTTAATTTTAAAAAAAATGGATTTAAGCCTATTAGCTATTTTGATTTGATAGCATTATTCACACTATTTTTACATTGACACATTCGCTTTACTTATTACATTATTATTTCGTTTAATTGTTTACAAAACACTCTCAGTGACTATATCGACAGTAATGCGCAAATAAAGACCCGCGGGTCGCGGGTAACATATGTCTAGTTTTAACTTATAAAATTTGAAATGACTTACATAACTTCTTAGTGAACAAAACTAAATAGAACGTGTATTATAATATAGACAAATTTAACTTGAGTTGAAATAAATAAATATTTTAAACAAATCTAACTGAATAAAAACACGTCTTTACGCTCTGGAACTCTGGAGTTGTCTCACGTACTTAACTCAGCTTACGTCAGCGCCGCTTATCTTGCGTCATTCTACAAGACTAACTTTAAATTATTGCTCTCTCTCTCTCTCTCTCTCTCTCCTCAACTAATAATAAATACGCCCTTTTTTCATAATCACATTGGAAAAACACACTCACTCTTATTTGCATTATCTCCCATTTCTGCTACTAACGCAATCTTTCAATAAAAAGTCAACTTCTCTTTAAACTTTCCCTTTTGTCTAGCATGTAGATCTACCTAATAATTATAAGCAGACTTTTTTTTAAAATAATATTTTAGGGAGTTCTGTCAGATCTAGTCATATGAATTTCAACTAGATCTAGATTTACCCACAGAATCTTGTCTTTTATGTTAACGAATTAAGAAAACTACAGGAAGTTCCCTTTTTTTTCTTTCTATCAATAAGCAATCATTATTGTTCGTTTATAGCATAGAGTAACACCTGTATATTTTAAAAACATATCTACTGACAATTTGTAACGAATCAATGGCACATCTCTGAAGACAAACTAAACTGACTTATACAACCAAACGAATGTTTCTAATACACCCACAAGTAAACGAGAACCAGAAGACATGTCTCCCTGTCTCACCAGATGTGCCTGGACTCAACACCATCATTCCATCCTCTCCCAAGGCCCTTGCAACATTCTCCTCTCCCCGCCCTCCCAGCCCGAAAGCTGCGCCCCCCCCCCCCCCCCCGTCTTTACCTCGACAAACCAAGCATTCCATCTCCTCGTAAAAACTGTTTCATCCTGAGACCCCAAGAAGCCACCAACTCATAAAAACAATTAGCTCTCTTACCGTAGGAGCAGATTAAAAACAAGAACTTTTTACTGCTCGGATTCAATTCTGAAACAACGCGAAACGTCTAACGGAACAACTACATTTTAATGGAGGACCTAGTGCAGCAAGAGTAGGTACCGCTCAGGGGGTCCCAACTGCGGCATCTCATCTCTAATTGGTTTTCACTTAAACCCACCACTCCGGCCCCATTTCGTTCCTCCCATAAGCCGAACCACTCGCCCTTCTTGAAAGAAGTCATCTTGTTCTTTTAGTAGGAATAACGAAGACTTTTGAGCATCGTTGACTTTGATTCTCTCCCTTTACTCTCGTCATTGGGAAATTAGCCACCAGAGGGGAGCTAACCAGATAAATATTGTGTTCACCTTGTGGGGATGCGGAGGTTGAGCAGGGATGAATAGCACAAGACACGCACTTACGCATATAAAATACATATTTATTACGCGTACCCAAACGCCAAGGGAGGTGGCCTCGGGAAGGGGAGGGGGGGGTAGAGAGTGGTATGGTCTTGATGAATCGAGAGAGCTCATCGTTGTGATGTGGTTTCTATGGCAACGTAACAGCTTACACTGAGTGCTGGGAATTCTTACACTGAATTAGAAACAAATTTGGGGCCAGATTTTTTTTCATATTGCCGGCAACATTTTCCTTCTCTACAACAGTTACTGAAAGTTGGGATTCCAGGAGCCTGGTTTTGCAATGGACTGCCCTTTCGAAATTGCTCGACCACAACTGGCAGCAGAAATTGGAGCTGCTCTCTTAATGCACTCTCCAGTGTTCAATTAGACAAGGCATCACTGGTGGTATAATTACAGGCCAAGGGGGGATAATTATAACCTGCAAGTGATCCACTAGAAGACAACAAGGAGAAAGCTGAACGCAAAGAAAATGGATTGGATCTTAAGTCAGTTAGGTAAGCAGCTCATGTATGACTCTGTCCCTGTCTGTCTATCTGCTTCTCTCTTTCTCTCTCTTTTCCTCCGTCTCACTCTCTCTCAGAATCAGTTTGTGATCAAACGTGTGTGCTTGCGTTTTATACTGCTTAAATAAACCTCAGGACTAGTCCAGTCTTACCAATGGCAGGGCCCAATTTAATGGACGAGGCTCTTCTGTTTTTTGTTTTACAATAGCAAATATTACTATATTACTATTAATTAGATTATTATATCAACATGCCTAGGATGTTCGATACTTAACAAAAATAAATAATTACCAATACTTAATTAGCTAATTTTTTTTTTTATTTTATTGATTATTGTTTTGTCATGTAAAAGATATAATTGTACAAACGTTCAACTTGATCCGAGATTGGGTGTGTGAGAAATAACGTGTACAAACTTTTTACCAGACAGATAGAGCTAGTTGAAACAAGTGAATTGTAATCACTTGATGACACCGATTTCTGTAACTAATTTCTCACATGACTTCTAACTTCTCTTGACTATCTTGACATGACTATTTATAAGATGGCTTACTCTCAAGTCGACTGCCCCTTAACTAACTCACTCAAATCTCGTTCTCTCTTTCACCCGTACATGCAGTCATCAACAAAAATAACAACTAATGTTCACATGTTTATGTTATCACGTTCTAGGTTAAACAAATTCACTTTAACATATTCTAAAGTACAGTAAGATTACTATTTTATCTGTAACATGTATAGAGAATATATGTATCTCAGACGATAAACAACATCGAGTCCAGTGAAGTCAAACTGTCTCCATTTACAGCAGGGCAGGCACTCATTTTACCTATCATGTGACTGGTCGATAATGCTTTTCCAGATTAGGGCTCTACCACTGAAGTTGGCCTGTGGATATGTTGTGTTGCTTTACGGCCCTTCCAAACTTTTGCCCGCAGTGCAACACGAAGCCGCAAAGGGTTCCAGAGAACTATTTTTTTTTTTTGCGGGCTGTGACTTGATGTAGAAAATGTATATGGCAAAAAGTTAGGGGAATCCCTGCTCCACCTTGCGATGAGTCGCTTTATAACCGAAGGCAATAAAAAACACCAACATATGTGTGTGTCTGTGTTTGTTTTGAGTGTATGTGTGTGTTTTGAGAATGTGTATGTGTACTTTATAAAAACCGAGAAAAGACAACAATTAAAAACTGAGATGATCTCTTTAACACCCAATAGACTTCACCTCCTACAGAGGACCGTAGGTGTCCAGATTAGGAAGTTCAAATGTACGAACAAACAAAAAATATTTATTAGTTCTAAATGACATTTTAAAAAAATTGCTTATATGAATTGATTTTTTTTTTGACATTTAAATGATCATGTAACATATCCAGTAATCTTGACACTTGACTTGACACTTTGCTAGATCTAGCTCAGCTTCTCCACTTCTGCTGTTTCCTTTTTTTTTTTTCTTAAAAGAATCTTTTTTTTTTTGTACATTTTTTTTCGTGTCTTGAAAGTTACAAAAAATTAACATATACATTTCCATTCAATTACTTTTCATTTAAACTTAACTTTCACATTTTTTAGGCAGCTTCTTCTGTTTTCTTCTAACTTAACATGAAAGCAATTCAAACAAACTGTAGCGTGTAAAAAATAATAATTAAAAACCTTGTCATTCTATCTTCAGCGTTTAAGGTGAAATTAAAAAGCGATCTGATCCCATGTGGCAGGAATACAAGACAATGGCCAGGTAATAGCTGAGTAGGACAAAAAAAGGCGAAATGAAATTGTAACGTAAGAACTCAAATCGTTTCATAATTTAAACTCGCGGTAACGGTCGTTTTCAATTTCAGGGAAAAAAAGAGCGAAGAAGAAGAAACTAAAATTATAAATTATATTTTTTTTTAACTTAAAGACAATAATAAGAAAGTTATTAGGCGAAGGGTTAACATAGAGACAGAAGAAGAAAACAAAAGAGGAGAAGATGACTCTTTTTTGTTTAGTTTTCGATTTTTAATATCTGGTTTACAATCTTTGAGCAATACAATACACTATCATAGAAAAAGAAGAGAAAGCGGTATAGGGGCGATTAAATGTTGTTTCAACGATAAGCAAACCAAAAAAATAAAATGGTGTGGAGAGAGATTTTGATATCAATGATACCAACTGAATAATTGAATAAATACTTCGGAAATCAAAAAAAAAAAAATACATAAGAGAAAGAACTGCAAATTAATTACATATATCAATACTGCATGATTTATTTGCAATTTTCCACAAATGTTCTAGCTAATTAATAACCACTGACAGACAGACTGAGTTAATATAAACTTTGTAATTAGATTGTGCTACAAGACATTAAATTTCCAATAAATTGTGAAAAAAAAAATTATATTCCTTATAAATAACCAAAATTGTCAACACTTCTTTCTGTTCAACAGAATCACTAGAATTCTTTTAAAATACTTATTAAAACGAAAGTTTATCTAATGGGAGAATTCTACATTTACAACAAAATATTTCAATTATGCATAAGTTATTCCCCCTTTTCAATATCAACCAAAATAAGATTTAGCTTCCATTTGGTTGAGACTTAGCGTGCTGTACCCACTCCTCCGGAATGAAGGGTTGTAAAGGCTCAGGTGGCGCTGCTTGCACGCGATCGAAGTTGAAATCCCTGGACTAGTTCCTTCATTGTGATTCTGACTTCATGTATGGTAAAACTGTTTGAAGACATTGGAATCATAGCCGGAATTACGGCAGGGCAAGACTCTAACCGGCCAGGGCATCATGCCATCATAAGGCAATTCAGAAAAAGAAGAAGATCTTTAACAAAAAAAGCATATTGATACTGTATTATCGCGCATATAAGCCGCGGGATATCACGTTTTTACAAACGAACGAATGGCTGCTGTGCGGTGTATACAAAGATGCGGGGTTTACAAAATTTATTTTGCTCATAAACATAGCATAACGGAAACTCTGGTGGGTCTTTCTACCTCAGATACTCAACTACAGATGGGACCGTAGGCACGTGTTGCACTCGCTTCTTGGAACACCAACTGGAACACGACTGCGTCTCGAGGGACAGACGTCTGATGAGCAACAACTTTATGTACCGCTTGTGCGGGGTATAAGAGCAAAAATAGGATATACAAAAATATGGCGAATGTGATACTAAATCAACGAACTCTATACTTTTTGTCTTCACAGATATGATTGTAGATTTATTAATATAAAGTACATTAGTTTTGAAGATTGAAGAGGGCATGGGCCTCCTCAAAAATCCTACCTAAGGCCTCAATGCACTCGTGTTCAATGTGTTTTGTGGACTTTGAGGAAGGTATGTGCAAGGTTACAGCGCTGCCTTTAGGTGCTCACCAAAAGGATCAGCTTGAGTCAAATTGCCAATTTGAAATTCAGTGTCTGCATCGAGAATCGGGTAGTTAAGAGAGACACATACTCCGACAGAGAAAGCCATAATTGAATAAAGTTTATATTATTTCATAGATATTATCCTTAGTTCCTAGTGGACTGGCTAAAATAGAAATAACTCTACAACGGAAATAAAAACATTTTGTTTGCTGTACCGAAAATAGAAAAGAAAATGGTTAGAAAAAAAAACATCGTCGACCAACAGGAATTAAAAACAGAAATGTACGAGACAAATAAACTTTTGAAAGGACAATATCAGACAAACAGGAATTAAAAACAGAAATGTACGAGACAAATAAACTTTTGAAAGGACAATATCAGACAAACAGGAATTAAAAACAGAAATGTACACAAATATACTTTTCAAAGGACAATATCAGACAAACAGGAATTAAAAACAGAAATGTACACAAATATACTTTTCAAAGGACAATATCAGACAAACAGGAATTAAAAACAGAAATGTACACAAATATACTTTTCAAAGGACAATATCAGACAAACAGGAATTAAAAACAGAAATGTACACAAATATACTTTTCAAAGGACAATATCAGACAAACAGGAATTAAAAACAGAAATGTACACAAATATACTTTTCAAAGGACAATATCAGACAAACAGGAATTAAAAACAGAAATGTACACAAATATACTTTTCAAAGGACAATATCAGACAAACAGGAATTAAAAACAGAAATGTACACAAATATACTTTTCAAAAGACAATATCAGACCAACAGGAATTAAAAACAGAAATGTACACAAATATACTTTTCAAAGGACAATATCAGACAAACAGGAATTAAAAACAGAAATGTACACAAATATACTTTTCAAAGGACAATATCAGACAAACAGGAATTAAAAACAGAAATGTACACAAATATACTTTTCAAAAGACAATATCAGACAAACAGGAATTAAAAACAGAAATGTACACAAATATACTTTTCAAAGGACAATATCAGACAAACAGGAATTAAAAACAGAAATGTACACAAATATACTTTTCAAAGGACAATATCAGACAAACAGGAATTAAAAACAGAAATGTACACAAATATACTTTTCAAAAGACAATATCAGACCAACAGGAATTAAAAACAGAAATGTACGAGACAAATAAACTTTTCAAAGGACAATATCAGACAAAATATACTGACATAAAGATTAAAAATGACATTCATAAAACTGAAATAGACAAAAATAAGTAGCACACTAAAAGTAAATAATGCTCACAAAATCAAAAGCTGCCATGTTTGTTTGTTTGTTAGATTTAGTTTCCACAATGTAACTGAACCTTTTTTTTTTGTTCGTTTTGTTTCGCTAATTCTCCTTGCTTCTATTTTTTAGTCACAGTAATGGAGAGCTTTTACTTCCGTTAACGGTCATTTTCCCATTTTCTTTAACGACAACTCCGCTATCAAGCTATACAGAATACATCCATTCATCATCACTCCCAGTTCAAACAAATCAATAGTTTTCAATTTATGGCGGTTAAAAAGATCATGTACCCACCCCCCACCCCCTACATTATCGGACGGGTAAAAAAAAAAAAGACAAACAACAATCTGCGCATGTCCGTGATATGAACAACCCAACCGGAGCAGACCAGGGACGATTTCTTATGGCACTAAATTCTTTTTTGAGCACTGGTCGCACTTTTTCCTTCCGTCTCATTCAACCTCGTCATCTTCAGGAGCCCTCCTCTCATAACGTCCTCACCGAGCACCCAGGACGGACTCCCGTGTCCAAACGGCCATTAAGAGATAAAGTCAGACACGGCGTATTGCAAACAGACGCGTTTCAATGACTGATCAATCAACGCCCTATTCTTCTAGAGCCGGCCCGTGAGAATCCAACAATAATTGAATGTCTTCATTCTTGACTCGCTATAATAAAACTATGGTTTCGTGTGTGTGTGTGTTTGTTTCTCATTGTGGGCTAAAGGAGACGAGCTTACGGCCCGAGGGCTGCGATTGCATCTCTTCAGAGTTATGAGCTGGAAAACCCGTGGATTACAAGTCGGCCGTTATGTGGCAATTTGGCCGCCCCCCATCCCCTCTAGCATCCATCACAAGCATGTGCGGAAATGGAAGCCAGCGCCTCCAGCTAAAAAAGGTTATCTTCTCTTTCTGGCTCTTTCGCTCTATAGAGACCTCTCTCTTTTTTTTTTTCGCCCTCTTCTTCTTCTGCAGAGGAACAGGGGCTTCTCCTTATCCCGCGTCGCATCTGAGGCGGGAAAATATTGACTTTTAAACTTGTCACATGGAACCGGAAATGAGACAGAGACCATGTTTTGAGGGGAGCAGACGATAGTGTCAAGGAAGTCGCTAGGAACGATGGGAGGGAAGAAACGGCATGAATTATGATAAGGTTATGAACGGGCAATGTCATTTTGACGAGGGATGAAGTGGCGGGAGGTCGGGTGGCTGAGGTGTGAAAGAGAAGCGCAAAGAACGAAAAAAAAAAATGATAATACTCAAACATTAGGGATGAGTGTGGCTGATAAGAAACTCGTGGCTTTGATTGCTCTTTGCTGATGGGATCTGGAGCAAGGAGTGAGAACCCTCTGAGAAAGTAGATACCCTTATTCTTAGAGGTGACTTATTCAACGTTCTCGAGCTTTCTGTTCACCGCCTCTGGATAGCTTCGTATTTTTTTTTTTTAACCAGGAAATCAAATTTTGTTATCTCTGTATCTGTACTTGAACAGAGCTGCGTGGAGACAATATCTCGCAAAGCGTCAGCCTGCCACTTATTGAACCAATACAGATCAGGAAGGGGGGGGGGTAACAGTTTTACTTTAGAAATACACAATAGATGGAAAACTAATAACAGCTTAAAAATTAAATCTTTTAATTTTTTTTTTAAATGTTCATTTCATGTAGTTAAGAAACATAATCAACTAATTACAAACACACACACTTGGCTTGCGGTACACAGATAGTAGGTCAGGCTTTAGGATAGACGTAGCTGGTCTAGTTAAGTGATTCTGTCGTAAAAGGGATTTAAGGGATCATTTTAAACACTATATACATACACTGTTTATTTTTTTACATGTTTGAGATATGTTTGAGGCCTACATTCTTTAAGAAATAAATTACAGAAACATAGAAAAACAAGGGAATGCAATATGAAGAAATGTGTGTGCGATGTTAGGAAAGTTGTTTTTTTTTTAAAGGTAAGAAAAGAAGAAGGAAAATTGCGAAAGATTTTAAAATTATTATATTTTAAAATGTCAAACCGTTAAGGACGCTATGTTTGAAGATCACTGTGGCCTGCTAAATAGTACCATTAGTTTGTGCTACAGACCAAGGAGTTTAGCAATTTGATGTTACAGTGCTTAATTGTTCACAAGAAATTAACGCAACAACATAACTAGACGTAGATTATCATCCATTCCTATAGTATGCACACCGGTTACACCAAATAGCTATATATATTGGATATCAGCCGTAGATGAAAATCTATAATAACGAAACCTAATCTTAAGCTGCAGTGCTATAACCAACAGTGTACTATTGACATAAAGTAGAGGTCATTTTTTTTTACAACTCAACGCTGAGCTATTTGCCCTGAGACTATATTGGCATTTCAAAAGTTTTATTACCTTGTTTTCTGACACTTCATTGAGTTCATGACAAGTTTCTTACGAGCCTCATGTATTAGGCTAAGAAATAGTCGGGGGAACGATGGAAGAAGGGCGATAGGAAACTTTCCGCACGTGTATCGCAGCTTCCGCTTATAAACTTATCACGTGACTCTAATCTGTCCGCATGATTGGTCCCTACGTCCGGCGTGAAGATTTCGTTTTACCAATTTTGAAACGAAACTGTCCCCTGAGCCGCCCTGAGGAGTTTCCAACAAATGTTTCCTTTCGAATAGTACTCCTTACCTTTTTTTGTTTTCCTTTTCCCAATTCAGAGGAGACCATCTTGAATTTCGAGAGCCGCAAAAAGGGAAAGATTTTTTAAGGAGCCGCCTACAATTATAAATTTTGTTTTCAAAACGTAATGACTGCAGTGCTCTTGTTAAAAATAGTTCTTCTGTTCTTAAGCGCCTTTCATTAATGTTCCAGGCTAAAGTAACATTTAAACTTGCAGTGAATATATTATACCTTCAGCTCATCATCTTCAGGTCAAAGAATGGAAGGGCTATTCATTGAAAGAGATTCCACTCAAGACAAAAGACATTGGAATGTAAATCACCTGTGGTGCCCCAACAGTTCAACAGACTATGGAATAGGTGAAGATGGATATTAGTAGAGGGCTCGGTATTAACAATCCAAGTCGAGTTCTGGACAGATCAATGTTTGATTGATTTCAAAAGTTTGGCAGGGACAAACACGAAGTCCCACTACTAGATGGGCAGGTCCCTGATTTCAGTTGGAGTTACAAAACACTGAATAACTTGGTCAAGACGAACACAAAACTGTATTACACTTAACAGCACATATCACACACTGGCCTCTCTCTAGCTTTCTAAAGGTACACACTTTCGGTCATTTGCGCATACATAAAATTAGATTATATATACACACACATACATTCATGCGTGGCAGTAATCATTGAATCCCCTATTTATGAAATTAATTTAAAAACATTAGGGTTGAAATTTTTTATATCAAATAAAAGGCTATAAAAGTTTAGACTTTAGACCATAGTTTAGAAATGTGTTTGGAACCCTCAACTCAGGAAAATATTAAGAATATAAAGAACAGATGCAAATAGAGCTGTGAGATTTATAATAAATGAATATTTACATTCAACTAGAGTAGGACCATCAGTAAAATCACAAATTTTAAGGACACTTTAGGACAGAAGGTTAAAATGTAAACTAGCAATGAAGCATAAAACATTGAACCATAACTTACGAAGAGATCAGAACCAAATAAAATACCCAGAAAAACATGAATATAAAAGTACATTTCCTACTGGAAATGCAAGGAAAAATTCATACAAGCACTTCTTCTACCCTAGCGCCTTTAGAACATGAAACTGGTTGCGTGAATCAGCCAAGAAAAACAATGACTTAGCAGAGTCTAGCTTCTAGTCAACAAGCAGACCAAACACTACGCTGTAATGACTTTAGACTCATACAAGTTGGGACTAATCGAGGATTTCATTAGTGACGTAATGATACATTAAAAACTTAGAACAGAAATAGCTTAGAGACAGAGTAACGAAAAGAGGATTGGTTAGGACAAGACGTGTATTTAGGTCTTGCGACGTTGGACTGCGCCCTTCTTGGCAGCCTTCAACCTTATAAGACTTATAAGACAGTTTTGTTCTGGTTTCTGTATCGTCTGATTATCATCTACAAAATCAACGACTTGAATTCGCGCGACATAACAGTAACCAGCAACACCACAGCAACACCTCAGCAACACCTCAGCAACGCCTTTCCATTGAATAGAGACCAGTTATCTATAGTTAAAACCAGTCTTTGTAATTTTCTCCTATTAATAATACAAATAATGTATCAATAGCAGCACAGCTACTCCTCCCCATGAAGAACGTGCACTAAAAAAAGATCATTTCGTTAAGTAGACATTCAAAAGTCAAAGCAAACACAGCTCATATCGTCTAGAAAGTTTCAACATCAAAATACTTTTTAAAAATTGGCTGCAGGCATACATGATGAAGGTTTTTCATAGAGATTTTTTGGGCAGTCTGCCAAACAAACAAAAAAGGAAAATAAATTACTTTTATTTTAATTCGAATCCCCCCTCCCCCCCCCCCCAAAACAAAAAAAGTGGAAAGAAGACAAGGTTGGGAGGAGTGGGGAGGGGAGGAGGAGCAGGGTGTTATTTTGTAAGACGGAGATAAAGAGTTTATGTTACGGTTAATTGAAGGTGTTCCAATGTTTCCTGAAATTTATAGACTAAGCAGGGAGCATTAAATTGTTAGAGAGGGAGGGAGCTGGTGATAGCAAGAAATTATTTATCTCCGCCTTGGAATGTTCTAGTTTGTTGTAGTCAAAGATTGGGAGAAGTGGTCTTTAGTTAATTTCTGAAAATAAAACTTCTTTCGAAGTGTGCAGTAGTGAGTTATGTCTGAGATCATAATTATTTAGATGTGTGTAGCACATGAGGGATAGTCTTTGTATTCCGGACAATTGTGATGATCAACACTTATTAATTATTTTACAAACTATTGTCAGTATGAATAGACAACAATTTAGGGGCTGCTAGTCATGTAGACATTGCGAACGAACGTTCGTTGCTACACTGACGGTGGCAATGAGTTAAAGATTGCACATTTAAAGAGAAATTGACTTGTAGAATAAGACAAGTGACATGTTGAATGGAGGCTCTAGTGTCAGGAAGATGGCCAGTACCCGAAATCTTAAAAGTTCGATAGACTTGAGTTAAAATGTCTGTTTGTTGAACATTAAAAATACTAAGAATTTAACAATTTATCAATTTTGTTATCATTTTGTTACAAAGAACCAATGCGCAATAAATTCAAGTCTCTCCCCCAAATACAAAAACATACTAATGCAAATAAAAATAAATATTACACCAGTAACTAGGATTTTTTGAAGAAAAACAAATTAATCCTTTATGAAGCTGACGCCTTACAATAATCTCCCATTCTATTTATTTCTTGTAATTCTTCAATAGCACTGTGTGTAAACCAAATGCTGTTGCCCAATCAAGTGTTTCTATTCCAGTCCAACTTAATTCTTCCTAAGTCGATGCACAAACTGTGCAGGAACGTTTATCTATTTGTTCAACTCTTGACTGAATACAAAGTTACATTGGGGTCGAGTGCGGGAATACCCGATAAAAACGTGTTCAAAATATCAAATTTAATTGTAAGATGATCATGTTTTGAAAGTTTATAACGATTTCATCGGAGTTTTCACGGAGTGTCTAATAAACAAGCAATTTTAATTCCCAAAGAAAGTTTTCGTAGTTTCGAATTCCGTGTCCACCAATGAAACATCTGCAAGCTAATAAGAGGAATCGTAACAATACAAACATTGATTCGCACATAGTGTGAAAGCACACAATTTCTTGGTGGAAAATACCAAAGCTTAAAATTGCATGGTGTGGCCATCCCAATGCGAATCGACTGTACAATAAGTAAGTTTAGTATTTTCAGTTTAAATCTGCTTTAACACAATGAGTGTGTGTGCTGCGGCCTGGGGGGGGGGATGAGGCTGAGAGGGGGAGAGATGAGGCTGAGAGGGGGAGAGATGAGGCTGAGAGGGGGAGAGATGAGGCTGAGAGGGGGAGAGATGAGGCTGAGAGGGGGAGAGATGAGGCTGGGGGGGGACATGAGGCTGGGGGGGGGGGGAAAGAGATGAGGCTAGAGCACCCTAGACAGACTCAAAAATAAAATCCAATTAATTCTATTGTTGATTACAACCTGGAGAAACTTGACATAAGTAATTTATTGAAATTTATGCAATTAGAAAATTAAGTATTCTTTCGCCTTTTACCTTATATATTCAGAATACATTCTGCCATATAATCAAGCCAGTAAATTTTTTGTTACTGTATCAAGTATTCTATCCTGCTTAGCTCGTGTTTATTTGCATAGAAAACGTAGATCAAGGATTTATGTTTCAATCTTCTCGTCTGTATGGCTTACATTGTTCACGTTTCCATGCTGCTGTTCAAATCTCAGTTTATTCCAAGACAATTAACAAGTCCTGGAGATAATTGAACTGCAACCTCGTTTCAATCCACGTCTGGCAAGCCGATACAATGGCGGTGATCGAGAATCGGGGTACGTTTAATCGTGTTGGGTGTGGGGGCCGGGGGGTAAAGTAGAAAAGTTGTCAGTGAATTGAATCTCTTTAATAATAGTGACTTGATGACTAGAACATTCATTGGTTGTAACAATAAACTCGGACAATGTCTTCTAGTTTGAGATTAGGGATGTTTGGTGACCTTCTCCTGACCCCCATCACACTACGAGATTTGATTCTCTCCTAACAGGGACTAGGGATGTTTGGTTACCTTCTCCTGACCCCCATCACACTACGGGATTTGATTCTCTCCTAGCAGGGACTAGGGATGTTTGGCTACCGTCCCCTGACCCCCATCACACTACGAGATTTGATTCTCTCCTAGCAGGGACTAGGGATGTTTGGCTACCTTCCCCTGACCCCCATCACACTGCGAGATTTGATTCTCTCCTAGCAGGGACTAGGGATGTTTGGCTACCTTCCCCTGACCCCCATCACACTACGAGATTTGATTCTCTCTTAGCAGGGACTTGGGATGTTTGGTTACCTTCTCCTGACCCCATCACACTGCGAGATTTGATTCTCTCCTAGCAGGGACTAGGGATGTTTGGTTACCTTCTCCTGACCCCCATCACACTACGAGATTTGATTCTCTCCTAGCAGGGACTAGGGATGTTTGGTTACCTTCTCCTGACCCCATCACACTGCGAGATTTGATTCTCTCCTAGCAGGGACTAGGGATGTTTGGTTACCTTCTCCTGACCCCCATCACACTACGAGATTTGATTCTCTCCTAGCAGGGACTAGGGATGTTTGGCTACCGTCCCCTGACCCCCATCACACTACGAGATATGATTCTCTCCTAGCAGGGACTAGGGATGTTTGGTTACCTTCTCCTGACCCCCATCACACTACGAGATTTGATTCTCTCCTAACAGGGACTAGGGATGTTTGGCTACCGTCCCCTGACCCCCATCACACTGCGAGATTTGATTCTCTCTTAACAGAAAGTTTGTTTCTGTGTCTGTATCCCAACATGTTGAAGCTAAGGCTTTACCTTGCTATTGAATGTGTCCATTTACATTTATTTAAAGCTTCTATTCCTCAGTTTTGGTTCTTTATACAGGTCTGATTCACGCCGCTCCGTTTAAGTGCAAATACAACAGTTGTTTGATTTTTTTTCGTCGTGTGTGTGTGTGTCTTTTTTTTATCTAAATCTCTATTTTCATTTATTTATATTGCAATGTCAAGCACACAAATGGAAATAAAAGATATTATATTTGATTACATGTCACGAACCGCATATAGATAACTGTTTTCAGGTGATTGTGCAGCCTGTCTACGGATTAATCGCTGGTTGACTTTCAAACCCTTTTCCAGTCACTTGCCGACAGGATTTGAACTTAAAAAAAAGTGGTTGAGGGACTTGGCTCTAACAGCACTCTAACGCGCTCAATCAATAAACTCATGAAATGATGTGAAGATGTTCTATTCAAGGAAAAAAAAACAATTTAAAAGCATGTAGAAAAGAATACCAATGTCTGTCAATAGATGAGCAAAGAGTCACACACAAATAGTCCCACACGAATAGTCCCACACAAATAGTCACATACAAATAGTCACAACTTTCTGACATCAAGCAACTAGAAACTGTCTTATTTTCCTAATTTCTCTTAAGAAAAATCTTATGGGCTCCATTGTATCCCCCTCTCATGAGAAATTGGAGACCCTGTTGACCTCATTGAAAACAATTTCGATTATTTGCAACAGGAAATTACCGTAAAACTTAAAAGTTGTATGGCTCTGACAATCTAGACTGTAATAATCATAAACCTTACTCAGGACTTTTGGAACATTTTATTAGCGGTCTCCGTAAGGGGAAAAGCCGTTATTAGGTTTGTGGCAAATGTCCGTCTGTTATACTCAGATCTCAAAAACTAGAAGAAAAAAGAAAAATATTATTTCACCATGCGATGCGGCTTGAAAAGTTTAGGTGCAACGGCTACTTTAGGTTTTCTCAAAGCAAACCGTTTAATTTATAAAATTAATTATGCAAGCGATTTTTTCATAAAAATACACCAATTCTAAAACAATACATAAATGTAAGGGAGGTAATGTTATAATATGTTAACAAAGAAAGGCAATATTTTGTGCATTTTCAGTATCACTAAGTCAAATGTGCGGTTGTCGAGAGGTTAAGCGCTTGGCCTCCGAACCTGAGGTCCTGGGTTCGAATCCCGGTGACGATTGGGATTTTGAATTTCGGGATTTTTAGGGCGCCCCTCAGTCCACCCAACTCACATGGTTACCTGACTTTAGTTTGGGAAAGTAAAGGCGGTTGGCCGTTGTACTGGCCACAAAACACCCTGCTCGTTAACCGTTGGCCAAAGAAACAGATGACCTTAACATCATCTGCCCTATAGATTGCAAGGTGTGTAAAGAGAAACATTACTTTACTTTAAGTCAAATTTCTATATATATATAATTCTCTTCTTCCCTAAACAGGTCAAACAAGAAGTAAAGGATAGATCACTCTCTTATTTCTGCTGATTGTCACCCCACGTAAAAAAACAAAGAGGGGGGGGGGGGAGAACACGTTTTCACAGCTCGCTACGGATGGCTGCGCGCTGGACTGTCAAACCCTGCCCGCTCCCATCCCATGCGGAAGGTTTCGACTAGGAAGTAAACTATCGTCAACATTCGAAACATGTAAAACATTTTACAAACACTAAATAGCAGGGCCGGACTTAAGCATTGTGGGGCCCTATTCGAAACGGATTTCGCGGGGCCAAGTTTGGGTAGGGAAGCGGACAATAAGTGAAATTTAAGAGTTTGTATTAGAAAATAAATTCGTCTATGCATTTTATTCATTCTTTAGTACGTACAGAATTACTTTACGAGCCTTGCGTGTAGCAAAGTCATACAGTATATCATAATAATTCTGTTTCCCACATAGATCCCGCTCAATAGCAAGAATTACCAAATGTTTCAATCTATCTTTGAGAATTGTTGACCTCAAGTAATTCTTCATTAGTTTGAGGCGCGAGAAGCTTCTTTCACCTGATTACACAATTACAGCTAATGCATAATGCCGTTTTTATTAATAGCGCGTAGGATTGACGTTTTCCATATTGAATGACACCCCAAAATGACTTTTTTTTTTCATTGTATTTCCGTATATTTTAAGGACTTTTTCGTATATTTTGCAATTTCGGGAGATTTCCAGAAGCTCCTGGTAAATCGACAGGAGTGCGCGGGAAGTCTGTTTTAAGTTATAAAACGGTTTAATTTAATAATTTATACACCTTGAATTAACGCGGGTTCCATGAAAGTGCGGATCCTTCGGTCACATAGGTTGCAGTGGCCTAAGATCGGCCCTGCAAAATAGCGGCGTATGCTATGCCACCGGTCGACTAGTATTTATAAAATGTACAAGAAATGTTCACAACAAATTGAGATCTAAATATTAGTTAAAGGTGTTTTTCCTGGTCAACTAGCTGCTAAAATTAAAAGAAAACATGTTTGTTTATAAAGGCTAAGAATGCACTCTGTATGTAATAATCACGCACATTTTTTAAAATGAACTTTTTATGCAGTAGCGTGACAAGCAGCGGCAAGACATAGTACTAATCAGTTCCCTCAATTTTTTTTAAATAATCAGATTTTATTTATTTTTTGTTTAGTGCCCCCATCAGAATAAAAGACGCTTATTTTTGTTGCTCGATCTGTCCGTCACGTTTAGATAAAAAAAAAAAAAAAACTCTAAAACAGTAAAAACAGAAAAAAAAAAAATTTAAAACTGCTAATGAATCTTTGAAACATTATTACTTTTGACAATCAAAATAAAATGACGTCTCGAATATTCCTTGCGAATAGGTGGATCCGACAGGGATCCGACGGGAGCTGCCTCTGAGTTTGTGTGATAACACAAACTCTCTTTGTAATCTTGGTAATTAAAAAATTTAGATCAATGTGTAAACTAACAATTACTTACTCATTCCTATTGGAGCTTGGGCCACAAACAACAAGTCTACATTGTCCCCTCTTCTAGGCTGCCAACAATGGATCTCTCTCTATCGTCCCCCCTACCCAGGGCCGGCCTTAGACATAGACAAACTAGGCAGCCACCTAGGGCCTCGCATAAGACTAAAAATAATGTGTTTAGAGAAAACACAGCCAAACTTGGTTCAAATCTCAAACATAGCCAAGTTCTATTGCTCTATGTCTGCTAGACTATCTCTTAAGTTTTGACCTTGACTCAAGGTTTTATTGACGAAAGTTAACGATTTACTTGTTAGAATGTGTCGAAATCCTATTGGTTGATTCTGATATAGATACAGATTTGTTGTTAAATATGACGTGACATTATTTTCTCCTTGTTTATTTTTAATTTTTATTTGATGCCACCAAAGTCACCTCCCCTGAAATACTGGTCCTGCTCTGGTTCCCCGGTCCTGGAGGAACCATACTTTGAAGGTGTCTGTCTCTAGTTCGCGTCTCCAGGTGTTTCTCTTTCTCTTGCCTAGTGGGTTCCACTTCAGTGCTTGCCTTGTGATACCAGTTGGCGTTCAGCGGCTTCTTTTCGGCTTATATCATCTTACTTTCTGGTACTTCGGGTAGAAAGAACCTACAGCTCCCAGGAGAAATTTATTTTATGTTGGCTTCAATAGAATTTCCAGGGAGGGGTTGCTAACCCCACCCTCGGCCTTCCTCTTTTACACTGACTCGGGACAGGCAGAGTGATCATTATGACCTCACGGTGGAGCTGTAGGTTTGCACACATGTATTCAATGGAAATAAAAGAAACTACCAATCCTAAAGGAATTCAATGATTTATTTTTTTTTAGAGATCTTAGTCATATGACGACTCCCAACTGTGACGTCAATCTAATTCATTAAGTTTAAAAAGCTCATTAATCTTTTAATTAAATTCATTAAACTTTCAATTAAAGCTTGCATGCCAAGACTACAGTAATTGCTTGCCCCTAGCATTGCACATAGACTTAAGTCTACAAACACACACACACACACACACTCATACATGTTTTGTATTCAGGAGCTAATCAAACAGTGAAGGCGGAGCTATGAGAAAGGGGGGAGCGAGACCTGACATAGTTTTACTTTGAATAACTCATTGCATGGGAGGGGCGATAGTTTGATGGAACGTAGCGGTGTCATTCTTGTTTAGTTTTGTTTCTGACATATGAGCTTGTAAATAAAATTGATAACTCGATTGTATAGCGTTTTGTCGTTACCGGAATATTCTAGGATATCTACTTAAAATAATTTCCTTGAGATATTATAATTTCTAATACCACATCTGGAACCTTTAATCAATGGGTGCTTTTATTCGATAAGCTGTTGTGCTGTTGAGTACATCCATAAAGGTGACCAAATAATAATAATCGAAAGAGACAGTTAACAGGGTTACTTAAGTCACAAATGTCGACAGTTCGTGGCCGATTTTCTTTTTAGTTCACGATCATTGACACTGTTGGTTTACTTACTGCTTATATTTATTATATACCTCAACTCACCTCTGGAGGAAAACTCAACTGGCATATATTACATGAACTTTAAAATATGTTCGTATTGTATAAATCCTTGGGTGTGGCTCAGAACTTTTGGCTTTGAAAGTAACCAAATTTCAAGTACAACTATAAATCATGAACTGTGAACATTTTCGGATTTATGTGTGTTTAGAAATCTGAGATCTTGGTTCTTTGTGATAAACATTTATAAATGATCTCGTTCTGACGACTCGCTTATGCTCGTATATTTTGTGATGATGAATTTATTACTGATGAGCTGCGGCGGGTATATTACAACGAACAGTGTCAATTATCATGAACTAAACAGAAATAGGCAACGAACTGTCGACATATGCGACTAAGAAACCCTTGTCCCCGGTGAAGTGGGATTATGGACATTCAGTCAGAACGACAGTGACCTCGGAAGTCTTTATCGCACTGTTGTTGTTCTCAGTGCTGAGTATAAAAATGTAAATGTAACCAGTTTTCCTTGGAAAAAAAAAGGCAGTCGGACTTGACAGAATTCGCTCTACACTATAGAGGCCTAGATCAAAACTTTTGTGAAGCAGATAGTGTGGAACATTAAATTATGACGACTGCCTTCTCAGAAGTCCTTAACACTTTGTTTTGTTGTCGTTGTGTATAAGATACTAAATAGGCTTCGACGGCATTGACACTAAACAATCCAGTATACATGGGCACCGTTCGTTTGGTCAGGTATCCGATAAGGACCTTCACTTGTCTGCAACCGGAAACGAGATATTAAAATGTTCATAAACTATAAACAATTTCGGATTTACTTCCGGTCAGAACTATCCTCGTTCTTTGTGATTTAAAAAAAAAATCTCGATCAGTCAACTTGCAGGGCCGGGTTGAAGTATGGGGAGGCCCCCTACACTCTTTCGAAACCTTAACAAAAAAATCCACTTTAATAATAACAATACACATATCTAATAGCATGCCATATTTTAGAAGACAAAAACTTGAATATTGAAACTAATATTCGTTCTTTCAAAAAAATATTTAACATGCATATTTTAGTTTTAAAAATGTATATAATTGAGTTTGTGGAGGGTAAGGGCCTAGAAGGACAAACTGCCATAAATCCGGAGCTGCACTTCTATATTAGGAACACGCTACAGGCGGTCACTTCTTCAACAAAAAAAGTTGCTAGCATCAAATTTGAAGTATTGTATTGAAATGCGAACAAAAAATGTTTTTAAAAAATGAAACGTTTCTGACACGTCGAAATTCGTTTTCTTTTTAATAATTATTTTGTGGAGGCCCCGGGATAGTAGCCCAGCCTGCCCTCCCTGAGGCCCCGGGATAGTAGCCCAGCCTGCCCTCCCTGAGGCCCCGGGATAGTAGCCCAGCCTGCCCTCCCTGAGGCCCCGGGATAGTAGCCCAGCCTGCCCTCCCTGAGGCCCCAGGATAGTAGCCCAGCCTGCCCTCCCTGAGGCCCCGGGATAGTAGCCCAGCCTGGCCTCCCTGAGGCCCCGGGATAGTAGCCCAGCCTGCCCTCCCTGAGGCCCCGGGATAGTAGCCCAGCCTGCCCTCCCTGAGGCCCCGGGATAGTAGCCCAACCTGGCCTCCCTGAGGCCCCGGGATAGTAGCCCAGCCTGCCCTCCCTGAGGCCCTGGGATAGTAGCCCAGCCTGCCCTCCCTTAAATCCGGCCCTGTACATATGCGTCGATAAATTCATAATTCATAAACTACGGTCCTTTTCAACCAATGAACACTGGAAATGATCACAGACTATATAAAACCCTCGATGGTATTGACCTCTTGCTCGTGTAGTAGAGTCTTGAGGCCGATCTCTGTAGAACATGTACGTCTTGTTGGCTTTGGAATGGATTGAAACATACACTGAAGAAAGTTGAACTAAAAACAAACCAATCAATCAATCAATCAATCAATCAATCATTCAGTCTATCTATCTATCTATCTATCTATCTATCTATCTATCTATCCATCTATCCATCTATCTATCTATCTATCTATCTATCTATCTATCTATCTATAACCTATGATAATTTTAAAAACATCTCCTACTTCTCATCTCTCTCTCTCTTTGTCTCTCTCTCTCTCTCTCTCTTTATCTCTCTTTGTCTCTCTCTTTCTCTGTCTCTTTCCTATTTGTTTTTCTTCTTATCTTTTCTCTTATTTCATTCATTCTCTCTTGGTCTTTCCAAAGAAAAGAGAAAACAAATTCTCTCGCCTTCCCCTCCTGCTATTGTCCGCGGACATAAACTGTCCGGGGTGAGATCCAGGTTTTTTTTTAAAACGAGGAGCTAGCAGAAGTGGGCGTTCCCGGCTGAGCGCCGTGCTGTCTGGAGGGGTGTTCCTTCACGTCACAAAGCTTGGCGGTGCTACCGTCTGATGGATGGCCAGCCCGGGTGCTCATAATTAGCTGCTTAATTGGAATCTGATTAGTCGAGGTGGGACGAGTTTATCCAGGTAAAAAAAAAATGTATCAGACACCTCACTCATAACTCATACACATTGAGGCTGTGACACTATAAGGTATTAGGTTCTAAGGACCTATCGTAAAACTGTTGGGTTATCGGCCGTGTCATCGGACAGCTGAACAGCACACAGCATCAAGACTTCCAGGAGCACGTGACGTGACGCGTCCTTAACCAGACGAATAGTTTCCTGACGTTCGCTTGCAGACTAGTTCATGTACAGCAACATACAGAACTCATTGAAGAGCTCGAATCGTTTGTCATTTTGTAGGTCAGTGTTTGTATCAATTTTGTATGTCACCTTTCAGTCACGTCTCCGTAGATCTGGATTTATCATTATTTTCAGTGTGTCGTAGACTCCTGTGTGTCGTGGACTCCTGTGTGTCGTAATCTCAGTTTGTCGTGGATTCCGGTGAAGCTGATGTAGCTGCCACCTTGATTACTTTACAGTGAAACATTCAACACGGTGTAGTGATGCTGTTGTTGATGTGCCATTTCAACTTTTCTTTCTGGGTAATGCAGGCAAAAAAAAAAAAAAAAAAAAAAACATGATAACAAATGGAGTTTGTGTTACACGACCCTGCGGGTCCGTTGTTTTAATAAAACTCGTTACTCACCGTTACAATGATGATAGTGTCAAAGTAACGGATGGATACATCCTTTTCAAAAAAGTTTTGATGTAGCTGTTGATGTTGTTTTGTTTTGCTTACGTATTGTTAAATAAATAATATTTAAAAAATTAAAATACAATTCCTCCTTTAAATAGCTGACTAAAGGAGGTGCAGTGGCTGAGTGGTTATGGGCTTGGCTTCCGAACTGGGGTCCCTGGTTCGAATCCTGATGAAAAGTAGGAATTCTAATTTCGGGATCTTTAGAGCCTCCCAATTCTAATGGATACCCGCCATTTAGTATGTGAAAAGTAAAGGCGTTTGGTCCTTGTGTTGGCCACATGACACCTTCGTTAATCGTGTGCCAAAGAATTTTAAAGATTTTAAAGTCTAAAAAAAAAATTATTTCAAACATTCGCAGCATGGTGAAATATAGCGTATTATTTGTTTAAGATTATAACTGAGGCTTTGGCTGACTGGTCATGTAGCATGCGCTCTGGGTCCTGGGTTCGAACTCTGCTCGCTCGGCCTTGATGTCATCCCACGCCGTTCTACGTGCGCACGGATACCTTCAACTCTGAAGGAACATCCCAAACATCTGAAACATACGAACAGAGTCTAAGAAACCAAAAAGTAGCTGAGGTGTACGGTTAAGGTATAAAATGTTGTTTTTATTTTCTGCTTAAAAAGTGATACAATTTCTGGCAGTAATATTAGTGTAACAGAATCCATGCTGATACGATCCCCAGACATGTCGGACAAGCCCCGACTGCTTCATTTTTATGTTCCCTCTGTCGTAAAGTCCTAAAACATGGGAAATATAACATCGCAGGGGTCATAACCCGTGATTTTTGTCTTCTTTTGGCTTTCACGGATAATCTGCCCGCGATAGCGCATGATCCGTTTTTATTACATTTGTAGGACGGATTAGTCGGTGGTTGGTGTCATTAGCTTAGTATTTCACTATCCTCCAGCAGTAAAGTGTCCCCTCATCTATTACTGCCTCTACGTTGTCGAGGAGTACTTAAATTTCATACTTCTCCCCCCCATTCTTTTATTTGATTTTTTTTCTTTCTACATTACTTTTAGACTAATACTATTTTTCAAAAGGACAAGAAGAGAGAGATGTGAGACTGTGCACGCTCAGAGAGTCTCGGTGTCTGCCGCCAGGTCTGCGTCTCTTCATAGGCGTATGCCAAGGCCTATTGTTATCGGGCGGGTAAAACAAGTAATTGTGAACTGATCTTCTGGTTCACGTGAACATCTTTACTCGGCTCTGTCAACTGGGGCCTCGACGTTGTCAGGTTGGACAAGATGAAACAGTCCGCTGTAAGAGCACAAGCAGTGTCGGGAGACAACGTAAACCTGTATACTACTCAGTGGCGGATCCAGAACTTTGGAGTGGGGGGGGGGGGCGATTTTTTTCCAAACCCTAACCCTAACGCCCAGTAAACCCTAACCCTATGCATAAACGTGCATATAGGCCTATACGTGAGAATAAAATAAGACTGTTTCTCAATCTTCGGCGAAAAAAAAAAGGAAAAAAAAAAAACAGTCATGTTGAGGCCTTTCTCTTGCAAGCTTGGGGGCCTGGGAGAGCGTTGTAAGCTTTCTCAGTGGGGTTCGGGGCGAAGCCCCGACACCCAAAAGCGTCTTCTTGCATTTTTCACTGCAGAAACGCATTCTCCTGACATCTACAGCTAATTATTTATCAGTGGGGTTCGGGGCGAACCCCCTACGCCAAAAGCGTTTTCTTGCACTTTTCACGGCTGAAACGCATTCTCCTGACATCTACAGCTCATTACTTATTAGTGGGGTTCGGGCGAAGCCCCGACGCCAAAAGCGTTTTCTTGCAATTTTCACGGCTGAAAAGCATTCTCCTGACATCTACAGCTCAATACTTATTAGTGGGGTTCGGGGCGTAGCCCCGACGCCAAAAGCGTTTTCTTGCATTTTTCACGGCTGAAACGCATTCTCCTGACATCTACAGCTTATTATTCATCAGTGAGGTTAGGGGCGAAGCTTCGACGCTAAAAGCGTTTTCTGGCATTCTTCACTGCAGTACGCATTCTCCTGACCTACAGCTCATTATTCATTCTATTATAAAGGACCTTTTGAATAATGTGGAAAAATATTCTAATACATTGCAAATACAACCGATTTGTTCTTTGAAAAGATAAGATATCCCACATATTTAGATTAAGGCTTTGAGGATCGCCGCCGAAAAAAAAATTCGATTAATAATATTCAATAAAATGTAAGCATAAATTGTGAGTTATATTCCTAAATTTATTTAACTAGAAAAATATGAGATAGAGTAAAGGTTGGAAAAAGTCGACTAGGAAAAGATTATCTGGCTTTTGAATTCATCTCATTCGTGACTGTTATATTGAAAAATTTCGTTTGGATTATAACTTTTCCAAAGCAAAGTCTTTCTTAAAATAGTTATGATAAATTCATGTGAAATTACACAAACTCTGTCTGGAAAGGGGAAGGGTGGTAAAATGAAAACGATTAATCCTCGCTCCTTTTTATAATTCCTGCTAATGATTGCATTTTGCATTAAAGAATAGGGGTTGGGGGACTCGATGTAAGAATTTACTTTATAGCATATATAAATTATATTAGTGACAGATTTTTTAAATTTTGTAATTTCTTACTATAATAAAAAAAAAGAGTATTGGTTTGTCTGATAAGGACACTTCCACCTGTTTATATTATATAGATATTCGACTAATTTTGTTCACATACTATGATTTATCCATAAAAGTAGGACCGCCCCCCCCACACACAAAGGGTTTAGATGGGTAGGGCGGTAAAGGTATTCGCTCCTCCCCTTCCAATCGGCCAACAGGTGAACGACATAATATAAAGACCGGTTAAAATACCAATAACAAGTTTTAATCATGTAGATATTTAATTGATTCTGTTAGTAAGCTGTGATTTCTACAAATAAATTGGACCGCCCCCCCCACTCGAAAGTTTATGGTGGGGGGGGGGGGGCAGATTGATGCCATCGCCCCCTCCCGACCCTACCAAATCGGCCAAAATACTAGAAGGGGGGGGCGACATAATCTAAAAATAGTTTGAAATATAAATAATTAGTATATATTATTAACATAAGTAATAAATTCGTATACAAATTGTGTGAATTCTATACTAAAATTCGTCCTTCGGGGGGGGGGGGGTCGGCCGAGTGGGGGGGGGGGCGATCGCCCCTACCGCCCCCCCTGGATCCGCCAGTGATACTACTGTAGGAAATAGAGGACATCAACCACTCGTCAACCACCGTATACTACTGTAGGAAATAGAGGACGTCAACCACCGCATACTACTGTAGGAAACAGAGGACACCAATCACTCGTCAACCACCATATACTACTGTAGGAAATAGAGGACGTCAACCACCGTATACTACTGTAGGAAACAGAGGACACCAACCACCGTATACTACTGAAGGAAACAGAGAACACCAACCACTCGTCAACCACCATATACTACTGAAGGAAACAGAGGACACCAACCACCGTATACTACTGTAGGAAACAGAGGACGTCAACCACCATATACTACTGTAGGAAACAGAGGACGTCAACCACCATATACTACTGTAGGAAACAGAGGACACCAACCACCATATACTACTGTAGGAAACAGAGGACGTCAACCACCATATACTACTGTAGGAAATAGAGGACACCAACCACCGTATACTACTGTAGGAAACAGAGGACACCAACCACCATATACTACTGTAGGAAACAGAGGACGTCAACCTCCATATACTACTGTAGGAAACAGAGGACACCAACCACCGTATACTACTGTAGGAAACAGAGGACGTCAACCACCGTATACTACTGTAGGAAACAGAGGACGTCAACCACCGTATACTACTGTAGGAAACAGAGGACGTCAACCACCATATACTACTGTAGGAAACAGAGGACACCAACCACCGTATACTACTGTAGGAAACAGAGGACACCAACCACCATATACTACTGTAGGAAACAGAGGACACCAACCACCGTATACTACTGTAGGAAACAGAGGACACCAACCACCGTATACTACTGTAGGAAACAGAGGACACTAACCACCATATACTACTGTAGGAAACAGAGGACGTCAACCACCATATACTACTGTAGGAAACAGAGGACACCAACCACCATATACTACTGTAGGAAACAGAGGACGTCAACCACCATATACTACTGTAGGAAACAGAGGACACCAACCACCGTATACTACTGTAGGAAACAGAGGACGTCAACCACCGTATACTACTGTAGGAAACAGAGGACACCAACCACCATATACTACTGTAGGAAACAGAGGACACCAACCACCGTATACTACTGTAGGAAACAGAGGACACCAACCACCATATACTACTGTAGGAAACAGAGGACACCAACCACCATATACTACTGTAGGAAACAGAGGACACCAACCACCGTATACTACTGTAGGAAACAGAGGACACCAACCACCATATACTACTGTAGGAAACAGAGGACGTCAACCACCATATACTACTGTAGGAAACAGAGGACACCAACCACCATATACTACTGTAGGAAACAGAGGACACCAACCACCGTATACTACTGAAGGAAACAGAGGACACCAACCACCGTATACTACTGTAGGAAACAGAGGACGTCAACCACCGTATTCTACTGTAGGAAATAGAAGACGTCAAGCAACCTTTGGGTTGTCTTCTATTTCAAAATGATGTACATTTGGCATCTGTAAACAATTGGAGATGAAAATTTTTATGCTAGGTATAAATCTAAATATTTATGCTAAGTAGAGATAAAACTTAAAGCTTAAAAAAAATTATCCCACAATTTGATAACATGTTAAAATGACAAAAGCGACACCAATATATATATATATTAAAATCGTAAGTTGTTGAACCAGTGGCGTAGCTAGAGTGGGGGAGGAGGGGGAACAATTTGAAAATTCAGCGGGCTCCCACTTGAGTGGCTATGGTTTATTACAGGTAACATAACTACCTTCAAAGCAGCAACTATCTCATCTTAATTTTTTTTGTTTCATTTTTAATATTTTCTTCAATGGTTTCTCGTCATACTCCCTAATAAGTGTTTTGTACAATAAAAATTAAATATTGCTCAAAATGCAGGGCTCCTCAAAGAAGTCAAGCCCCCCGGCCCCCAAATGATGGAAAGTTCCTAGCTACGCCCCTGTGTTGAAGCAGTCCCAATGACGTTTTATTATTTGAAACAAATCAATGGCTTTGTCTTTGAATCTCCTCAATGTTGTGTGCTACCTCAGTCTCTGTAATGTTCTCTAGCCACCCTCAATGTTGTGTGCTACCTCAGTCTCTGTAATGCTATCTAGCCACCCTCAATGTTGTGTGCTACTTCAGTCTCTGTAATGTTCTCTAGCCACCCTCAATGTTGTGTGCTACCTCAGTCTCTGTAATGCTATCTAGCCACCCTCAATGTTGTGTGCTACTTCAGTCTCTGTAATGTTCTCTAGCCATTCTCAATGTTGTGTGCTACTTCAGTCTCTGTAATGTTCTCTAGCCACCCTCAATGTTGTGTGCTACCTCAGTCTCTGTAATGTTCTCTAGCCACCCTCAATGTTGTGTGCTACCTCAGTCTCTGTAATGTTCTTTAGCCACCCTCAATGTTGTGTGCTACCTCAGTCTCTGTAATGTTCTCTAGCCACCCTCAATGTTGTGTGCTACCTCAGTCTCTGTAATGCTATCTAGCCACCCCATTCGTAGTCATTAATATTTTCTACATTGACAGTCGTGTCTGTTATCTTTGCAATAGAATATATTTTTTTTTTACCAATTGTTATTGTTGTGGCGTGTGTGTGTGTTTTTCTAGTTGATATGGAACGTATTTATTGTTAGTATGAGAGAGAGAGAGAGAGAGAGAGCAATAATTTAAAGTTAGTCTTGTAGAATGACGCAAGATAAGCGGCGCTGACGTAAGCTGAGTTAAGTACGTGAGACCACTCCAGGATGCCAGAGCGTAAAGACGTGTTTTTATTGTGAGTTAGATTTGTTTAAAATATTTATTTATTTCATCTGAAGTTAAATTTGTCTATATTATAATATTTAGTTTTGTTCACAAACAAGTTGTTCAAGTTATTTCAAGTTTTACAAGTTAAACTATAATACGCCTACAATACGGTTAAGTTGTCTATCTGCCGTTTGGTGCTACCTGTCAACGACCGTCAACAGCACAATGGAAATGAACAAACTGTACGCTCATTGATCTCACTGCTAAGGTCTTTAGATAACAAACGTTCAAACTCTATAAATCCCAATTCTATAAGGCTATGGTTTATTACAGGTAACATAACTACCTTCAAAGCAGCAACTATCTCATCTCAATTTTTTTTGTTTCATTTTTAATATTTTCTTCAATGGTTTCCCGTCATACTCCGTCAAGTTGATGCCGTCATACACATAAGCAGAAACACAAACTCTCACACACGCGCACACACACATACACACTCCATCTCTCACACACTTCAGGAAGGCTCATCTAATCTTTAGACCTTTTAAACGTTTTTATGCCACAAGTGTAATTTTTCAAGTTTCGTCTGCTTACCTCCCTCTTAGCTTTCAATTACCGCCCCTGACGACTGTATTCGCAACATCAGACGTCATAAATTTTCCCGCCCCCGATCTGGAGTTTGTCCCCTTGCCTTGCGTCCGCTATCGCTGTGCCTGTAAGATGGTAGTCCATCATGGCTGCATGCAATCATATTTTCACCCCAGGAGGAAGTCAGCCTGGACTCTTTGGAAGAAGAGAATGAAAAATACAGCTGAGTAGCTCTAGTAGAGGGCGCTACTTGAATTTGATGTTTGGTCTAGGGTTAGTATATATACACACACACACTATAGTTACTTAGGACGATTATCATTTTTGAAAATACATAGGTCAGCGTTTCTCAAACTGTGGGACGCATCCGTCTGATGGCGGGGGTCTTCTCTGGACGATCATAGACCTATTTCTATACCTGTAATTAAAATGTTCACACGTAATAGTAATGGGCATATCTGCCTCTTTCTTTATTAGACTTGATTTGATGTTTAACTTTTTTTTTTACTAGAATGAATAGTGTGCTCTTTTGTATGAAAACAATTCAATATTGGCCTGTCACATTATTTTAGTTAAATCTTTTTTGACGTGTACTCTTTTTACTATTTAAAGAAAAATGAGTATTGAGTTAAAAACGCATGAAAACGTCTGGCTCGGGGCTCCACCTTGAACCCCTCTCGTGCAGCTTGCAAAGATCCCTAGCTAACTAAAGGTGGAGGTGGCGAAGGCGATTCTTCTCTTTGGGGGGGGGGGGGCACCGGCAAAAGTTTGAGAAACACTGACATTGGCCTATATTAAGTGAATTATTTGGTTTAACTCATTAAAGCGACAATTCGTAGGAGTATTGATTTTAACATTTTTTTTCAGCAATGTGGTCTACATCGCTGTGATATATCGCAGTTTATATATTGTAATGGTATATTGATTTGGTTTATCGCAGTGGTGTTATATTGAATTGATGTATCGAATTGATGGTCATTCTTTTTTCAGTCTAGGGACAAAAAAATTTCCACGGGTCACATCCTTTCAAAAAATCGTCAAGTGCAATGCACCTGATCCTTGGCAACATAAGTTTAGAAGGGCATGACAGCATTTACCTTGTAAACATACACAAATAAACACAGGCATAATTATATGTAAAACAAACAAAAAAAAAGATGATCAAGGGCATTTGTTTTACAGTCCAACTCTCTATGCAACAAAAGTGCGAGTCAGTAATATGTACACTTTAGGTCAGACAGTGACTTGGACTTTAACAAATATGAGACCATAACACTCACAGACTTCGTATGAAAATAATAAGGAGTCGAATCAAACTAACAAAAAAAAAAAGAAAAAAGAAAAGAAAGAAACAGTCTCCAGGTAAAACATTGCAACGTATCGATCAGTTAGTTCTAGAATCATCGCTGATAAAATGCAGTATTGCCTATGATAAAATGAGATATTTATTGGCTAAATCTTAAGTGGCAAAGGTCTAGTTTAGATGTATTATTTTTACAAGTTTCCAGTGTTCATGTAATAAAAATGATGTGAAATCCAAAATATACATTTCATATACCTCGAAATAACATCAAGATTCTCACCAGGATACACTCCATGATTTCACTTCTGACACCATAAATATGTAACAGGACTAATATTGTTTCTGCCTGTTATTTCAAATATTACTAAGGATGCAATGTTTCATTATTATTTCATATTCACAATGATCATCATTTTTATGCATAACATAAAACGTTCAATTCTCTCAATATAAAATGAATCTATGACATAAATGAGTCTTGCATAGAATTTTTATTCACAACATATTATTGAATAAATATCATTTCCTTGGCAAATTAGAATACTACGCTATCTTCCTATATAAAAATATATTCTTCACGAAAATGATCAATAAATAATGAATACTTGGAGCCATACATGCGTCTACTTTCCTTTTAACCTTTTAAAGATCTCTTAACGTCTGTTCATCAGAGTTCAATGAAAAAGTTGGATTCTTTATTGAAAAGTTTCACTCACACATTACGACATACTATTTATATATAGTTACCCACATCAAGATACATTTTTTTTTTCAAAAAATATATGTTTACCTCCTACAAAAGTGCTAATGCCAAAAGCAAATGGCACTTTAGATAAACGCCCCTAGGCGTCAAATTCGTCTCTTTGCGCTACTTTCAAAGCACTTCATCAAGAGTCCATTCAACTCCAATCTCTCTAGCCAACTATCACCTAATACATTATATACTTGTTGATACAGTCAAGTGTTCTCTTTCATCCCCATTACACGTAGACAGAGTCAGGCCTAAAAACAAAATATTCCTAGATACAACCAATTTTATTCAATTGGTCTTCCAACCCTTGATAATGCGGCAGAAAAAAAAGTTTCGGTCTGTGCCTTTACTGGAATCTAATCTTTTTAAAAAATTTCTATCTATTTTATTTTTATCATTTATAAAATTTGTAGGTTTCCCATAAGATGCTTTAAAAAAATGGAAGATCGTATCGTTGGAAGTTATCTGCCCATGTTTCGCCCTTCAACTTATCACGAGTACTTCACTTTGTCGCCTGCCAGACAAATTTTCAGACACATAGCGCCACCTATCAAACTTTTTTTTTTGTCTCCATACCCGACAACTCTTGTGTTTTTAAGAATTTTATTTTCGCTGTTAATTTCTTACGTTGAACATTAAATCTTACGAAAGCCGCCACATACCGAAGAGCTATCAAATTATTTATTTGTGCTTTATCAGAAAAGAAGAAAAAAAAACTTAATCTAATAATCTTGAATCTAGATTCGGGAACATACGAATAGTTTCGTGTATGCCGCTTCGATATAAATATTGATTTGAACCCATCCATTTCATCTGATAATGTAGTTCTATTAAGGAAATGTTGCCATTTTTTATGTATGTATGTTCTGTTTGGCGTTGCGCGTTCAAACTGTGTTAAAATGTGATACAATTGGAGGGAAGGGAGGTAAACGTTTACTAAAAGAAGTCGCTCTCAGAGGGAGAACAAAAAAGCGATGAGACTACCAGAAAACTTGGGTGCAAGAGGCTGATGGCATGGGATGTAGCAGAATCGGTTTTCCCTTAATAAAAATGTAATGTTAGGGCGAATTTTAATCAAAACCGGAAGTTCCATTATTTTATTACCTTTAATAGTCACTGGCATATAAATATAAATCTAAATCTATCACGATCTCTTTTTGAAAAAAATCAAAATCGATATATTTTTTTTTATTTATTTAACTGTGATTTTGTACTTCGTCAAGAATGAATAAAATGCAAAAACGAATTTATTTTCTAATACAAAATCTTAATTTTCACTTATTATCCTTATCCCTAGCCAGACTAGGCCACGCCCTTTCTGTTTCACATATGGCACCGCATTTGTTAGGGCCGGCCCTGACAAGAGTTTTCTAGCGGCAATCTAGCCAGAATAACTACCAACACTATTTACCATACTGTCTCATATACATTTGTATATATTTTGTAGATTATCTAGTCTTATGTGTAAATCTATATTACTGATTATATTTTTATTTTATCATAATTTCAGATTTAAGAAAGAAAAAAACAACGAACAATGTTTTGATGAAAAGTTACTTCCGCGAACTAAAGATGTGTATTGCTTTAATACGTCATGACAGGCTTTATTTGAAATATATTCCATTCTTTCGTTCTTCTTTTCCCAACGATATTTATTTCAGCGTTTCCAGTCATTTCCTCCATAGTTCAAAGCGAAGAACGATAACTCATTGTTGACTATCCCCATGTCGACATAACTCTCAACGCCAGCGGCTGCTACTCTTGACACTTTGTTTTTCTTCTCGTTTCCCACAATCCAAAGCGGGCTCTAAGATTACTTCCCTTTCTAATGGAGACGTCAACGCCTGGGTCATCTCCGCCTTCAGAACTCTGTGGTATTAATTTAGTGATAGGCATCATTGCCAGTCCAGCATTGCCCTTTGGAATAGATGCTTTGAAAAAATAGACTTTTGTTCTGGGTTTTGCTGCCCTAATCAATTCATCTTTTGATCAACTAAAAGAATTATCTGGAGGACTTTAAAACCATTCGTTATATGGCAGAAGTAGTAATGCCTTCATTCGAAAAATGTATATACTTGTTCTTATCTATCTACTTACCAATAAATAGTATTAAGTAGTCTATGAAAAGAAACTGAAATGAAAGTTTGACAACTATCTATGCTGAACTACATTGAGGCATATACATATTCATGCAGATATTAGTGGGCTTAGCTATTATTGCATTTCTTTGACACATATGCACACTATGGCCTCAAAAGTACCGATATACTAAAAATATTTTCTTTTTATTAAAACAAAGGTTATGGGCAAACATAAGACCAAATAATTTTAGCAACAATGAGTGCACTGAATGTGTCCAATGCAAGGGTCATGCTTACAAGTAGACGTACCATACGTTTCAAACAGTTTGGGTAGACACAAGTAGACGTACCATACGTTCCAAACAGTTTGGGTAGACACAAGTAGGCCTACCATACGTTCCAAACAGTTTGGGTAGACACAAGTAGGCCTACCATACGTTCCAAACAGTTTGGGTAGACACAAGTAGACGTACCATACGTTCTAAACAGTTTGGGTAGACACAAGTAGACGTACCATACGTTCTAAACAGTTTGGGTAGACACAAGTAGACCTACCATACGTTCTAAACAGTTTGGGTAGACACAAGTAGACGTACCATACGTTCTAAACAGTTTGGGTAGACACAAGTAGACGTACCATACGTTCTAAACAGTTTGGGTAGACACAAGTAGACCTACCATACGTTCTAAACAGTTTGGGTAGACACAAGTAGGCCTACCATACGTTCTAAACAGTTTGGGTAGACACAAGTAGGCCTACCATACGTTCCAAACAGTTTGGGTAGACACAAGTAGACCTACCATACGTTCCAAACAGTTTGGGTAGACACAAGTAGGCCTACCATAGGTTCCAAACAGTTTGGGTAGACACAAGTAGTCCTACCATAGGTTCCAAACAGTTTGGGTAGACACAAGTAGACCTACCATAGGTTCCAAACAGTTTGGGTAGACACAAGTAGTCCTACCATAGGTTCCAAACAGTTTGGGTAGACACAAGTAGACCTACCATAGGTTCCAAACAGTTTGGGTAGACACAAGTAGTCCTACCATACGTTCCAAACAGTTTGGGTAGACACAAGTAGTCGTACCATACGTTCCAAACAGTTTGGGTAGACACAAGTAGTCCTACCATACGTTCCAAACAGTTTGGGTAGACACAAGTAGTCCTACCATACGTTCCAAACAGTTTGGGTAGACACAAGTAGTCCTACCATACGTTCCGAACAGTTTGGGTAGACACAAGTAGTCCTACCATACGTTCCAAACAGTTTGGGTAGACACAAGTAGTCCTACCATACGTTCCAAACAGTTTGGGTAGACACAAGTAGTCCTACCATACGTTCCAAACAGTTTGGGTAGACACAAGTAGTCCTACCATACGTTCCAAACAGTTTGGGTAGACACAAGTAGACGTACCATACGTTCCAAACAGTTTGGGTAGACACAAGTAGACGTACCATACGTTCCAAACAGTTTGGGTAGACACAAGTAGGCCTACCATACGTTCCAAACAGTTTGGGTAGACACAAGTAGGCCTACCATAGGTTCTAAACAGTTTGGGTAGACAGAAGTAGGCCTACCATACGTTCCAAACAGTTTGGGTAGACACAAGTAGACCTACCATACGTTACAAACAGTTTGGGTAGACACAAGTAGGCCTACCATACGTTCCAAACAGTTTGGGTAGACACAAGTAGGCCTACCATACATTCCAAACAGTTTGGGTAGACACAAGTAGGCCTACCATACGTTCCAAACAGTTTGGGTAGACACAAGTAGGCCTACCATACGTCCTAAACAGTTTGGGTAGACACAAGTAGGCCTACCATACGTTCCAAACAGTTTGGGTAGACACAAGTAGGCCTACCATACGTTCCAAACAGTTTGGGTAGACACAACAGTAACATCCGCATTGTTTTGTTCAGTCCAACATTCACTTTCAATTGTTTCATTCTATAATGATGAAGTATGATCACCGCGCGCCTTCAAGTTTTTCATTGTATTAATGAACCAATGGGAGAAAACTGTCTGGGACTATAAGCCTTATCACTTCCATCAAAAAGTTGCTCAAAATCATAGGAAAATCTCAGGAGGTCCGAGTTATTGATTAGAACTATTACTACGTCTGACTGGAGGCAACATCAGATTATTGAAAAAAAAAAGGGAAGGGTGGGGGTAATTGAAATGTGAGGATCTGTGTCAAATACTATAAATAGTTTGAATAGCAAAAGATGTATACATGGGCTTTACACAGAAACACGCGCTCTCGCGTAACTATTTCCTTTTTCTTTTCTTGGTGGGGTGCGGGTGAAGTTGGAGAACAAATCAGTCTCTTTCTGTCTTTCTATATCTTAAAAGTTGGTCTGACTTATTATTTGTACAATTCCAATTATTAGCTGACAAACTCTTCATGGGTGGAACCAAGAACCTAACATTACAAAACCTAGACACGGATCTGGAAAACGACTACAAGGATTTTCCTAGAAATTTGACATTTTATGAATATCTTTAAGAAAATAAAAATACTGTCTAAAAAGGGAAAACTCTGGTTTGACCGTAAAAAAAAAATATAATATAATTATCTAAAAAATTTTTTTATTATTTTGAAGACGTCAGTGGGAATTACCGCCGCATGTATTCAATAGAGAGTTAAATAACTACTCAGACGTTCAGGAACAATTTGCGAAAAGCTTCCTATGTAGAAACATTAGCTGGAATGCTCAAATTAATGTGTGACCATTTATAATATGTACAATATCAATATTATAACTAGATCCAGTATTGTAATATAGACTACTCTAGACTACTGTCTTCAAACGTTTATTGACCGCGATCTATAGGGTGTCCTGGGTTCGAATCTTGGTGAAGACTGGGATTTTGAATTTCAAAATTTTTAGGACGCCCTGAACCCATCCAACCCTAATGGGTACCTGAAACTAGTTGGGGAAAGTAAAAGCGGTTGGTCATTGTGCTGGCCATATGACTCCCTCATTAACGGTCGGCAGATTACTTTTAGATGATCTGCCCTACAGATCGCAAGGTCTGAAAGGGGTACTGCACTTCTTTTAATTCAACAAGTTAAAAACAAGAACAAAAATACTTTTGTAGTTGGTGATTTTAAAACACAAAAAAGAGACTGTGATATTTCTGAAGGGGCTGGCCACAACTACATGATGGGAAGAAGCAGAAAGCGGGCGGTAAGCGATGCCCGCCAAAATAAAAAATAAAAAAAATTCCAGGATGGCGTCCGATGTCTTGATGGTATCACCGTGGTAGAGATTTCACCTCTCGGTCTGCCTCGAGACTTGCTCGTGAGGTGCTGTCGCTTCTGCTATGTCCCGACCATTCCGCTCAATTACGCGGGACTTTTGTAGGCTTACAAAGATAGCAGAAAAGAAAGAAAAGAAAAAAAAAGAGACGTACCTCCCTCCGCTAGAGCCGACTTTGTAACGCAGAGATTTCTTGCTTGGTTGAGAATCATTCGCCAATCTCAGGGGAAATAATCACACAACGGGCTTATTATAGGCCCTTTTTTTTTTTTTTTTTTTATCAAAATATGAGCTTAGACTCGCAGAGTTGTAAGAGTTAAAACTCATGAGGAAAGGAAGGACCTAGAAAGAGAGCTAAGAGGAGAGGAGCTAAGAATGATAGGGAGGGTGTAGAAAGGTGGGAGTCTAAAGACAGACACAATTAAGATAACCTCTTCATAGAGGAGACACTTCAGTGGTGATGTGTTCGTAGTTTCAAGGGGAAACAAAACAACTGAATCTATTGACAGACATACAGACTGAAAAAAAAAAGCAACAATATATCCATGTTTAACTTTATCATATACACAGTTTAACATTCTTGTCATTTCGGTTTAAAAACATCCTAGTTCTAGCCCTGTTTACAAAGCTTGCATCAAGTCTGTCTGTCAGGTCAAAATTGTGTACATGTTATTTCTCTTATACACAATCTATGACCAAGATGAAATTTTGCACAATTATTTCTTTTACCTGACAACACAAGAATCAATACCAAAAAAAAACAACAGTTAGTTAATTAACTATTGTTACTTAATTGTTTTGTTTGGTATTGAACAAGGGAGAGAAATTGTACTTGACTGATTTGGTGGTACAAGTTGAATTAATCTTATTTATACTTTCTATTTTTATAAGCGATTCGCTGGCACAGTGGTTAGTATATTGGCTTGTTGAGGGGTGAGCCCTCGAGTTTAATATAGGTCTTCCAAGTTAATTTTAAAAATGCATTTCAAAAGCGATCCGTTAACATTCATCAGATACCCCTTCAGCCCTCCCCCCTCCTTTTTGTTTGTCCCTGACTAATAAAATCATAGCGTATTGAGAAAATTAAAAGCATGAAATTGTACTAAACAAAAACAATTGGTAATGTTTGTAATCACACAGATTTATTATTGTTAGCCTAAATCTATTACAAATTTAATTACATTACTGATTCAAAATAATTGATACATGAGCTTTGCTTTTTTTTATTTTTTATTTTTGTTACCAAGCTTCTATCAACTCCCTCTGTCTGGTACACATTTTAACCACGTTATTTCTCCCACTTCCCATCCTCGGATCAAGTTAGAACTTGCTAAATGCTTACAAACAAAAACAACATAAATCAATTTTTAAAAACCGATTACGTCATTAAATTGTGGTAATAAATTATTATTAATTCATCGAAAAGTGAAATAAATCTTACAGTATTTAGAATATATATACATGAGTGTAAATGTGAAGTTCTTCCCCTTATTTAAATAACTATTTTAAAAACACATACACACACAAACAGACAAACAAACAAAGATATAAAGACAAACATATTTTTAGAAGTATTTTTTTTTTAATAATTTGCTTTTTTTTTATGCCAGAATTATTGTGTCGAGGTTTAAATAAAAATGAGAATAATTAAAATGGAAGATAAAAAAAAAATGTACAAAGCTTAACTAAAAAAATATAAATGTTTATCCTACCCTAAAGTTTTCCTTTATCGTGAACTGAACCAATGCTACAGTGGCAAATCAGCACCATTGAAAGCGGACTTAACACATCCCTTTGTCTGGTCACTTGGCTACTGTTTTAAAATAAATAAACTACCGACTACAAGTTCACCCTGAGCTTTCAAATTACTTTTTTTTTTAAATTAAAAAAATACCTTTTGCCCAAAACTTTTGCATTTTATCAGATCCAGCATATTGTTTCAGAAAAACATCTTTCATTGAACAAAGACCCTGCACTAAAGACTTTATTATCCAATAGTAAAATATTTTTGTGTTCGAAGATTCTAGGTCACAGAACTAAAGATAATATAACATAAATACCTTTTACAAGACGAAGACTCTGTCTCAGAGGAAGATCTTGTGTCAGAGAAAGACCCTGTGTCTGAGAAAGACCTTGTGTCTGAGTATTTCATTAAAAGAAAAAGATCTTGTGTCAGAGAAAGACCTTTTGTCAGAGAAAGACCTTGTATAAGAGAATAATCTTTTTTACGGAGTTCCTGTTCTGTTAAATCGACATTCTGCTCGTAGAGATCCCACGCGAAAAATGTTGATATCAGTTTCTATGAGAAATGAGAGAAATTTGATACGACCATCAACTCCCTCTAGCGGATATCTCACCCCTGGACGGCGCTTGCCCAAAAATATTACCTTTATCTCCAGGTGAGTACCGGCACCATCAGTCGTCGGGTGGCCTCTGGAACACAGGTAATTAATGCGGACAAATCAGAAGTCCGCGATAAGCCAAAACAGAACACACATCGCGTCCCGCCTGACTTGAAATGCGGCCAACACGGCTCCGGGAAATCATCGCAGGTGTCATCCTCTGCCTGGCTGCATCAGTGGGATAGTCCACATGACGTATAGCCCGTCACGGCATCAAGGAATACGTCATCCGGTGACATCAGCGGAGGTGTCTCGTGGTTATCAGGAAAATGGTTCACGTTGTCGTTGCAGTTGTTCTGAAAATTAGCTTAAATGACGTTTGAGCTAGGAATAAGGTTAGGGATAGGGATAAAGTTAGGGATAGGGATAAGGTTAGTGGAAATCACTTTGAATGCCGTCAGCTGAGATACATTAGTGTCACTTATGGTAATATATGAGTTGCCTTTTCAGTTTCAATTTTGTATATTTAATTATATATCCGTACGCAGGACCGGCCTTCCATAGGCCCCGCGCTGATTCTATGTGTAAATTATTAAATTAAACCATTTCAACTTATAACAGAGTTCTCGCGGCCTCCTAATTTTCCAGGAAATCTCCTGAAAACTCATAAAAAATCTCCTGGAAAATAGACACAACTGTCATCTTTAACAAACTTAATATCGCCAAAATACACGTAGACATTGTAGCTTCTGTCCACTAATAAAAGAAACAGTGTGCTTTTCCAAACTACTGTATTGCACTAAGAATATTTTGAACAATCAATACCCGTAACTGTGGCATTTAGTGAAAGAAGCTTATCGCGCCTCAAACTAATCAAGAGTTACTTCAGGTCAACAATTCGGGAAGATAGATTGAACGATTTGTCGATTCTTGCTCTTGAGCATGATCTATGTAGGAAACCGTATTTTGATGATATACTATAAGACTTCGCTCGGCACCTTCGGAAGTCACGCTTCGCTACACATAAAGCTCGTAAAGTTAAGTTAATATGTTCTTGATCTTGTAAAGATTAAAGAATGAATAAAATGCAAAGACAAATTTATTTTCTAACACAAAATCTTAATTTTCACTTATAATGCTTATCCCTACCCAAACTGGGCTCCGCGCAATCCGTTTCGCATAGGGACCCGCAATTGTTAGGGCCGGCCCTGTCCTTACGTGAAGTTTGAAAATTCAGTGTTGAAGCAAAGAAGAAACAAAACATGTCACATAGAAGAGAATTCAATATAAAGGGGATTGAAAGACGAAAGTTGGTTGAAACAAAAACTCCGGCGAGAACTTGAACCCCGGACCTCCCACTTGGTGGCATCGTCTTGCAGTGACACCGGTACACACACACACAGGCTCTTGTTGAGGTGAAGAAGAGGGAGAGGTATCTGCATGGTCATTTCAATGGTTAGCTTTCGCCTTCCTTTCTTTGCTACAAGTGTACATTACTGCTGATATTCTATTTGTAAGTTTAGGGTTCTATCGAAGCCACCGTAATGCCTGGGGGACGTTCTTTCTTTGAATATCTCCCAGGAAGCTCAATCCAGTGTTTTAGTCCGACACAATCAATCAAATAATCAACTAGAACAATAAGCCAATAAAAACCCATACAGTTCAATAACTTCTCAACTATCTCAATACGCTTTCTTCAATTGAAAAGAAATCTGAAACTCTACAAACTCCGCGTGTGTGTGTCTCCACGAGTTATTCACACGCACACACACACACACATAACACACACACAAGCAAAACAAAAACCAAATCATGTCATCATCTGTCGGTAGGCACGTGACTGGCTAAAAAATATCTATACATGTGTACTACACTGCTAATCAGGGAGACATAACAGGCTCACAACAATGTTATATCATCATGTTATATGGAACTTAATTTTGACATTCTGCCTTCCCAATCTGCCCCAAACGATACACCCCAAAACTCGAACTGCCCTGCTTCCTACTGCACTGCACGCCCACCAGGTTTAATGTGAGTTTACGGTGTTGCTGGAAGTATTAGGTCACGCATGACGTTCACTCTCTAAGCACAGTGTTTGAGTTTTTTTTTGTTTCTTCTGAAAGTGTTCACCATTGGAGTTTACTTTCACTGGCACCCCTAGACCTAAGTGTTTATCAACAAGTTCCTACAATGAAGCTGATTGTAGGCTAAGTTGAAGATTTATGGAAATTTGAGACACAAGGGCATACATCGATTGGATATCTATCATGTAAGGTCGAGTTCGAAGCCTGAGTTGTGCTAGCTGAACGGCACCACGGAAACTTGTCCCAAATACTCCCCCCCCCCCGGCCACTTGTCAACAAAAGAGATTGAACCTTAGCATGCTATAGGCATGACATATATACATTGCAATATTTATATATATATAAATATTGGAGATTTAATAGTACAGAAAATGATAATGACATGTAAAAGGATATGTGTGGAAATATGCATAGACTATATATATGTCATTGAGTCACTTGTACACATCAAACGCGTTTGTTTCTTTGGCTAACAAAGGGCAGCTCATTGATTACCTTTGAACAGCGTAAGTGATGTATTTATTTTGTTTTAGACAAGTGAACAAAGTTTTCATGAGGCTGTTTGTAAAACAAGTTAACAACATGTGTGCCTGTGTAGGTGTATTTATATTTGACCAGTGTGCTGACTAAAACAAATATAATTAAAACAACAACGTATGTTCTTGATAGTGTTCCTATGTATTTCAAGACAGCACAATGCATTGACTACCTACTACCTACTATTAGCAGCGAGTTGTTGCGGAAGTAATTATGAAAACAAAATATTTTTTTCAGCGATGATTTGTTTCGTCCTGTGTGGGCCCCAGCCGAGCACTTAGCAAGAAAACAGACTTACTACTCTTCAAGATAATTACACCGGAACCTCAGACTTTTTAATGCAGAATTTTTAAAGGCATGCTGGAATAAGAATTCTTATTGAAAGGTGGGGGCGAGAGTAATAATCCAAGAGTGCGTGGCACTCACAAGAAATAATTAACTTCGTAGAATTTCACAGAAAATTCAACTTTTTTTTTTCTTTACGCTAGTAACTATGTAAAACAAAATTCGTTGTTTTTATTGGAATACAATTTAGAACATATAGTTGCACAATTAGTTGGAGAGAGACTTACGACTCGTTTCAGACTCAAAGAAAAATTACACATCTCTCTTTAGACCTAAAATATGTAGTACCCAATCTAAAACCCGCAGGCTTCAAACAAAAACTGTTGACGCTAGTTGTTTTGTTTTGTTAAAGTTATGCGGCCTGCTCCACGAAAGTGAGAAATGCAACAGGCCTACACGCTGTAAAACGTTGGGCATCGTCAAGGTAAGGGGAAAATGTTGTTGGCTGGACACTGGTCATTTCTGCCACAAGAACAGATAAACAGATATCACGTGATAGAAGAACATGTCTCCAAGATATTTTCTTTAATTACAATAGCGTTCTTTACTTAATAATACACGCAAGTTTGCATACAAATATTTTTATCTTGGATTGGATTATCTCGTTGTGAATAAATTGTTTGCGATTCACCGAATTCAGAGTAGGGCCAGAAGGGCTCGTTTCTGTCTATTGTTGTGTAACATAGAAATATTTAATAAATGAACTGATAAATAAGTTATATTTTTAAGATGAACGAAGGAGAGAATGTATTTGGGGAAATAGGGAGGAGGGTGATAGGAAGGCTAGAACGGCGGAGCAGCGGGGACCGTAAGGTGAACGGGGGGTGGTGAGGAGAGGGGGGAAGTGTCGACTAAATGAAGAGTAAAATTATCCTGAGCAATTGTTGAGTTGTGCACAAGTTTTACGACCTGCAATCTACCTCCGTGTCCCGATAAGCTGGAGCGATAAAGAGAGGCAACACCATCACGGCCTGGGAGCTGAGGAATTGTCTGAGTGTGTCTGAACGAAGACAAGGGTTATCTGGGACTGTCTCTCTGGGCGCCAACCAGGTAGTCAGGTCTTCACGGGACTCCCCCCGCGCCCTCAGCCCATCCCTTTTTTTCCCTTGGAAAATGTTAACGTCCAAACGTCATCCTGAACCGAATTGCTTCAGTGCATGTGGCTATTTATAGAACAAGAACTCTTCTGAAATTTCTTATATTTTTGTGTTATCTTACCATTTCTAAACTGCAGTTTCCATTTTTTAAAGAATCGGACAAATGTTTTTATCAAGTTGAGAAATGGAAAAGAAAAAGATACTTTAAACATCAATTTAACTATGATTTCTTAAAGTAATTAACTTTTTCTGTTTGAATTGCGTTGATTTCAAAATGTATAGTGATAATGATTTTATTTCATACTAGCGAAAATGTCCGGCTTTGTAAGGGATTTCTTTTCAAACAAGAAATAATACTTTCGATACTAGGTGAGTTATTACATTATAGGCCTATCGAAACCATTCAAACCTATCGATCTCTATATAGGGTAGATGATGTTTCTGTTTCTATGGCCAGCTGTTAATGTGGATGTCATGTTGTCAACTTTACGGCCAAGAGCCATTACTTTTCTGAACTTTTGTCAGGTACCCACCCATTAGAATTGGGTGGACTCGCGTTCTAAAATCCCAAAAATCAAAATCTCATTCTTCACATAGATTCGAACCCGATCCCCTAGGTTTGGAAGCTAAGCGCTTTACCAGTCACCCACCACACCTATAAGTGTTTAAAAAAACAACAACTACCAAAACAGTTTTTGTAACTGCAGATGAGTTCCTATTGCTGCAGATTCTCGAGAGTTTCTTGCTGCAGTGTTGCACAGGTCTTTGACAGAGATGGTGTAGAATTCCAAGGCTTATGCATATTAAGTTTACCTGATTCTGAAGTGATGGAAGAGCACACTCACACAAGTCCTGGCACACTGATTCAATGCGACATAGTGGAACACAACTTAAACACATTAGTAGGACACTCAGGCAAAAATCTACTAAAACATAGAAAATAACAGTTACATTAACATCCACATTTTTTTTTTGCTAACGCCCCATCAAACTGAATTAGCCGTTTGACCAGATAATACATTATCTTTTCTGTTCGATCTAAGATCAGTTCATTGATAGGGGAGTAGAGTACTAGTACAACCGCCATGGACTCAAGACGGATCATGTAATGAAGAAATTGTAACATTTTCTTGCAGTCTAACGATCTAATACATTGACATACTTTACAAAACCAGTTCACTTATTCATTTACACGCCTACACAGCTACACACACGCATGGACACACAACACACACACACAACTTTGTCCTAGACATTTTTTTAATGCCCTTCTCTTTTTCTCACCTCTGGCTCTCCGGTTACTTCCCTTGTCAACCTCAACCATTTTGGGTGTCCCAAATTACCGGTACAAATTACCATAGAGCCGACAAGTTTCCTCCAGACATGACTAATTAAATACCGGACGTCTACTCTGGCTTCCCATACAGCTTGACAAATGAGCGGGACCACGGCACTGTCAACTTGTCTCTCGTTTACCCAGTCTAGAAAACCAAGATCTGTAAAGAAAAACCAAGTACGAGACAGATTGTAACAGTAGCTGGTAATACTCTTAAAGTTTTTTTTTCTTTTTTTTTTATTAGTTGTGAAACTGTAGACCTTGTAAAAGAAACGTGTTCACTACAGGTAGCCCAAGTCACACTAGACAAAACGAGAGCAGAAATAAGGTCTAATTTGGAGACAGGTTAATGGATTAAGTTTATTGGCAAGGAGCAAAGTATTAACAGTTGGGATAATATACAGTTGGGATAATATACAGTTGGGATAATATACAGTTGGGATAATATACAGTTGGGATAATATTAAGTTGAGAAAAATAACATTTAAATCCTAACGTCTTATTCAAGCTTTACTTGTAATCATAGGCAGGATAGTTTATTTTAGTGCTGCCCAAACTTTTTTTTTTCAAGGGCAACTTGGCAGACTGCAACAACTGGAGGGGCATTACTCTCCTCTCTGTTCCAGGCAAAGTTTTCAGCACTGTTTTGTTGAGACGGCTGTAGATGAAAGGCTCAGAGAAGAACAAGCAGGTTTCCGAAGAGGCAGATCATGTACAGAGCAGATTTTCGTTTTACTAAATATCATAGAACAAAGTCTTGAGTAACAACAACGGCTAACGATCAGTTTTGTGGACTTCAAAAAAGCGTTTGATAAGGTCCACCGAGAATCACTATGGAAAATAGTTAGAGAATACGGTATCCCAGAAAAATTCGTCCAGATCCTACGACACCTTTACAGTCAGTCTAGTTGCTGCATTAAAACAGAAGAGGGAACAACAGAGTTTTTTACAATCGAGACAGGTGTGAGACAGGGGTGCATCTTATCTCCCTTCCTTTTCCTCCTAGCCATCGACTACATAATGAGGAGAGCAATGAACCAGACTGCCTTTGGTATTCCATGGCATGAACAACTCCGATTGACGGACTTGGACTTTGCTGATGATGTTGCACTACTCGGGGCTACAAATAAATGCATTCAAGAAATGACGGAGAGCCTAGACAGAGAGGCACCCAAAATTGGCCTCCGCATAAACTTGGATAAGACTGAAATTATGCGAGTTGGATATAAGGCAAAGGGTGTCCCCGTCAGACTTGGCGAATCAAAGCTTGAAGAGCTGGACAAGTTCACGTACCTTGGCAGCATCATAACAAATGATGGAGATGCTTACCATGATGTAGCATGTCGAATAGGAAAGGCAGGGAGCATTTTCCAAAGGCTGCAGCCTATTTGGACTAGCCAAGCCATTGGACTCGAGACAAAAATACACCTTCTCAACACAATCGTCATTCCAACTGCTACATATGCATGTGAGACGTGGAAGTCATCTGTCAAAATTGAGCAAAGACTAAATGTGGCTCAACAGAGATGGCTGAGACGGATTTTGGGAGTCAGTTACACAGACCGGATCTCAAACAAGGAAATCCTATGCCGAACTGGGAGTCGAACACTTAGTGAGGTTGTGACTGAGCGTCGCATGAGGTTTGCGGGACATGTTCTACGTCAAAATGAATTACGCACACAAAGAGTTGCGATAAAATGGAAGCCAAAACGAGGAAAGCGCAAACAGGGACGTCCTCGTATTACCTGGCGAAACACCTTCATGGAGGACCTTAGAACAGTGGACACCAGGTGGGAGGAGGCTTCAGACATTGCCAGTGACAGATCATTATGGAGACAGCTTGCCGCCCAATGCGCCGAACGGCGCGGGAGGACCTAAGTCTAAGTAAGTCTAAGCCCAAACTACGGCCAGTGGGCCATATCCGGTCCTGTACGAGTTTACTTGGTTCTATGCGGTCCCTCTGCCCATGGTGCATAATAACGTCCTTGTGCAGCGATGCGGCTCGTGGTGTGTCGAAATCTGTTAGGCATCACAAGAAAGGGGTGGATTGAGTTAATGGGAATGTGAAGCTGGGTCCGTTTACAAACATCAACGTAGACAAGTCCGACAACACAACACTATTAACAACAGCCAATCAGACAACACAGCACTATTAACAACAGCCAATCAGACAACACAACACTATTAACAACAGCCAATCAGACAACACAGCACTATTAGCAAAAATCAATCAGACAACACAACACTATTAGCAAAAATCAATCAGACAACACAACACTATTAGCAAAAATCAATCAGACAACACAACACTAATAGCAAAAATCAATCAGACAACACAACACTATTAGCAACAGTCAATCAGACAACAAAACGACCGTCTCATTAAAATGAAAACATTTTGAAGCTGGTAACAAAACCAAGAACAGCAGATCATAAAGTGAGCAACGGAGCAGTGACCTGTGTTGATCTAGCAAGGTGTAGGAAGGTGACGGTCTGCAACAAGCTGCAATTTAAACACATAACTACCAATGAAAGATGTTCACATATATGTTCAGCAGAACACAGACGTACCTTACAGTCAGATATCTCTAGTGTTGTGTCATGAAGTGCATCTCCAACTTCTAATAAGAGATTCCGTCCCGTTAGATTTATGATGTGTGCACCTTAAGACCTGTTGCTAGATGGCACGAAGAGTGCGTCTAGTTTATTTAGTCAACTCAAGTCAACTGTACACACTTTTCTAACAGAGGTATAGTTTACACCCCACTCACTGCAGGGGAGCTAAGTCAACTTCCAAGACTATACGGGAAGTAATCATATATAGCAACCTCGTAAGTTGGAATTACACTAAGGAACTTTTTTTTTCTTAACTTCATAATAAATTCACAAGTCACATGACTAGTTGGTAATCAAGCAAAAAAACGGGGGGGGGGGGGGGGGGGGGGGGAGAGAGATAATTTAAAGATAGGTTTAATCTTGTTTTTTTTTTGTGTACATGTGTATGTGTCACTATGTGTATGTGTGTGATTATGTGCATTATTTTTTACGTAAAAAAAAACCATATTTTTGGCTGGTCTGTACAGCTCATTATTTCTCTAGCTATCGAGCTAGCTCTGTCTTCTCTGTATCCACAATAGAGTAGGAAAGTCTTGAGGTTCGACATGAAGGTAAATCTAGAAAATGAAGTTCCTAACTGACCTCTATACAAAGTGAGTTCAAAACTTTAAGTTCGTGGACTTTCATTAAGTCCTTAGATTTTGAAGGCCAAGTGCTAAGCAACTAGATCTAGAAGAGTTGAGTCCATAGAGCGCAAGCAGTGGCGTAGCTAGGGTGGGGAATGGGAGGGTCCAAATTTGAAAATCCCCCATAGCCCCAACTTAAAGGGTCCCCAATTGAGTGTCCAAAAATATTTTTTTACATTAAATATTAAATATTACGCTATTATCTCATGTCATGATGTCGAATGTCAAAATGCAGGGGCGCCTAAAGAGGTCAAATCACTAGTTATACCACTCTCTGAAGAATACCAAGAGTGATTAGTCTATGAGTCGCAGGGATCTCTGTGGAACACCAGGAGTGAATAGTTCCGTCGAACTGTTTAGTAGTGTTTTTTTAAGTCTGTCGCCTATGATCGAAATTAGGTTGCAGGATAAGGGGAGAAAAAGGATGGTGATTGTATGTACAATGTAAAGAGGGGGTGGGGTGGGTTAAATGTATGCAGCTGGTAATGAAACTAAATAAAATACTTGCAAGTAGCGCGTGCAACTTTTGGCTAGCAGTGGGCTGAGATGTATTGTATTTTCTTTATAGTGCTGACGAGGGACATGCCGGCTTTAGGCATAGATAATCTAGGCTGCCGCCTAGGACCTTCGAAAGATGGATCAATTCTCAAACATAGTAGAACCCTATGTCTCTGTGTTTACTAGCCTAGCTCCAAGTCTCTATTACGATTGAAGGCTTATTGGTGACTGTTTAGAACTAATTGTTAGACTATATATGCTAGAAGACCATTGTTTCTTACTTTTGGTGAAATGTTGAAATGTTATTTCTAGTGTGGTGATCATAAATAATCCATGAAGCTCATTAGTACTATCGTCGCTATAGGAATTTAACTTATTTGTCGATTTAGATACATGACGGCTTACAATTCATTTCGTAATTTTCGGTCTTAATTTTTTGCTTTTCTATTTCATTTGATGCCACCCCTATCTACTTCGCCTAGGGCCGCCCCATTAGCTTCGCCTAGGGCGTCTTATTATCTAAGGCCGGCCCTGCTAGTATCCTTATCTTATTTTGGTAAGTTTTGAATAGTCATAAAAAAATAGATCGATAAGGGTAAGCCTACTTCCTTTAGGAACACTTTTTTCCCCCTGATAATTGTATTAGATATTTTGTCTGTAAAGAAATAGGGTTAGACGGTTAGGGTTAGGTTAAGGGACCAGGTTTTTAATATGTTAATATTATTATACATTGTTACGACTGTGAAATCCACTGTAATCGACGTGTTTCAATTTTGTACTCTATGATATAAAAGTGGTGCTGCTAGTTCTGAATATTTCATCGGATAAATCTCGCTTAGCGGATTTGTACTGACTCAGTGACTATGTCTTTCTGTGAAGTTACTTCAGTGTTTGGTTTTGATACAATTATTACAAAATGAAGTTTAACTTTTAAAAAAGAAATGGTTCTTTCCATTTTTGGATTCAATTTAAATTGTTTATTAAAATAATTTTGTTAGGAAATTTAAACACAAATTAGATGGAAGAATAAATAACTACACAAAATATTTTTTTTTGTATATTATTTTTTTTTTGGGGTTAATCGGTATAAACCAATTGAACAATTAGAAGGGCAGGCAGACCAGTCAATTTATCATAAATGATTATTTATTATACTATTATAATAATCATTTAATACAATGTTGTTCGATCTAGTTTATATATGTATGTGTTCAACACATGTGCCCATCTTTCTGTTTTCTTGTTTGCCCCAATCTGTCATCCGGCACAAGAAATTCATGTTAGATTGAACATGTCAACCCCCCCCCCCCTCGGCGCGCCTTTTCTGGTCCTCCATCCTCCCGTATCAACGCTATCTCTTCCAGACTTCAGACATGTTTCCTAACACATGGAACAATTACATTGTTTTGTGCTAAGGGTGATAACTACCGTGGCACCTAAAAATAACCCATCCTCGGCTGCCAAACTAGCTGTTCTACGCCTCATCCTGTCGGAAGATATCGATCGGCATCACTCGGGACTATTAGTCGTGTAGACAAACACCATGAAGCAAACGCTTGGTCCCGGGTGTTAAATATAGACATGTTGAGATCTTGGTGGTAGGTAGAACTCAATGGATCAGCCTTCCCAGACCCCTGTTGTTGTTGTTTTTTTTTTGGTAAGGGAGAGGGAATTATTATCAAAAGTTTAAAGTTTTCCTCAGTAGTGCCCAATCTATTTCGGACTGGGAGCTGCGGCGTTATGTTGTATCAATGGAAATGTTGGGCTTGTTGTTGGTGGAACAGATGGGGGTAGTGGTGTGAGAGTGGTCAGCCGACGCAAATCGCCCCAGGCCAGCTTTAGACGAGCGGTCAACCGTGACGAGTTACGACGGTCAGATGAGACGAGTGTCAACATGACGGTTCAGAAAGGATCGGCATCGTGAACAGAGCTCAGGAGCGTCACGAGGGATGTAGTCATGTGACGAAGCTAGAAACGTCGAGCGATGTTCCGTCCGGTTCTAGAAGGCCAGTAGGGACCCTATATAAAGAGCGGAGGTGTCGCAGTCAAGACGGTTCACGACAGAAGGTTCACGACATGGGTTCAGAACACGGTCGACTACAGCACAGTTCAGCGGTGTGGTTCTGTACGGAGCATTACGACGGTTCAGTGCGGAGTACTGTCAAGTACAGTTGAGACGAACGGCATCTTGATCTTGGTCTGTGATCGAGTCCGACACAACAAGCCTAGTGTGTGAAGTCAGTCCTGAACTGTTGAACCCAGTGCAAGCCCAGAACGAGACGGAGAGGCCAGTGCAAGAGTTGATACGGCGTTACGGTGTTATCGGAGAGATATTTGTACAGTGTACGTTTTGCCAATTGTACAGTATTGGCTCAGATTTATTCAACTATTAAAGTGTTACGTTATTTTGAAGCCCGGAGTTGTAAAGTTCTTTAAGTTGGTGGTGTCGTGTGGTGCAGTTTACAGAGAGCCTGGATAGGGAGATTCGTAACAATATATATTTATTATATATTTATTATTATATATTTATTACAATGACACAAACACAAGCGCACGCCGAGGATTGATAAAATAATAAATCACTGGAGAAATTGAAGAATATCTTATGACTTTAATAATTTTTTGAACACATACATTTATTATCTATATATATATATATATATATAATTCTCTTCATGGCTCAAGAGTTTGGACAAGAAGTAAAGGAAAGATCACTCTTTTATTTCTGCAAGTCAGACTAGAGTTACCCTACGAAAAAAAAAGTGGGGGGAAAACAATTAGTATTCACCCGTCACAAAATAACATTGCCTGACTTAACCGTTGTAACCAAAAAGTCATGGAAAGATCACTCATTTTTATTTCTAAGCCAAGTAGTTTTAGCTCGGAAAAAAAAGGGGGGGGGGGGAGAGAACAATTAATCTACTCTGAATTCACCCGTCACTAAATAGCAGGGCCGGACTCAACCGTTGTGGGTCGCTATGCGAAACGGATTTCGCGGGGCCAAGTTTGGGTAGGGATACGGATAATAAGTGAAATTTAAGAGTTTGTATTAGAAAATAAATTCATCTTTGCATTTTATTCATTCTTTACTAAGTACAGAACTACTTTACGAGTCATACAGTATATCATAAAAATTTTATTTCCAACATAGATCACACTCAATAGACAGAATTACCAAATGTTTTAATCTATCTTCGAGAATTGTTTACCTCAAGTAATTCTTCATTAGTTTGAGGCGCGAGAAGCTTCTTTCACTAGATTCCACAATTGCGGGTATTTCATAATGCGTTTTTTTATCACGCCTAGGATTTGCGTTTTCCATATTAAATGATACCCCAAACATGACAATTTTTGTCTATATATTTCAGGAAATTTGTATGAGTTTTCTAAAGATTTTAATAATTTCCGGATATTTCCAGGACTTTTTCGTATATTATGCAATTTCAGGAGATTTCCAGGAGTTTCTGGTATATCGACAGGAGACCGCGGGAAATCTGTCATAAGTTATGAGATAGTTTAATTTAATAATGGTCATGATGAGATTATAGAGACGTCCTTGTTTATAAATACCATGATGAGTTTTATTGTTAGACATTTGTTATGTAACTTTTCTTTTACTAAGTTTAAATAACAAAAAAAGAAAAAAGAAGCCCAAATAAAAAGCATAAAGCTCAGGTGGAAGGAGCACCCAAAAAAAGAGACAGATACAAGAAATTAGGCCTAGAGCCCAGTGACGTTTAACAAGGAGAAAAAGAGTCTCCTCCCCTACTTGGAAAAGTGATGGCCCTTTGTTTACTTCTCAGCCTGAAGATTTCCACAAGAACACAAAACGCACAAGATGGCCGTCGTCATAGCTAGAATACGCCCGAACCAAACAGCCTCAGAGAGGAGCAGATATTTTCAAAGATTTGAACAAAAACACACAACCAAGATTAATTTGGTCGACAAACCCAATTGTTTAACCAGCAACCGATCAGCCACCCCTATTAGTCAACCACATGCGTCGTCAACCACCAAGCCCATTGATATACTTCAAAAACCAAACCTAAACCTTACTAGTTGTACTCTGGAAAGAATATCTCGCCAAAGTGTTTTATGATGTCACTTGTTTATTGAGAACATGTAGAACTCCCAGGGTCCAGGGGATATAAGGAGAAGTGTTGTCCCGAGGAATGACGAGTGTGAAACACAACTTGAGTGATGATGTGTCCTTCAGAGTGCCGGCGGTGGCACACCCACATCGTTCTCGTCAAGCTCTCAACTGCCTAATTTCCTTCTTTTCTCAAGCCGACTCAAGCCCAGTAGCGAGTGACGATGGCGAAGATCGGTGGGGTGAGGGGGGGGGGGCGCTGGTAAGAAAACGATGGCTCTAAGTTATGCTAATAAGTTGTGCTGATCCCTTCAGCTATGCTAACAAGTCTCTAGAGCTATTGTAATAATTAGCCTCTTGGCGCCATTCACGGCAATGCGAAGAAAGCGCTCAATTATAGAGGGGGAAGAGAGAGAGAGAAAGGGAGGGAGAGATGGTGCGATCGGGTGTTTGACATCATCAGAGTGTTGAGACGTAGCTCCGACATTTGCAGGTTAGAGGCGTGTCTTGTGAGATTCTTTGAAATCTTGAATCAGGCTCTAAGACGCCAACCGCCAACAGATTTCGCAGGGGAGGTCAAACCTGGGAAGGGGGGAGTTTAAGTCTTATACCTGTAAATAGAGTGTTGTTTTTTATATCCCTTTTTTTTAAGATATTTAAATTGTATGAAATTAATCTTTTATTATGTCCATATTGAAACAAATATTTGACATAATCCAATTGGAAGCGATAGGAAAGCCCTTAGAAAAATTCTGGCAGCATGATTCCAAACAATATTATCAAAGCTGACACTCTGAAGTTTTCATGATTTCACACTTAGGATACACTACTATTGGGCGATCGCCCAAGTGTTGGTACATTACGAAATGTGACCGTTCATGTGACTCTAGGATTGACCTTTTAAGCCAATGAGATTTAGAAATAGTAACAGGTAAATATCTCGAGAGTGAACAAACATTTCCGCACAGAAGTCATTCGCAATACGTTATTCATTAAGTTATTAGGTTAGGTTATTCATTAAGTTATTAGGTTAGGTTATTCATTAGGTTATTAGGTTAGGTTATTCATTAGGTTATTAGATTAGGTTATTCATTAGGTTATTAGGTTAGGTTATTAGGTTAGGTTATTCATTAGGTTATTAGGTTAGGTTATTCATTAGGTTATTAGGTTAGGTTATTCATTAGGTTATTAGGTTAGGTTATTCATTGCGTTATTAGGTTAGGTTATTCATTAGGTTATTAGGTTAGGTTATTCATTAGGTTATTAGGTTAGGTTATTCATTAGGTTATTAGGTTAGGTTATTCATTAGGTTAGGTTATTCATTAGGTTATTAGGTTAGGTTATTCATTAGGTTAGGTTATTCATTGCGTTATTAGGTTAGGTTATTCATTAGGTTATTAGGTTAGGTTATTCATTGCGTTATTAGGTTAGGTTATTCATTAGGTTAGGTTATTCATTGCGTTATTAGGTTAGGTTATTCATTAGGTTATTAGGTTAGGTTATTCATTGCGTTATTAGGTTAGGTTATTCATTAGGTTATTAGGTTAGGTTATTCATTGCGTTATTAGGTTAGGTTATTCATTAGGTTAGGTTATTCATTGCGTTATTAGGTTAGGTTATTCATTAGGTTATTAGGTTAGGTTATTCATTGCGTTATTAGGTTAGGTTATTCATTAGGTTATTAGGTTAGGTTATTCATTAGGTTATTAGGTTAGGTTATTCATTAAGTTATTAGGTTAGGTTATTCATTAGGTTATTAGGTTAGGTTATTCATTAGGTTATTAGGTTAGGTTATTCATTAGGTTATTAGGTTAGGTTATTCATTAAGTTATTAGGTTAGGTTATTCATTAGGTTATTAGGTTAGGTTATTCATTAGGTTATTAGGTTAGGTTATTCATTAAGTTATTAGGTTAGGTTATTCATTAGGTTATTAGGTTAGGTTATTCATTAAGTTATTAGGTTAGGTTATTCATTAGGTTATTAGGTTAGGTTATTCATTAGGTTATTAGGTTAGGTTATTCATTGCGTTATTAGGTTAGGTTATTCATTAGGTTAGGTTATTCATTGCGTTATTCCTCCAGCGTCTGTTATGATGATCGTTTCCTGACAGGTCAAATGGTGACAAAATAAATAAATAAACAAAATAAAACATGGTCGTGATAACAAACCTGTGACGTGGCAAGTGGCAACGAGCTATTGAGGGAAGCGTGGTTGAGAGGCGCTTGAACTTGGCTTGGCTTGGCTACCTAGAATGGGGCTCGAGGTTCGACACCCGACTCGGGCAGAGTTGTGTTTACTGAGCGCCTAAAGGCAGCACGGAAAACCAACTCCTAGATACCCCCTCCCCCCCACTGGTCCACAGATGAGATTGGACCAAAAGCGATCTGAGCATGCTATAAGCATGAAAGTAGGGCTATATAAAAGCTATAATAATAATTGATCTAAACTGCCCACGGGCTACGACATCGCAGTTCAGTGTCGAGGCCTTATAGAACGATTGGTAGCGTATGAACCCGGGACTATCGAGACGACCGAACGACATCCTAGCGCGCATATTGCACACCCAAGGTCTGTCCACGAAAAGACAAGAAATCCTTCCGACACATGGCTGACTTCCTGCAACAGATTACGTCTCGCCACGAAGCCTCAGACCAGAAACAATGACTAATAACAGACCAGGAAATGACCTTTGAGATTCATGTCGAACATTGAGTGTATATTATTATTGCGTAGGCCTATATTTAATTGAAGACACTTGTTTAGTTCAGTGAATATGCTCGACTCCTATAGCTTGGCCTACAGAGCTCTTTAAATATGTCGTCTTTTAGACTCCACAAATATTTTAGAATCGAGTTTTAACAAAATGATCTTGAGCTAAAAAAGCAAACATCCATGGTTCATTCTGTAACGATATAAATCAATATTTAAAGTATTCTAGAATTAATTAATGAACTAATCAATGAAACGCAGTCTTTCCATTAGCCATTTGAGAAATACGTTTAGCTGTACTGTATGGGCTAGTTTTAGACACATTGTCTTCTACATAAAATACCCAGAAACCTTTTTTATCTCTGTTGATGGCAAGCGTTCCCTGCAGATGCGTACATAACTAACAAGGAAATAGTAGAATGTCGAACACAATGTTTATTGTGAAGTTACAGTCGACCATCCACCTGAAACAATGATGGAGAACAGTCTCCTGATTATGACACTGAAATGTCTCGGCTATCTGGTCTAATTGGCCGTACCTGTATGTAATGTCAGCTGCACGTAGGGGAGATAATTAAACATGGTGTCACTGTCAGTCACGTCTGAGATTCGTTGATTTTAATTTTAAACCAAATCGATATCCATTTGAACCTGACAAAGTCTCTAAGCACGTCAATTGTAGTTCTATTCTTCTTCGTATCCAGTTTTGCCTTTTACTGCCAATATCCATTTTTTTTTTAAAGTCAAAAGTCTATATTGGAGATTTTCACAAATCGCCTGTATTAAAAAGTATATTTTAAAAAGAAAATTCCAACGCGCAACATTAGCACATAGCATCGGTATCGGGCTTCCATGAAGCACATAGTGTTTTGTTTTTTTTAACAATTTCTCTTTTCAGCTTGCAAATTCTTCATTTGAGGGTGGACACTGGTCACGCTCTAACGATTTTCCTAGAAATTTGATAGTTTATGTATATCTTTAGGAAAAGAATTATTAGCAAATAGGCCACACAGGGAAAACTCTGCTATGACCTCTATAATTTTTTGAAGAATAATAATCTAATAATTATATTTGGTCTGGAGGTAAAGACAATCTTTATCTTGAATGTACCTAGGCCAGCGGGTATTCCCACATCTCTTCATTAAATAGTGAACAAATAAATAACTAAACGTGTTAAAACATTTTGCGCCACCGTCTTCTAAGTCTGGATCTATAGATTTATACCATATACATGATTTATACATTCGCTAACAATGATTTTTTTTCCGGGAGGGGGGGGGGGTAGGGGTTAAAAAATGTTCCTTTTTTAAAAAAAAAATCTTTCCTTCATTAGTTATTCAGAGCAAAATAATTGCTCTTACATATTAAGATTGGTCAGCTGTATAGAGGAGGAATTTTATTTATTTTATCTTACTTGATATTATTTAGTCTGGCTTTCTTTTGTGTCTGTTTAGTTCAAAGATCTTCCTCTTTTCATTTTCTTTTGTCTTGCTTTAGGTTCCATAATATCACCCCCACATTTCTCCATAATGCGTTCTCTTCTTTTTCTCTCTTACACTATTTTATTGCTTAAAGAATATAAACCACATCTTAAAAACAAGCAAAATATTTTTACAATCCTGAAAAAAAAAGCGCATCTAAAGGGTAAGAACTCCGTCCTTAATACTATATCTAAAATACTGTACAATTATTTCCCTTATTCGATATCCAACAAAATAATTAATTACCAATAATTAATTAAATAATTGAGTATTTTTGTTTATTGATTCACGTTTTGTTGGGTACTATAAATAATTGTTTCAAGTATCAACTTGATCGGAAAATACGTGAGGAAGAAATAGCGTTTACAATTATTTAAGAAGACTAAACCCAACAAATTTAGCCATATCTGTGAATATTGAGGTATGATTAGTTTCCCTTGTTGCTATTAAACAAAATAATTAATTAACAGTAATAAATGTTAATGGTTACTTTTTTTTAAATTGATTCATGCATGTCTAAGTCAATGAATAATTGTGCGAAGTTTCAGCTTGGTCCGAGAATAGGTGTTGCAGAAATAACGTGTACACACTTTTTTACCAGACACAAACAGACAGACAGAGTCAGTTGATATAAGCTTTGTTAATCAAAATGTAAAGTAAGTGCAGATTTCTGTGATTGACTCAATAATGAAAATTCCCTATATTCCAGAATTAATTAATTAAAGAGAAAAAAACAAACTAAAGGGACTTGTTTCCATAGTATTGAAGAATGGATCAAAGATCAATCGTTCCATCTTAGTGACAGCTGTAATTGATGCAAATAATTATATCTGCTCAATGTGAACTTTGAACTCCAGAAATGTAAAAAGAAAAGGTCATTTCCCTTTTACTTCACAAAACATAATGTTATATTGAATCTTTATTTTAAACCGAAAATCCCCCAGTTCATTAATTTTGACGGACCAACCTGGGAGAACGCTGACAATCATTTTCAAACCCATGGAGTGCACGTCCCCTGCGGACACACACTGGCTCCGCCAAGGCAATAAAAGCATTTTTTTGTTTCAAAAAGCTGCGCCGGGTACCGGGTCGTGCTGATAGCCACACGACTATTCAATGGTAGAAGCCGACATTACATGACAAAGAGACAATTGAAAAAGAAAGGGCTGAGTCTATTTGATTCTCGGGTTTGGTTTGTGGGAGTGATCTTTCCTGGTGTAATTATGATATCCCGGCGACCCCCTGGAATCCGGTAGCCTGCCAAGTGCAGAGGTTTAATAGCCGAGATTACAGCTCATTAACCAGGAAATGATCAATTTTCTTACAAAGTAAACGTCAAGTGGGTCAACAGTCGATGATCGTCTTTCTATTGAACTTTGATGTGACGCAGCGGGCTTCAGTTTAACTGACCCCCTCCTCCCCCTGTGCGCAACCTGGTCATCAAGAAAACCTTTTTATTTTTAATTAGCCTATGCAGTTCTGCGTGCGTGGTGCTTGCTGGGTGAGCATATAAAACAATGAAATTTCACATCCTTGACATAGTTTGGAGTTATCTATAATATATATAACAAAAAAATGGAATTCGACTGATATATGAAGACATCAAGGTTATCTGTGAATTTAAGTCTCGTATTAACAAAGGCATAGAAATTTGCTGAAATTTTTTTTTAAAGTCTGATTCCTAACATTCTCAAATTCTGAGATTAATTAAATGGTCATCTTTTAATAGTCGCATTTCAAACTTGCGATCTTTATGGCAGATGATGTAAAAAGTGATCAGTTTCTGTCACCCGCGGTTAACGAGGGTGTCATGCGGCCAGCCCAACGACCAGCAGCCTTCACTTTTTTTCCCCAACTAATGTCGAGTACTCATTAGAGCCAAATATCCCGAAATTAAAAATCTCAGTCTTCACCAGGATTCGAACCCGGCACCCAAGTTCGGAAGCAAACCGCTCAGCCACCCATCTTTTTGATGCCTCTTGCAAATTCCTCAGTTTAGATGTCGACTTCTTTGTGTGCTCTTCTTGTCCTGGTGCTAGTACTAAAGCCTTCCTGTACGGCAGTAGTTACAGAATCAGGCACAAGACTAAGGAATAAGACATGTTGGAGCATTAAGCAGTTTTGGGGCATCAAGATGTGTTCCTTTTTCATGGCGAGTGAATACAAAGAGAAATAATGGTCACTGGTCAAAGGAAAACTGAAGGTTAAAGAAATATTAAATGGTTGCATTAACGTTTTAAACTTGAGCTAATAGTGATTCTCTTACACTAATTGTAATTTTCTGACATCAATAATAATTCTCGTATAATAATAGTAACTGTTTTGCACTAATATTAATTTTTTACAGCATTCCTGACATTAAAAGTAACTTTCTTAATTTAATATTAATTCTCTTACAAGAATAATTAATTATTTGACACTAATAGTACATGCAATTCACTTCAATAAAAGCAATTTTCTTGTACGAATAGTTTCTTTTAAAATTAAAGCTCTTACATTAATAATGATTTTCGAACACTAATATAGTGATTTTCTTGTCTGGATTTGTTAAAGAGAAATAAATTCATTAGTTATAACTCAACATTTGTTGATGTTATATTAGTTATGTTTATTGAAATAACTAGCCTGACATTACCCGCGGCATGTGGGTCTTATTTGTGTTTACTAATCAAGTGGATTGGATTTAGATGTATGTTAAACTTAGCTAATGTTCCTTTCAAGTTTTTCACTTTCGCCACGAAAATAAAATTAGTTTTGCGAAAATGGGTTTACCCGAAGCCGATACATTCAGATCAATTAAAAATGAAAGTAGCGCGAGATGAATGGGATATAAAGTAAATTAAAACGGGTTTACCCGATTTGTTAAATGAAAGGGATTATAAAGTACGTCAGGACGTCTTACTTCGCAGATATAAAGAACGAATTTATGTAAAAATGCTTCTGAGAGACAAATTTGAAGGTCAATTTGATTAAATAACAAAATTAATAGACTATATTTTGTAATTTTCATGTGTCAAAGTAAAAAACTATCTGTGCAAAGTGTAGTGCTTAAAATTAGATCTAGGTCTAAATCCTTTCGATCTTTTCTCATGTAAACACGGTAAACATGGCCTAGATTTATAAGATAGGCCTACTAATACTTTCGCGCGAAATGACTCTGGATCAGAAGAATGTTTTTTTGGACATTCCGATGGTCTAGAGGCTAGTTTCGCTTGGTGCGTTATCGCTAGGCGGTGGTGTCGAATCCAGTGTCACAGGTTCGAGCCTCGGTCGGCGCATGCCCTTATTTTCGTAGCATCTTAATTCACTACTTTCTCTCTTAAAAACTTGGTCCCTGGTGCTGTTATTCATTTATGTTTAATATATGTATGTATCATTTGTTTCAGCACCTAGCTTCAAATCTATGTTTACTAATACTTTCATAGAGTTGGGCAACTTTTTTTTCTGAGGGTCTTAAGTTTGTTTTAGGGCTACTATACATACGTCACGGTTTCAGTTAGTACCCAAGGAACATTATGCCAAGTTTTATCAAAATTGGTCAAACGGTTTTGATTTCTATTCGTAACATACATACATACGCCTTACTTTCTACTTTAAAGTATACTAGCCGTATATATTACCCGCGGTATGCGGGTCTTAGTATGCGTGACACTTAGTAAGTTTTTAAGTGCGAATTTATTTCATCTGATGTCTCTCGGTTTCACCCCCCCCCCCCCCAAAGGAAGGGGAAATAGGTTAAGAAAAGGTCGCCTTGACTTTTGTTATGTGACAAATAACCAGTGCCGTCTGCCCGTCACCAATAATGAAACCCTAACCCAGGACTCTCTCAGGACGCGCCACTTTGGGTGATGGCTGGCGCCCCCCATCATCACGTATGACATTCCGGATGGACACGCCCTCTTCACCTTGTGCCCGTGTAGGATCTATCTTTTTGTGAGCGTACACTTGTCTTAAACCTAGACTTAAAGTTTGAGTTATGGACAATATCACAGCCAAACTTTAGGAAAGGTAACCCCACACAAAAGGAATTGTTTAGATTGAACATTCTGTTTACACCATTCAATTAATCCTGCAGCAGATTCTATCTAGAGAACAAAAATATTGTTAAGTGAGATTAGAAATGATAAGTTTGGAAGTAAAACTGCACTTCGCAAACACATACATGCTTTTTGTAAAGTTATTTTTATTTTTTTAATTATGTTAAAATGTTTGTAAAATGTTTTACATGTTTCGGATGTTCCTTCAGAGTTGAAGATAGTTTACTTCCTAGTCCAAACCTCCCGCAGGACGACGGGGGATGGGAGCGGGCAGGATTTGAACCCTCGACCATCGATAAATCCGAACGACAGTCCAGCGCGCAAACCTCACGACCAGGCAGCCATCCATCTATCTATCTATTGCTCTATAATAACTTTTGGAGCTTGCCTTGTTTAAACAGAGACTGTGCAAAGATCAGGACAGGCCCAGCCACTGCGGACTGGGTGTCATGACCGGCCCAGATATTACCATATCATCCTGCCCACAAATTGATTGACATATGATGTACATCTGTTGTTACCTGTCCTCATCAAAATAAAGCTTTCATAATGCATCGAAAACTAAACGCAAGCATGCTAAGGTGTGTCCAGATCTAGGCCTCATTACACGTATTGTATTTCTGCACCTAGTAGACTTAGAGACTATTAGATATCTCAATTTGTACAAGAAATTGAACAAAAGCAAATTTAATTAGTTTAGTATAGAATACTTGATTACATGAATTGAATTGGTTTGATTAACTTTGATATCATTAAAAGAATGATGAAAACACTTGGCAAGGAAGCAATATAAAAGTTCTTTAATTTATCAAGGTCCCTCATCAACAAACTTTATCAACAGCCTTAAATATGGAGCCTTGCAAGTTTTCTGGTGAAAAGATGTTTTCAACACATTCTTTTACCATTTCAACGTGCTTAAATTTCTTGTATAGGTTACTGTGTGTAAATTGTGTAAATTACAGCGTATGCGCTAACTCAAAAGCCAAGCTAATGATTACAAAACATGCCCTTGTCAATAAATTGTACTTCTTTTCAGTAACAACTAATGAAACAGTTATTGTAAGACAACTCTTGTTGCTCTCACCTCCAACTCTCACAATAGTCTTGACTCCATTAAAGTGATAGATTTGATAACAATTGGCAGTAGACCAGAGCGCAAGTTTGTTTAAGAGCTTCGATAAGAACTGACAAGTCAGGCCGACTTCAAAACGTAAACCTAATTCATTCAAAAGTCGATAAAGGGAAACAACATTTAGTGTAGTCCTTTTCAAAACGTCCACCGTGAAATTTTCTGTATAAGTCAGCAAGTATCTTCTTAGAAATATTAAGGACATCGGACGTGTCTGCGAGGCCATTATTGTGATATCATTCGGTTGATATGACAACTGGGTAGGCCTATATTCCAATATTGTTACTCGTATTCAAGCTGTAAGGAAGTCGCCCTGAATCTAGGAAAATAGCCCTTTTCAGCCTTATAAAAGTAATGATCTTTAGTTTTCAAAGTTTAGAAATGATACAATACCATTTTCTCGGATTTTAATTAGAATGGGCTATTAATCACAGAACTATATATTCACGCAAATATATGAAATAGCACCATTTCCTGTTAGTTTCCATTGAGATAATGTTTCGAACATCCTAGATCGAAATAATTCATGTCCGTTGATTTTAATCATCTTATGTACATTTAAATAGATTAATTACTAGATCTTTTTAGATTATGTATCTAAAAAAAGCAAAATAACAATTATGAGACGAGATTGCTTTTACTTTCGATGCTCAATTACTAGATCTAGATCTAAACATTAAATTATATGTTGCATATGCTAGGGTTGAAAACAAACTTGACTTCTTACAACTAATTTACAAAACAACGTCTTCTTTCATTTTTTTTTTCACGACATTTTAATGTAGTCTAAATGTCCAGTCTAGATAAGATGGTAGAGGGTAAATGTGTACTAAACTAGACTTAGATCTACGTAGAGCTATTGAGTTTCAGATGGACATTTATCACAATTTTCCTGAGTGACTATCAGGCAGCAGGTCAGTGATGGACGTTTGATCCTCTTTTATGTTACCTTTGCGCCCCAGCTAGAATAATACTCGCTCGACAAATGTTCACTTTGCACAAGTTCACCCTCTACCATTTGTCAGTCTTACAACTCTTTGTTCGGCGCCCCCATGTGGCGTTACACCGGTGTAGGGCACACAGCTACAGGTGGGGTAAATGCCGACATCAAATGAGTTGGAAGAAGAGGACAAAAGGCGAGGGTCGGTCGCTTGCCCACTCCTGGCGCTTTGTGAAGTCAATCTGTGCCGTGCCCACTACTGTCCAGAGGGCTTGTCCAAAAGATCTTGTTACGGGCCGGACTAGCGTAGCCCGTCTCATTAACAGTAATTATAACTCAGCTAATTTGGCAACGTATAGCGGAAGTGACACAAAGCAGCAATTAAATGGCAATCATTTCTCCCGTTTTGTTAGTGTAAATTTTCCCTGGTCCTCTTGCCAACTTCAAAACAACAACTTGGATTAGTGATGTCAGTTGTGGAAGCCGCCCAGTGATGTCAGTTGTGGAATCCGCCCAGTGATGTCAGTTGTGGAAGCCGCCCAGTGATGTCAGTTGTGGAAGCCACCCAGGGTAATTGAGTTAATCTCATATAACAATCAGCCCCCCACCCCCCGGGTTTATTTTAGATTCACTGGGCAGCAAATAAAGGCAAGTTAATTAGTTTCTAAGGTTTATGTACAGTTGTAGTGTTATGGTGCTATCTGGCCAGCATTACTATCTCTTTAGTAGAGACTGGCATCAATGACGGAAAAACTAAAAATAGCTAGCTTGTTTGTGTGTGTGTGTGTGTGTATCTCTCTCTCTCTCTCTCTCTCTCTCCCTCTCTCTCTCTCTCGTGTTCAAAATAAAGGAAATGTTGCTAAATGTTTATAAAAAAAAGTTGTAAGATAATTTTTTGCTCTTTTTGCAATGCTTACATCAACTCACTCTGTGTGTCTGTCTGGCCAAAAGTTTGTACACGTTATTTCTCCGACACTCAATCTCAGATCAAGCTGAAACTTTGCAACATTATTTCTTTTACCTTACAACACAAGAACAAATTTTTAAAAAAAGTAACGAATTGATAGTTAGTCAAGCAACTCTTGTCCCTCAGCTACACACACCTGACATCGTATACCTTAGAGCAAGAAGGATGCATAAAATGTTACGTACAAGTAACTTCTTTCCTAAGTCGCTTCATAATGAACAAAGGAAAACATTTGAAGTAAAGAAAACAAAACAAAACTAGACGTTGAAAGACAAAAGATAGGACTATTCTTATGTTTGATTTCGATGATTTTAGAATGTTCTAATTGATGACTCTCTTCACCTTTAAGTACAACTTTTCAATGCAGTTTGACCCTTATTAGAATTTATTGTGACCTCGTAAACAAATTTTTGGCAATTATAAATTTAATAGGTCAAGTATTCTTTTCTCAGTAAATGACTAGCTATTTCCAGTTTAGATAGCTTAGTACAATTAACATAGTCCTATTAAACAGTGTAATATTTTACTTTGAGGGTACATTATTACAATATAAATCGAAACATTAAAAGAAATTTTAAATTTACATTTAGACTTTACTGCTGCGATTTTATTTGTCCAAACATTCATTTGATGCAACTTTCTTTAGAATTCTAACGATATGTTTTTAAGTCTATTAGTGAAAAGTGCGCCAATGTCACCAAAATCATGTTTTACCCTATAACCTTCGACCGAGTGGGGGGGGGGGAGGGTACGATCGTTAGAGAGAAAGAGAGAGAGACAATTTTAAAGAGTGAGTGATAAAGATAGGGGGAAATAGAGTGATAGAGACAACAAGAAATACAGAGAGACACAAAGAGAGACATAGAAACACCTCAAGACTAATCATACATTGAGAGAGACATAGAAACACCTCAAGACTAATCATACATTGAGAGAGACATAGAAACACCTTAAGATTAATCATACATTGAGAGAGACATAGAAACACCTCAAGACTAATCATACATTGAGAGAGACATAGAAACACCTCAAGACTAATCATACATTGAGAGAGACATAGAAACACCTCAAGACTAATCATACATTGAGAGAGACATAGAAACACCTCAAGACTAATCATACATTGAGAGAGACATAGAAACACCTCAAGACTAATCATACATTGAGAGAGACATAGAAACACCTCAAGACTAATCATACATTGAGAGAGACATAGAAACACCTCAAGACTAATCCTACATTGAGAGAGACATAGAAACACCTCAAGACTAATCCTACATTGAGAGAGACATAGAAACACCTTAAGACTAATCATACATTGAGAGAGACATAGAAACACCTCAAGACTAATCATACATTGAGAGAGACATAGAAACACCTCAAGACTAATCATACATTGAGAGAGACATAGAAACACCTCAAGACTAATCATACATTGAGAGAGACATAGAAACACCTCAAGACTAATCATACATTGAGAGAGACATAGAAACACCTCAAGACTAATCATACATTGAGAGAGACATAGAAACACCTCAAGACTAATCATACATTGAGAGAGACATAGAAACACCTCAAGACTAATCATACATTGAGAGAGACATAGAAACACCTCAAGACTAATCCTACATTGAGAGAGACATAGAAACACCTCAAGACTAATCATACATTGAGAGAGACATAGAAACACCTCAAGACTAATCATACATTGAGAGAGACATAGAAACACCTCAAGACTAATCATACATTGAGAGAGACATAGAAACACCTCAAGACTAATCATACATTGAGAGAGACATAGAAACACCTCAAGACTAATCATACATTGAGAGAGACATAGAAACACCTCAAGACTAATCCTACATTGAGAGAGACATAGAAACACCTCAAGACTAATCCTACATTGAGAGAGACATAGAAACACCTTAAGACTAATCATACATTGAGAGAGACATAGAAACACCTCAAGACTAATCATACATTGAGAGAGACATAGAAACACCTCAAGACTAATCATACATTGAGAGAGACATAGAAACACCTCAAGACTAATCATACATTGAGAGAGACATAGAAACACCTCAAGACTAATCATACATTGAGAGAGACATAGAAACACCTCAAGACTAATCATACATTGAGAGAGACATAGAAACACCTCAAGACTAATCATACATTGAGAGAGACATAGAAACACCTCAAGACTAATCATACATTGAGAGAGACATAGAAACACCTCAAGACTAATCATACATTGAGAGAGACATAGAAACACCTCAAGACTAATCATACATTGAGAGAGACATAGAAACACCTCAAGACTAATCCTACATTGAGAGAGACATAGAAACACCTCAAGACTAATCCTACATTGAGAGAGACATAGAAACACCTTAAGACTAATCATACATTGAGAGAGACATAGAAACACCTCAAGACTAATCATACATTGAGAGAGACATAGAAACACCTCAAGACTAATCATACATTGAGAGAGACATAGAAACACCTCAAGACTAATCATACATTGAGAGAGACATAGAAACACCTCAAGACTAATCATACATTGAGAGAGACATAGAAACACCTCAAGACTAATCATACATTGAGAGAGACATAGAAACACCTCAAGACTAATCATACATTGAGAGAGACATAGAAACACCTCAAGACTAATCATACATTGAGAGAGACATAGAAACACCTTAAGACTAATCATACATTGAGAGAGACATAGAAACACCTCAAGACTAATCATACATTGAGAGAGACATAGAAACACCTTAAGACTAATCATACATTGAGAGAGACATAGAAACACCTCAAGACTAATCATACATTGAGAGAGACATAGAAACACCTCAAGACTAATCATACATTGAGAGAGACATAGAAACACCTTAAGACTAATCATACATTGAGAGAGACATAGAAACACCTCAAGACTAATCATACATTGAGAGAGACATAGAAACACCTCAAGACTAATCATACATTGAGAGAGACATAGAAACACCTTAAGACTAATCATACATTGAGAGAGACATAGAAACACCTCAAGACTAATCATACATTGAGAGAGACATAGAAACACCTTAAGACTAATCATACATTGAGAGAGACATAGAAACACCTTAAGACTAATCCTACATTGAGAGAGACATAGAAACACCTTAAGACTAATCATACATTGAGAGAGACATAGAAACACCTTAAGACTAATCATACATTGAGAGAGACATAGAAACACCTTAAGACTAATCATACATTGAGAGAGACATAGAAACACCTCAAGACTAATCATACATTGAGAGAGACATAGAAACACCTTAAGACTAATCATACATTGAGAGAGACATAGAAACACCTTAAGACTAATCCTACATTGAGAGAGACATAGAAACACCTTAAGACTAATCATACATTGAGAGAGACATAGAAACACCTTAAGACTAATCATACATTGAGAGAGACATAGAAACACCTTAAGACTAATCATACATTGAGAGAGACATAGAAACACCTCAAGACTAATCATACATTGAGAGAGACATAGAAACACCTCAAGACTAATCATACATTGAGAGAGACAGATTAAAAAGGAGACACGCATAAAAGACAAAAAGAGAGATTGAGAGAACGAGACACAGAAAGAGAGAGTGGGAAAGACAGAAAGTGAGAGAGACAGAGTGAGAAAAAAAAATACAGAGAGAGAATGTATAAACAGAAAAGAGAAGACCTGTTTACCTCTCTATTCATCTCGAGCATCAATAGTTTCATTATTACACAATAAAAGTGGAGACTTGTTTGTCAGTTCTGATGTATTACAAGGAGTATGACTCTATTAATGTTACAACTTTCGTCAGCTTATAACTCTAGGAAAACAGTATCTCATTTATATAACGGTTAAAAGTAAGAAATTTTATTGCTAAATTTTAAGATAGCAGGGTCGAACTCAACTGTTGTGGGGCTCTATGCGAAATGGATTTGGCGAGGCTAAGTTTGAGTAGGGATACGAATAATAAGTGAAAATTAAGAATTTCTATTAGAAAATAAATTCTTCTTTGCATTTTATTCATTCTTTACTACCTACAGAATTACTTGACGAGCCTTGCGTGTAGCGAATTCATACAGTATATCATAAATATTATATATACTACATAGATCACGTTCAATAGCAAGAATTACCAAATGTTTCAATCTATCTTCGAGTATTGTTGACCTCAAGTAATTCTTCATTAGTTAGAGGCGCGAAAAGCTTCTTTCACCAGATTCCACAATAACGGTATTGCATAATGCCGTGTTTTTTTTTCATCACGCATAGGATTGACGTTTTCCATTTTGAATGACACCCCAAAATGACTATTTTTTAAAAATATATTTTTCAGGAGATTTTTTTAGTTTTCAAAAGATTTTAATAATTTCCGGATATTTCCAGGACTTTTTGTATATATTGCACTTTCATGAGATTTCAAGGAGCTCCTGGTAAATCGGGAGGCTGTGGAAATTCTGTTATAAGTTATAAAATGGTTTAATTTAATAATTTATACCTAGAATTAGTGCGGGTCCTTTGAAAGTGCGGGCCCACTGCGGTCGCATAGGTTGCATTGGGCTAAGGCCGGCCCTGCAAAATAACGGCGTATGCTACGCCGCGGGTCGACTAGTAATCTTTATTATACATAAGGAAATTTGTCTTATTGTCGTCTGCTATAACTATCCTGCTTGTTGTCTGCTTTTAAGTATATAACTACACTACTTGTCGTCTGCATATAACTACACTACTATGTTGGATGGCTGCCTGGTCGTGCGGTTTGCGCGCTGGACTGTCGTTCGGATTTATCGATGGTCGAGGGTTCAAATCCTGCCCGCTCCCATCCCCCGTCGTCCTGCGGGAGGTTTGGACTAGGAAGTAAACTATCTTCAACTCTGAAGGAACATCCGAAACATGTAAAACATTTTACAAACATTTTTACTACTTGTCGTCTGCTTATAACTATCCTACTTGTCTGCTTATAGGCCTAACTATCCTACTTGTCGTCTGCTTATAACTATCCTACTTGTCTGCTTATAACTATCCTACTTGTCTGCTTATAACTATCCTACTTGTCTGCTTATAACTATCCTACTTGTCTGCTTATAGGCCAAACTATCCTACTTGTCTGCTTATAACTATCCTACTTGTCTGCTTATAACTATCCTACTTGTCTGCTTATAACTATCCTACTTGTCTGCTTATAGGCCTAACTATCCTACTTGTCGTCTGCTTATAACTATCCTACTTGTCTGCTTATAGGCCTAACTACCCTACTTGTCGTCTGCTTATAACTACGCTACTTGTCGTCTGCTTATAACTACGCTACTTGTCGTCTGCTATCTATTCACTCGATCTTTATTCACAAAGTCCCCCCCCCCCGAAAAAATAATCCAGATAAATTAAAAGTAATTGATACAAAGTTGATTCGACTGTGTGAGCCCTCAACATTTTCACAGCTGGGTAGTCAACCATTGCCACAAGCTGTTGGCTCGATATGCACTATCTAGATCTCTCTCAAGGGGGGATACATTTGCAATTATTCAAACACTTTAAAGTGTAAATGAATCTCTGTGAAGATGTCTACCTTTAAATAGGATTGAAAAAAAAATAATCTCAAATCTTAAAGTGTAAAGCTTGTTTTTAAAGTATCGTCTGCTCGATATTAGCAAAAAAAAAAAAAAGTGTTACACCTCAACTCTTAGATTTTTAAAGTCTTTTTAATAATCAGGAACCAATGGAAAAAAGGGAGTCAATAATTAATTATGTTTTATATAAACGAGATATTATTCATGCAGTATTGAGATATATGGCAGTGATTTTGCGGTAGATCTGCTAAGATAAGCTTTGTTTTTGTTATGTTTTGTAGATCTCTCTCTCTCTCTATCTATCTATCTATCTATCTATCTATCTATCTATCTATCTATCTATCTATCTATCTATCTATCTATCTATCTATCTATCTATCTATCTGTCTGTCTGTCTGTCTGTCTGTCTTTCTATCTATCTATCTATCTTTATATATTGCTGTTTATCCTTTTAATTTTGATGTGACAATTTACTATTTTCTTACCTTTGCAATGAAATCCTTGAATAAAATACACATTTCTTGTGTCAACTTGACATGTAGTGTTCAACTTACACTGTGCTATGAACGTATATTGTGTGTGCCTATAATTGAGAAGTATTATCCACCTGCTACGTTTGTTGATTTGTTATAAACTGTGACGGGCCCAAAGTATGTGTGTGATGACTTTCTATTGAACCACAAACATCTAATAAAAGTAAGAAACTCGAATTGCTCTATTTGATATCAATCTACAGCACTTTATTTCACTACTAAGTTTCTCGCCCAAACCCTATACCGACAGGTCTAGCCGTTCAATGGGCTGCTCCAGTGGTAGTGCATTATTCAATTTAAAAAAAAAATAATTAGCATATAAATAAAAAGTCCCTAATATTTTATATGTTTAACATTTTAAGACAAATTATTGGAAATGAACAAAAGGGCTCAGGGACGATCTCCGGCCAAAACAAACAAACAAACAAATAATATATTTATATATATATATATATACTAATATTGACTAATAAGCAAAAAAAAAAAGAACAAAAACACATAGGCCTATACACAAGATGAAAAGTCGCATTATTTATAGATATTATTAAATCCCACAAAACAAATAATTTTAACATGAAGTGACAATATAATGGCATAACAAACTATGATTCACAATTTTAAGGGACAAGGTTTAGACATTAAAATAGACCGAATTGAAAATACAGAAAAAAAATATATAAAAAACAACAAAAAAAACAAAACAAAAAAAAACATCAATTAATCTTTAAGCAGTATTACTAAATAGATTTATAACATATGTCTACACTATTTAGCGCCAAACGCCCGTCGCCAAAATGGCGGCACCAAAACGTCCTGCATCGAATCCACCGGCTAAGCCCGGCCTTCGTCTTGTGATTCCAAAACATATAACTCCAATGTGATTATGTATATATGTTTGTTCGATATATGTTGGTTGTTTTTGTTATAATAAAATAAATATGGAAGAGAAACACACTCTTGGCATATGATATCCGATACTAAAGTGTTACTTAGTTACATATTAAAATAGAATGTTTAAAAAGGTTCCTAATCAACCATTCGACTAAGCCCCTATCTCTGGGCCCTTTTTTTTTGTTGTTGTAACGTCCCTGTCTTCCCAGCGATATGAGACCAGGCAGATAAGGATCTGGCGCCTAGGTCCCCATACACTCTAATTGAGGCCACGTCCTAGAGAAGAAAAAAAACGTGGGCGTGGTTTAGCGACGTGTATTCATTGCACTTGACGTGGTGATAATCGTCATTTTATTGTTCAGAAATTATGCTAATATGAAGCCACTGATCTAGTGAATCTCTCTGGCGAGGGTCTTTTATTTGGTTAAAGGGAAGCAATTTCATATTGGCCTTTTCAAGTCGTCTCCTATTTTCACTGGAAATCGCAAGTTCCCAAGGTAAAGTGCCCCCAAACCCCCTCCCACCCTTTTTTCTTTTCTCAGACGATGCGCGCAGAGGCAAGGTGAGAAAGGCTGGTCTCCTTGGCGTGATGCGAGGGCAGCAGGCGACAGGGACTTCAATTAAAATGCTAATGCCCGGTGTCTCTATAGTTCTGCACGCCCCAAACTACCTGGCGATCGTCTGCGTCACATCGTTGCCGGTGACACATGGGTTTATATTCTTGTCAAATATTTTATCATCTAACGTTAGACTTTAATGTATTTGATTGTGGGACTTTTTTTTTTAAACGTGCCAAACTGTCTAAAAATATCGTACAGTAGCAAGAATTTAATGTTGTGATCTTTGGGAGAGTTTCATGCGAAAGGTTATTCAGAGTAATCTGCTCTTTGTTTACAGTTCTCTTTGTTTCACTTGATTCTACAGTGCTATAATCAATACTTACGTATTCTGTACGCCGGATACACCAAAAAGATTTGCTATTTATAACTCCAATTTATATCTGAATCAGTCTCAACATTTTACTTCATTTTAAAATAAATAAATAAAATGTAAATGTAATAATTGGTCCGTTTTTGTGAATGCGATTTCAATACGAGTTCGTTTGTGACTTGACGTGTCAGTTTTATACCTAAGTTGCACCCGTCTCCTTACATTGTGTCGTTAGTCAATAGGGCAACGCTGTGCGAGAGTTGAATCAACGTGATCATGTCAACAGGGGATTAGAGAGATGGCAAACAGCATGAATGCCGGGAGACTTTGTTGTCTTGTAATGTTGGCACTGCACTAGGTTTCGACTTCGTTATTTGTGGTCAAATTGTTCTAAAGATCTAAATGTTAACATAAAATCGTAAATATTATCATTTATAAACCATCGTAACGATGGCTCTAATCATTTTACAAAGTGAAAATATTTTCACCCTTATGCCGAGATGGTTAATCCAGAACAATGCATCTTGCACGACAGCTGCACTTAGCAGGGCATGGAACGCGTTCTACCGAGAGATGACCTGGTGACAATTTTTTTTTTTTAGGGCAGGGGAAAGAGGAAGTAGAAAAATAAAATAAGAATGCGAATTTTTTTTTTCAAAGCTTATATCAGCTCACTATGTCTGTCTGTCTGTCTGATAAAAAGCGTGTGCATGTTATTTCTCCCAGACCATTTCTCGGATTAAGTCTCAACTTCCTACCATTATTCATTGACAGAAACAAGAATTAAATCAATAAAAAAAAAGTTACCAATTAGACAATTTATTACTGATAATTAATTATTTTGTTTAAAACAACAAGGGAAACTAATACTTCAATTATTTATTGTACCTAACAAAACATGAATCAATAGACAGAAATACTCAATCAGTGAATTAATTATTGGTAATTAATTATTTGTTTGATCTCGAATAAGGGAATTAACTTAAACATTATTGGTAGATACAGTTTTAAGGACGGAGTTCTTCTCCTTTAGATAAGCTTTTGTTTTAAAGAAAAGAATCTATATATATAATTCTCTTCGTCGCTCAAGAGTTTGGACGAGAAGAAGAAGTAAAGGAAAGATCACTCTTTTATTTCTGCGGATAGTCACCCCACGAAAAAACAAGAGAGAGGGGGGGGGGGGAAACAAGTATTCACCGATCACTGCGGATGGCTGCCTGGTCGTGCGGTTTGCGCGCTAGAATGTCGTTTGGATTTATCAGACCTTGCCCGCTCTCATCCCCCTTCGTCCTGCGGTAGGTTTGGATTAGGAAGTAAACTATCGTCAACTCTGAAGGAACATCCGAAACACGTAAAACATTTTACAAGTAAACATTTTACAAACACTAAAAAGCAGCGCCAAGAAGTCATGGAAAGAGAACAAGTAATGTATATTCACCCGTCACTAAATAGCAGGGCGGGACTTAACCGTTGTGGGGCCCTATGTGAAACGGATAGTTTGGGTAGGGAAGCGGATAATAAGTGAAATTTAAGAGTTTGTATTAGAAAATAAATTCATCTATGCATTTTATTCATTCTTTACTACATACAGAATTACTTTACGAGCCTTGCGTCATACAGTATATCATAATAATTCTATTTCCTGCTCAATAGCAAGAATTACCAAATGTTTAAATTTATCTTTGAGAATTGTTGACCTCAAGTAATTCTTCATTAGTTTGAGGCGGGAGAAGCTTTTTTCACCAGATTACACAATTATGGCTAATGCATATTGCCGTTTTTATTTATCGCGCGTAGGATTGGCGTTTTCCATATTGAATGACACCCCAAAATGTCAATTTTTGTCTATATATTTCCGTATATTTTAAGGACTTTTTCGTATATTTTGCAATTTCGGGAGATTTCCAGGAGCTCCTGGTAAATCGACAGGATGGCGCGGGAAATCTGTTTAAGTTATAATATGGTTTTATTTAATAATTTATAACACCTAGAATTAGCGCGGGTTCTATGAATGCGGTTTCTATGAAAGTGCGGGACCCACTGCGGTCGCATAGGTTGCAGTGGCCTAAGGCCGGCCCTGCAAAATAGCGGCGTATGCTACGCCGCCGGTCGACTAGTTTTTTATATTTTGCTTGTGTTTGTTGTCTACAGGAGGACAAAAAATGTGACTGCTATTATTTGTACCTAGGAAATGACGAAGGATACATAGCTTGATATTTTCAGGTCTAGTGTCATTGGGAATCCCCAAGAAAGCCGGCCTCTGGTACAGTTCTAGTGGAAGACTGACTTGTGTATGTTCACTGGCTGACCTTAGAATGACCTAGTGTTAAAATGCTGGACTACTCGAGTTGTTGTCAAGCATGAGTTATGAGAGTGTTTGGTTGTTGTGTTAATAACCGAATGAGTTATGAGAGTGTTTGGTTGTTGTGTTAATAACCGATTGATTTATGAGAGTGTTGGGTTGTTGTGTTAATAACCGAATGAGTTATGTGTTGTTAGAGTGTACATGTAGGATGTTTATAAAGATCTGTAGTTTTCTTGTAGTTAATTAATTGCTGCAACTGTAAGGTGCTCAACAAGGAGTTTCTTGATTGAGTTCCGTGAGACGAACGCTACACCATGCATAAAGTTCTAGGCCTGCCTCTGTTCCGTCAACGTGCGCCTTGAATCAGTATATTTGGTGGGAAAATCTAATAACGCACGTGCCTGGATGAATAACTCGGTTTTTTTTTAAATGGGTCTCGATCTTCACGTGTCTACCAATTAGAAACAATAATTACTCTCAATATTAAACCATATGTCAGTGATGCCAAACTACCAACCGAGACCATAGCCTGCCCGTGACGCGTTTCTATCCGATCCCTATAAACTTTTTCATACTGTGGTCAAGCACCACTGCCATGACTAAGAAAATGAATTGCCAGCAGTAATAACTTTAAAATTTACTTTTTATATAATAAACATATGTGTCTCGCTCAATGTGTCCAAGAGTATTCATCGCCAAGTTCTCATGCCATAGGAAGACAAGAAAAGAAGTGTATCGAAGTGTATCGAAGTGTATCGAAGGAATAAGCGTATCGCTAAAAAAAAAAAAAAAAGTACATCGCCATGTGACCTAACAATCAGCAACAGATCGTCCGTTCAATCCCCTCAGGTCACCTCCCAATAAAAGAGCGGGAAAAGTGAAACATGCCTTTGTCTCCGGAGACTGCTGGTCACGTTCTTCAAAGCTTTATTCTTTACCATCAAGAGGCCCGAAACTGAAACAGGACCCAGAACAGCCCCTTTAAAAGACATACTGTACAGGTTATCTGAGCCTTCCAACGTAAACATGAGAAATCAAAAACAAAAAAAGTTACACCTCACAATCAGTAAAAGAGAGGGACGATTCAAATAAATCCATGATGTCGCGGTGAAAGAAGAAACATGTAAATGTAGATTAAGAAGTAGATTTAGTATAGAGATCTTAAGGTTTAAAGGGCAGGCGAAGAAGATACTTCAGTGCCACGGTTTATCCGGGTTAGTTTGTTTGTTCAAAAGTCTTAACTAGAACTGTGTGGTAGCACATCTCCCCCTTACATCCACACATGTCAGTTGTTCATTCAAGTTGAAAGGACTTAATCTCGGATGCTAATTCCCCCTCCCCCTCCAAAGATTCGAACAAATAATTCTCAGCAAAGAAAGGATCAAAACTCTGTACCAAACCAATCTTGCAGCTTCATCGGAGACTTTGCTTGCTAACTCACTCACTACTCGCATGAACACTGTGCGCTCGCTTATCGAGAGTTTAGCTTTAAAAAAACCAAGACCTGGGCAATAACAATTGATAGACAGAAATAGGGTTATAACAAGCGTTGGAAGGGGGACAGGTTCGTCAAACCGAGAAGACAGGCAAGGGCTATAACACTTCGTACAGGAGTCACTGGAGTGAGCGTGTGAGCTTGCAAGAGAGAACAAAAATTAGCCCGCGGGGCCTATCTTGGATAGCTGAAACTTTATAATGGCTGAACGCGGAGTCTGCGCTTGATAAGAGCTCTCTATGAAGGAATATATATCGCCTGACTCCCCCCCCCCACACACACCTTTTTTTTTTCAGGCCATGATCCCCTCCCCCCAGCCAACATTTCATTAGTACTGATCATATCTGGCGCAGCAGGAATGCAAGACCTGCTAGCCTTCTCATCTGCCACAGCCCCCTCCCCTCTCTCTTTCTCTCTCTGTTCCTCTTTCCGTGTAGGTCTATGTATTTTCTAATCTTTTTCCGCCTCTCTTTCGACCCTATTCCCTCCCCCACTTGTCTTTGTTCATTGGCACTTATTAGTTCCAGTTGCCTCTTTATCATCAGCTATCGTCACCCCCCTTTGGGCTCTTTACTTACCCGTCTGGGATGCAGCAGAAGAATATCCTCCTTTCTTACATCGTCAGCTCCCCTCCGCATATCCCGCGCTGCCGTGCAGACTCATGGGTAGCCAGTGTGGATGTCTGTGAACAGGATAAAATAACTCCATATAATTAGGTTTTATGTGAGTTGTCTTTCTCCCCAGACATCAAAGATGGGGTAAATGAAATCAGGAAGATTTGGTTGTAATGAATTCCCGAGAGTTTATTACGAATGAATTGCATTTTGCAAGAGTGCCATTAAACTTTTCTCGGATTGTTGATAGCGTCTGTCGAAAAATTTCCTGCAGTGTTCCAGTCGTCTGATAAATGGCAGTATTCTTCCTATTAGCCTTTCGCATTTTTGAGACGCTTACTAAAAATATCTTGACTGATGTTTTTTATCATTGAAGATAACATAATTTATTTCTTCATTTTATTTACCTTTAGCTCCCCATCTGACTGTAATGTAATTTTTGTGCTACTTTTGCTGGACCTACAAAAACTAATAGTATTTGCTTTTTTTCTTTTTTTTTTTTACTATGACAATAATGGAGCGTTTCTGTTTAGCGTCTACATTACACCTAAGATATCTAATATTTCAGGGCATTAGCTCCTAGAATAATAAGAATTTTATATTTCTGACCAATAACTCCCGCCTAAATTGTAGATAATAATATGGCGGATATGGATCAGTCGGCATCAATTCGGAATAAAACTGAGAATTATGTAAAAGATAAATTGCGAATTTTGCTTTAAGCCATGGGCGTAGTGACCCGATTTAAATACTGAACACAACTGACCTATTTTTCTACCAGATAATGAGTTATTATTACAGTTAATCTACGAGAATTGGAGAAACGCCCTGTGAAAAACTAAAGCAAAACTTACCAAATTCCTTAGCGTAGCCAGGAAGGGTGGGGGTTTCACAGCAGATTCTGCACCTATTCAAGGAGAAGAAACGAACACCAGAAATTCATGATATTAACAAATTGAAGAAAAAAAAAGTACCCCCAGTCCACTTTTACTGTGGACACGCCAATAAATGTCAGCTTCCCATTTCCACCCCTTCCTGCCCTCTCTTTTACCTGGTAACTTTGAAGAGAAACTAACTTGTTTCTCTTGTACACTAAAGACGTATCATCAGCCCGCGAGGCTATTTGTAAGTCTGAGATAAGTAATCGTGGATAATTCAGTTTTATTTCTGATTGTAAAGATTGAACCTCCAAAAAAAAAAAATGGAGGCTGGTACTTGAATTCGTAGACCAGCAGTCAGCACCCCCCTTCTGTTTGTTTTATTGCTTCAAGTGGACATATCCCCTCCCCATATTTTTTATCTTTTTTTTTTTTAAAGCTTTGGAGTTTGGAGGGAAAAAAATTAATTGATGCAAGACTGCAAAACATACCACGAGAGTACGTGTGATATATTTTCAACCATTAGTCATGATCTCACGAAGCTCATATAATTTCATGTTTCTCTAATGGCTAACTCTTGCGAAAATGGTTTAGATCAAAGTCATATATATATTGTGTTTGTCTTACATTTCTCTTTTTTTTTTTTGTTTCCAATAAAAACAAATATTTAAGTTACCGGTACTAAATAATATGGTCGCATAAATGTTTGTAGCTTTCACTAAATACCTCCCACCCCCCTCCCCTGATCCACACTTAGGTTCCTAACCGAAATGTAAAAAGTTCTATAAAAGTCATCAATCCTGAATGCATGACAGGGCCGGTCTTAATCCACTGCAACCTATGCGGCAGCAGTGGGCCCCGCACTTTCATAGGCCCCGCGCTAAGTATATCTGTAATTGCTTAATGATGCAAAATATACGAAAAAGTCGTGGGAATTATTTTTAAAATCTACTGAAAATTAGACAAAATTTTTATATGGAAAACACAAATCTTACGCGAATAAAAAAAAAGCATTGTCAGCTTTCATATTTAAATAAAAATATAATAATAGTGCGAATTTTAACCGAAACGAAAGTTCCAATAGAACTAGAATACGTTTTTAAAACGATCAAAACCCGAAAATGAGAACATAATCACTTCTAGTGAGACAACTGAAACAGATTCTATGAAGAATGCAAAAACTGCAGTGGATTTGACCAGTGGCAAAGCTGTACCACAAGGCTAGCAGAGCATGAAAAATCGCAAAGGCATTTAGATGCCATGACCAGTTGCTGTGAAGCTGGAGCAAGACTTAGTAAATAAAAAAACAGGCATTGACAAAGTTCACCAGGAGATGCTTTATTCTAAAACTAAAGGTTGGACTTGTTGCAATTGTACGATTTCTAGCGAAGCGCAATTTAGCTTTCAGAGGGACCATTGAAAGACTTGAAGAACCAAGTAATGGGAATTTCCTGGTCTAGTAGAATTACTCGCAAAGTTTGATCCAGTAATGGGGGAACAACTTCGACGTGTTACCAATGCAGAAATTCATGATTATTACCTGGGAAAGAAGATTCAAAACGAACTTATTACTGTGGTAGCTGATGCTGTGGTGAATTCTATCCTTCGAGACATCAAGAATGCAGTGATGTTGGGATGTACTCCAGACATAAGTCACAACCAGCAGATGTTATTGGTATCTCTCAGATAAGGGTTAATGTGAAAGATCTTGTGGTTGTGTATGAACTTTGAAAACGTTATTTCTCCCACACCCAATCTCGGATAACGTTGACATTTGTACTTGACAAATGTGGTAATATAGCCTAAGTTGAATTCGACCCCTTTATAATTATGTAGAGAATTAGGTCGTCGCTTCAAGTTTGAAACTAAAAATAGATAACTATTTTCATAAGCACTACGCTGGCACGGTGGTTAGTGCATTGGCTTGAGCCCTCCAGTTCGAATTCAAGTCGCAAAACTTTTTTTTTTAATAGCATGCATTTAAAAAACGATCACGGTAACATTCACCCAGATACCCCCTTCTCTCCCCCCCCCCTTTTTTTTTCCCCAATTGGACCAGACAAGTGAAAGGATCATAGCGCATTGTGAAAGCTTAAAGCTTGAAATAGCGCTAAACAAAAAACAAAATTGGTAAAAAATATTTCAAATCGCACAGATTTATTATTGTTGAACCTTTGTATAGTTCCATGGATGAACTAGATCTATTACAAATTTTATTACATGACTGACCCAACCTAATTGATACAATTACACTTATTATAAGCTTTGTTTTTGTTGTTTTTTTTAAGTATTTTTTTTTTTTACATTTTTCTTTTTTTTTTCCAAATTGTTTCTACAAATCTTAATAATAAAAATTAACACACACACACAAAACTATAATATTCTCATCATACTGAAGTAAAGCTCTTCCAAAAGAGTTGAGCTACTTTATTGGTATTGAAATGGGATGTGCCTATTGCATTCATATACTTAGGATTTCGTTTCGATATTTGTGTCACAATGAAAACAGCTGTTCCTATTCATTTCATCCTCTCCAGATCAATGATATTGAAAAATAGAGTTCCGTTACTTCTGGTTTACCGAGAGCGTACATTTTTATTCTTTATGTATCCACAATGGAACAAGAAGACAGATCGTCGTATTCAATAAACTTAAAATAAAACAAACAATAAAGTTCGCCTTTCAGACCTTGCTATCAATATGGCAGATGATGTTACGGTCATCTGTTTCTCTGGCCAAGGGTGAACGAGCAAGGTGTCATGTGTCCGGCACAACGACCAAGCGCCTTAACTTTTCCTTAACTAATGTCAGTGGCACCCTAACAATCCCGAAATTCAAAATCCCAGTCTTCACAGAGATTCGAACCCAGGACCCCAGGTTCGGAAGCCAAGCGATTAACCACTCAGCCACTGCGCCCCAAAATAAATCAATTAAGCAACGTAAAAAAAAAATGTTTTAAAAAAGGAAAAAAAAATCATACCACTTCAATGCCTCATCCCTTTCTGAAAAATAGTAGTTAAGTCCATATATAAATGTAGTTTGGTGATATAGATCCAGACATGGAAACATTATACGACAGTATAAATTGTTAAACTGTCCTATACGTAAGTATATAGTCACAAATGAATTCTAGCAGTTCAGCTAATGATTTCTACTTAAGACTAAGACGGTGCGCACAAATGTTCCCGAACTTCTATGTATTTATTACATCTACGATATACATACGGGTATTCAAAAAAAAAAATCAATTTAACTTTATAATTATATTTTGAACAATTATAACGGTCAAACCAGAGTTTTCGCTGTGTGGTCAACTAGTACTTTTTTTTCCAGATTGGGGTCAGCGCGTCGCAGTCTGCCAGGGTGTAGCACAGTGAGCTGCAAACTGCCTAAGGGTCGCCGGATTGTCGTCAGGGTTGACTCCCGAAGCCTTTTCCATGATTGGGTATAACTGCAAGGCTGCAAAGGATTGGATTCAGAGTTTTCCTTCTCCTAGGTGGGAAGCCAGCAATGGCGAATGAGACCCCCCTGCCCGAAGCCTACTGGTTTAGGCGCCATTTACTCGCTTTCGCCCCTTCTGTTAAGGAAAACTATTCCGCCGGACTCAATACCTGAGCCACACGTGAAGGCCAGGAGTCGGAATGGTTGTCAGATGCTATTTGAGACGAATGTCATTAGAAAGCATTTTATATTTTCTTAGGTTGAAACCGTTCTACACATGGACATACTATTGAAACTCAGTTCAAACGTTTTTATGCAAACCAACTATCAATATCCACCAAATGGAATGCAGTAGCTTCACCTATTTTTCTCCCTGACAAGATTCGAGTGAAGTAAACAACTGAGCCAGTGTTGATCACATGTTGATCTCTTGGACACACAAACACGTTGTACATCCTCTGCACCACTGAGCAGTTTCCTAAGAAAACATGACAATTTGTGCCTAACATTTATAGTGCTTTACTTTCTGTTCACCAATAGACATAACCATTTTGACACATTTCTTTAATAAGAAGTCTAGTCAGGTGGATAAATAAATCATTTCAGTAAGGTAACTACTGACAATACCAGATCTGCTCAAAGATTGTTAGTTGAGAAGTTCAGCATTACAATTTAAGAATGTAATAAGTTTTCCAGTGAGAAGATAAGCATTCTACCACTTAGATCTTGTATACAACCAGATACAAGTTTAAATTATTATTTTTTTAATCAAAGGGAAATAACAAAACTTTATTAAGACTATAAATTGAGATTTCTCAAAGCCCATGAATGAAAATTGAGTTTTTATGAAATTATTTTTTTTACATGAAAATATTTCTTTCGTCTTTCCCTTATAACTCAAAATATTTCTATCAATCCTTAAACCAAAATCTTTAACAACCTTATAGATTTTATTGCTACATTATAGGCTGTATCAGTTTGAAAATGCGCAATAAATATAAAGTATTAAATAAATCTACAAGCAAAAAAATGTAGAAGACAATGTCTTAACAAATTCAACCACTTTTTCTTTAATACATTAAATTGATCAGTTGTTCACCTATCATAGGCCACAAAAAAGCTTTAAAAACAATAAAATAAAACCAAAATACATTTTCTATTGCAATTTTTTTTCTTATTTCTGTTTTTTTTTTGTTTGGCATAAATGAATAAAATGATATAGACTTCTGCTTCCTGTGTTACAAAATGTTAGATACAGAATCAAGTACGCTAGTATGAATATGATCCTTTTAAGTTAACATCAAAATCCTCAGATCATGCAAAAGAGTTGCTTCACATTGTGTCAACATTAGCTGCCAAAGCATCCCATATTTTAAGCTACAAATTTGAGAAACCAGCCTTTAGCTTGACTTGTTTACACGTATGCATACCTTAATGCTTAAATTCACTGATGTTAATATTTAGTGGCATTTTTTGAGGTCAGGGAACATTAGAAAGCTGAGATGGCTATCACTGGACACAGATAAATCAAATGAAAGAGCAGTAGTTAATTTAAAGAAGAATAAGTGTTTGAAAAATCATTGCAGATTTAATTCAGTTCAGATCATGCACACATAATTTTCTTAAAAAATGAATACAATGAAAACTTCACCCACAATTTCTATCAATCTAATTGTAATGTTAGAAAGAACAACAAAAATAATGGCCAGGTTTTTGAACATCAAAAAAAAAAAAGTTGAGAATTCATACAACTTATACAAACGAGTGAAATTCTTTTTAGAAAATTAATATAGAGAAATGAAGAATAATATAAATATAAATGTTAGTTTATCACTTCTAACAAGTCAGAGACAGATTGAAAAATGTCTAAAAATAATTTTTAAAAATAGAAACAAAAAAAAAAAACTGTAAATGGCCTAAATATTTGGAAGATAAAAAACAAAACTCAAAGAGTAATTCAAAGTCTATGTACAAAATGAAGACAAAATGATAGTGTGTAGGTGAAAGCCAAACCAGAATTCATAGACAGATTGAAAACAGAAAAGAACAACTAGTTAAGGCTCTGTACATCACTTTCTCGGAAGTAGTATTTACAGAACAACAATAACAACTTTGTGTTGAGTAAAGCTAGTTCAATGCTGATACTAGGTTCAAACTGTTAGGGCTTAAGGCAAATTCACAAGTACCAGGGTGAGAGATCTTCACATATAAGCTTTTTTTTGTTTCTTAAGTAAATATTTAGTTATAAAACTGTACCTCTTTTCTTTGAATGGAAGCATGAACTTGATTGGTTGAGGTAATAATAATTAGAAAAAACTATGCACAGCAAAACAATCATCCACCTGATACTACCATCTTGTTCCCATAACAAGTACAGTAGCTAAAATTAAGCAAGAAAAAGAAGACTGGACATTTAGAGTTAATAAAGATAACTCAAAGAACACCAAAGAGTAAGAAGAACTGTATACAAGGTGCTTTTACTTGATAATGTACATGGTATGCCATTCAACATTTATACTAGAGTTTATGATTGTCAAACTTGAAGACCTAACAAGTTAGTACAAAAATATAAGCAATTTTGTATTGATAATTTAAGCAAATTATCTTTACAGTATTTTTTTTTTCCAAGATCACAATAAAACTTACACACACACACACAATATAGTAAATATCTTCCTTACAGACAGATCTACATTTGTGAATGTCATTAAAAAAGAATAAAGACTACTGTATTTTACAAACAAGAAGACTCCATAGCAGGAATAGGAGATAACAATCATTTTTCAAAACTTCGTTACCTACAAGTCACCCAGAATCCAGTTGGTGGGAAAGGGGTACAATTCAAAGAGAGTTCCTTCTAACTAGAGTAACTTTAGTAAGAAATCTGTTGAATTACTTTTTACTAGTAGAGATTTACAGAACACAAGTCCATTACAAGCTTAATAATTAAAACATTTTTTCAGGAAAAAAAAAGTAAATAATTTTTGCTACTCTCCATTTTAGTTATGACAAAAGTTTTTGATTGAATAAGGCTTGTTGTAGTACACCAGATGATATGATAGGAATAATAGAAAGTGCCTAAAACAAAATGATTAAAACATGTACTTGTTAACAACTTTCATTAAGCACAACCCTTGAATAAAAAAAAAACAACATCTTCAAGCTAATCCTTATTAATGAGTGTAACATGTAAAATAAACAAACTCTACAAATACAGGGTGACCATGAAATAGCTTTTAAAAAAAAATATTACTGAAATTAAATTGAGAGAGAGAGCAAAAATTCTAAACTTTGAACAAAAAAAAAAAGTTCAAGCAAATTCCCATTATTATATATATATATAATAAAGTTTTTTCCATATTGTCATATAAAAAAAAATAGTATTTACACAATTAGAAATACAGTATTAGAAATTAAGTAACACGTGTGTAGGAATGAACTAACAATGTGTTATCTGTACAGGTACAACTTGTGTGTGGACAAACTAAAGCAGAACTTCAACCCAAGCCTATTGGTCACTTGATCTCAATAACAGCCTCATTTCATGCCTGCAAGTACATATAAGAAAAGAATGTATTCATCTTTTAAACAGTAATGCACATTTCTATACAGGAAGCTATTAGAGAATAAGATCTTATTTTAGAATTCCATAAAAGTTTGAAATAATTTCATTTAATTTTTAAAACAATTTTGTTCTTATTTAAAACAATATATATTTTACAATAAGTTCCTCAAAATGTAGTTTGATATAACATTTTACAACTAAACAAAATGGCACAGCACACAAAGAACTAAGCTAATATCAGGTGCTTTAGATAAGCTCATGTTAGTCTTTGAAATGCTGGCAAATTGTGAAGTATGAATTTCATGCAATTTAAAAATCTAAAGGGGTACACACATTTATTAACATTTACTTGACTAACAGTAGTCAGGTGTTTGGACAAAGAGGATATATTTATTGTTTCATTCAATAGGCCAAAATTTGTAGGATAAGTTGGTAAATGACAATATGGTAATAATTTTTATTTATACTTTTTAATCTACTACTACCGGTATGAGTAAAGTATATTTATTTATAAAAAAAACAAGAAATAGCACAATGTGGAAATCATAAGACACACAACATCAGCAAAAAAGTAATGGGAGGAACTGTGTATTGATATCAAATAATTAATGGAAGGAACTGTGTAAAATTTTTTGTAAATAACTCAACTCACAGAAATAAGAGACTATAACAACTCAATTGCAGGAAATATTGATAGATCTATAATTCAACAGAATTTGCAAAAATTTTTTTTTGAAAAGTACAAGAATTCAAAACAAAATTCAGTTGAATCTCAAATGAAATAGAATTTTATGTTGACAACTCTCTAGGCAATGTTTCAGTTCTAACTTACCTGCTTGGGTGCTGCTATGAAAAGAAAAATGAAAATAATTTTAAACTAGTGTATGCAGTTACACAATTCCCTACTACACAGATAAGTTGTCTCTTTATTATGAATGTTACATTTCAAAGTAAATTTTGATCATTCAAAAGTTGTTGTTTCTAATGCTAAAACTTGTATACACTAATAATGATATGGCAACCAAAGGAAAGCTGGCAATTGTGTCACCCTAGTGATTTTATGGCATTGTCTTTGATTCTGAAGATTGAGAACAAGTGCAGAGTTTCACATGAGTACCCAAACCCATTTCCGACCTGCAAATTTTTTCGCATCTGGTGCAGACAAAGCTTTTTTCTGCCAGCTAAGTTTTCTTTCTGTCTGCTGCACTTGTCTTCAATAAGTGTGTGGTAAATGTTGATATAATGAGGTGAAGATCTGCTCAATTCATTTCTATTGGTTATTTCCTGAAGATGGTTCTCTATCGCTGAAATCCATTTACATTTTTTTTTTGTTTCAAACTATTTTTCAAAACAACTTTATTTTTCGTATTCAACTCATCTTATATAGTTAAGTTATCCAAGCACAAAAAAGACTATTCAGACTCAAGGACAGGGCCGGTCCTAACTATTGCGTGGCCCTATGCGAAACTGAATGCGCAGGGCCTAGTCTGGGTCGGAATAAGGATAATAAGTGAAAATTAAGATTTTTGTATTAGAAAAAAATTCGACTTTGCAATTTATTCATTCTTTACTAAGTACAATATTGCAAACCTTGCAACCTATAGCATAGTCAGATGACAGTGACTGTAAATAAGGTATTGGAACTTAAGGTCCACATGAGAATTCTCCCGATCATTACATTTTATTACATGAAAGCTGACAATGCCATTTTTTATCGCATGTAGGATGGTTTTTGTAATAAATGACACCCACAAATGACAATTTTGTCTTTTTTTGAGGAGAGTTTTATGAGTTTTCAGGAGATTTTAATAAATGCAGGACATTTCCAGGAATTTTTCGTATATATTTTGCAATTTAATAATTATACCTAGAATAAGCGCGGGGCCTAAGAAAGCGCGGGGCCCACTGCGACCGCATAGGCTGCAGTGGCCTAAGACCGGCCCTGCTCAAGGAGATGCACAGTTTAATAATAATAATAATAATAATAATAATCTTTATTATCCGTAAGGAAATTTGTCTTACAATTTGTGCATTACACCAAACAAAAAACGTTATAACTATAAGAAACCAAAGTGTACATTCACACCAGACTCACTCATAATTTACATGTGACAAAGTTTATACCAGATTGTTCTTATTTAATGATTTGATTGCCAGGGGAACAAAAGAGTGTTTGTGTCTGTTTGTCTTTGTTATCGCTGTCTTGTATCTCTTTTGTGATGGTAAAATCACAAAATCCTGACACAAAGGGTGATTCTTTATTTCAAGGATCTTGTTAGCTTTTTTATAAGATATTTGTCTCAAACAACTGCCCAAATGGGGTTTGTTTTTTTGCCAATGATTTTGCCAGCAGCATTTAGGATTCTATAAAGTTTATTTTTATTTTTAATGCTCAGATTGCCATACCAGGCAGGTATATTGAAACTTAAAATATTGCAGATGTGAGCGCGATAAACATAGCCAAGGCCTTATCGCTAACATTAAAGGAGGACAGTTTTCTTAGTAATCGTAATCTTTGCTGCCCTTTTTTGCTGATATAATCAGTATTTGCAGTAAAATTTAGTTTATTGTCTAGGATAGTACCAAGGTATTTAAAGGTTTGCACAATTTCAATAGTCTCTCCAGCTACAGAAACAATATCATTTTCCTTCTTGTCCCTACGAAAATCGATTATCATTTCTTTGGGTTTTTTTTTAATTTAATAATAAAAAATTATCTTTACAGTATTTTTCGATGTGTTCTATTTCTTTGAAATACTCATTTACGTCTGAGCTCTCTGAGAGCAGGGCAACAAGAGCGGCATCATCAGCGAATTTTGTGAAGGAGCAACAAGAACAAGAACTTAGAAGGACCAAGATCATAATGTATTCCATCAACATTTAGTAAGTCCTTTTTTAAAAGTAAATATAGTTTGGAGATGCACCAATATGCTTTATAGTCAATAATCTATGTCATCAAGTTCTATCAATAGAAGGAAAAAAAACACAAAATAAAATGTAATATATAAAGATCAATTACCTTCATAAACATAAACAATATTCTATTAAATGAATGAAAACAGATATTGTTAGTAAAAAGCAAGTTATATCTGTTCAACCTCTTTAAATGTCAAAAGAAGATCCAATGTGTTGCAACCATTTCACTCGTTTTCAAAATGAGTTGCAGTAAGTTGCTTGTTATGATTTAGATATGAATGTTCTTCATTACCAGTGACCAAAAGGTGTTGGTTCACTAAAAAGTCTATATATCTCAAAAATTCCAATTGAAATATCACAATTTTCATTCCATTGCATTTAGAAATAGTTTATGTACAAATTGTGATATTTTGAGCTCAAAAGGTGCATGATGTAATTTAAAAATGTGTTAAAAAAAAAAAGGACACAAAATGTTGTCTGGGTTAGGCTGAAGTAATATTCTACTAAAACCAAGGAGTATTAAACAGGCATTTATGTTGAAATGCACTAACAATATTAGAACATTGCATTATCTATATATTTTTATATTTATTTTAGTATTACTTAGATTTGGTCCTAAAAAATGTGTCAGATGCATCAAGAAGTGTCCCCACTTAACAGAGTTTTAAACCTCTATCAATTGTAAAAAAAAAAAAAAAAAGTAATAGCAGTCTGCTCCCCAGTGTGTTTCTCTTACATTTTTTTTAATACAAACTAATCATATGGGAATTACTTAAAAGTATCACTGATACTGCTTAGTGCACAAGTAGTACCATTTTCTTGGGAAAAAGCAACATAGTAGTTAACAGTAGACATTAATAGGCATGGTGTCTTACATTTTTTCATTTGAATCATACCAGAAAATTTCAGAGATTCAGATATAAGTACTATCAAACATAAAAAAATATTTTAAGATTTGTTTTGCTTTTTTTGCCAAGTAGTAATGATTTCTTTTCTTGTATATATGAAATAGTAAATTCATAATCTGAAAATTAATGCAATTTAAATATATTGTATTAATTTTAAGACTATGAATTATGAATATATATATATATATATATATTGTTTAGAACTTTCATTTAAAAATAGTATAATATAACAATAAGATAAAAAAACAACATTAGAAACAAAAAGAAATATATAAATATACTTTGACCAAAAATGTCATAAACAGGGTTAGTAGCACTTTTCCATGGCAAGATTTTAGGAGATTTTAGGAAGTTTTTTAAGGATGAAATATATATATATATGTGTGTATGTGTCCAGTCCGTTTGTGTGATACATTGTAAAACATACACAAAACTATGCATTTATCAAATCAATTATTGTTACTTGATTTTGGAAATAATAAAGATCTTGCCAACATCCCACCCAGAACAGAAACAAAGTCATTAGCTGTGGTATGTCCACAGTAAATGTAATGAAAGTTTTCTTTTAATCAAGTAATAACTTGACTGTCATCCCAATACCTCAAACAACCTTTTTTTTTTCTTCAAAAATTTATTAAAGAGCATTACAAATGGTTGCTATTCCATTTTTTTAAATAAGATACATTCTTAGAGATGCTTTCATAATGGGATTCATAGTGAAATTGTACATTTTTTGTTCTTATGTGTATCTTATAGATACTAGAGTCATGGTGGGCATTTTAGGTAATGTTTTATTCTTTTATTAACAACTTAAATCCTCCCCATAAACAGAGTCTATTTGTATGTTTAATTGACATTTGCTTAATAAATAAAGGTTTTTGGAATGGGGGGGGTGAGGGTATTAGACATATTCGCATTTGTTTTCCAAGCAGAATTTCTTTTTCAATGAGATTTATGTTGTTTCCCTGGCTTTTACAACCGAAATAACACAGCTGTGTGCACAATATTTTCATTAAATCTACAGTAGATCTAGACTCTTGATCTAAGTCACTAAAATTCGCTGACTTTTCACAGATGTGTTCGAAATATCTTCAGTGAATCTACCGTAAATCTAGACTCTCTAAGCCACTAAAATTTGCAGACTTTTCACGGCTGCGTGTGAATCATCTTCACTGAATCTATCCTAGATCTAGACTCTTGATCTAAGTCACTAAAATTCGCTGGCTTTTCGGGGCTGTGTGAGAATTATCGTCACTGAATCTATATAATCTAGATCTAAAATCTATAATAGACTCAATAGATTCTAACTATAAGTCATTAAAATTTGCTGACTTTTCACGGCTTCACAGGGTTAGTAATTACCTTCACTAGCTAAGTCACTAAATTCGTGGATTTTTCACTGCTGTGTGCGATTTATCTTCACTGAATCTACCGTAAATATAGACTCTAGATCTAAGTCACTAAAATTTGCGGGCTTTTCACAGCTGTGTGCGAATTATCTTCACTAGATTCTAGTGATTTAGCTTAAATTTAGAATCTAGCGTATTTCTAGAGTAATCAAGACATTAGATTATCGAGATCATTAAATTGACTAAAATTTATGGAGTTTTCAGGTTAGGTGCGAATTATCTTCACTAGATCTAACTTAGATCTAACTCTAGTTACTATTACTAGCTAGATCTAGATGATTTACGGACTTTCCACAACAAGATTTTAGTTGTGAGAGGGTTTGGAGGGGTGTAGCCTACACATTAGGCTGGTAATTGCTCTAAATATAGACAATAGTCACTACACACTAAATCTAGCGCGTTTTCAGCCATAAAATAAAAGGAAACAACCATTTTTGCACTGCCTTCAGAAAAATATTGCCAGGTGAAACGCTTGCTTGAGACAAGGCCATCTTAAATCACGAGGTCGGGCTTCACAAGTGGGTCAAAGGCATGTTGACGCGTCATTGGTCAGCTCATAACAAAGCCAGCCCATAACGCCTTAGTTACACTGTTGTTGTTCCCCCCCCCCCCCCCCCACATTTTTAGCAAGAAAAAAGCAAAATTATATTTTTTAAAAATAGTGGGTAAAAATTTTAGGAGAGTGGACAAAATTTTAGGAGAATTTCAGGAGACTTTTCGTTTTTTAGGAGCGCTACGAACCCTGCATAAATAGCTTTGCAGTGTCAAAATAAAAGGTTTAAAAACTAATTACAAAGTAAATAAAGGGTTACAAAAAAATTAAAAATCATAATTTGAAAATTTAACTTGGAATAACTTTAAACTGATATATTTATGACCTTTTAAAATTAAGTGATTTAGTAAGTTGTATAGGTATACTTTAGTCTCCTACATCTAACAATTCTTCATTTAAGGACACGTAATGCGATGGTGAGTCTGGAGATAATGAGTCAGGAGGCCGAAGGACCTGAAGTGGAAGTCGGAAATCTGACATTGCTGCATCAGGGCAGTACCATGAAAGAGAGTATGATAGATCATGTTGTCAGCAACAAATTATAAATTATTTTTAAAAATTCTTAAACCACAATCAGCACAGATGAAAAAAATAATTACTGTAATAATGAAAGGTATATACAGTATATTCTTTGATAAGTTAGCTTTATTCAAGCTATTGGGCATTCATTTACTTATATGCCTAACCTTTAAAAAAAAATTATCACCACTGAAGAATGACAGAATGAAAAAATATTAACAAGCACATAATACAACTGCACTAAATTATTATTTTGATAAACAAAAGAAAAATTTTAAAAAATATTAAACATGTCTAACACATTATGTTCCAGTTAATCTACTAATTGCCAATTTAACAATTTTTTTAGTTCAGGGGTGGGCAAATTACGCCCGCGGGCCACATGCGGCCCCCCCAAAGACTTTTATGCTGCCCGCAGACACCTAAAGAAATTAGGTGTACCCACAGGTTATACATATAAAGATGCAAATATATTTAAAAATAAATAATTATAAACTCTATATAAATTATTGAAAATTCTGATTCTTATCACTTATGATGAAGTGGTTAAAGACACATTGTCTCTACATGTCATTCTAAAAATTTTAAAGTAAATAAAAATCATTCTTATTGGCAATCAAAACACTCAGTCAAAGATACAACTCAGATCAGCATTTATTCAATGTTATGAAGAACTGTGTTGACAATATAGGGTTGGCTTGAAACAAGAAGGCATGTGTAACAACTGATAAAGCCTGTGCTTTGACTTGAGAAAAATAGAACAATATCCCAACCATAAACTCTAAACGGGAAAGTTTGCGCAAAGCTGCATTGGATATGAAACATATTGGCCCAACTATATTAGTGATCAAAGCTGTCAGCGCTAAGGGACTTCATCACAGGTAGTTTGTAGAAGTACTTAAAGATTTGGAAACAAAACATTCCGATGTTCGGAACCACTATAGTATCCGCTGACCTAGCATGGGCAAGAAGGTATTGAGAAGAATATGGTATCTTAAGGAAGAAATTATGTTCATTGAAAGACAATATGACTAATAATTCTAATGAAGAGTGGAAGACAGAATTCACTTGTACATCAGGGATATTGCAGTGGGTTGCTTCCACATGCAATGTATGTGCATGTTAAATCTTTTCAAACAAAGTTTTACAATTTCTCAAGGCAAGCAATTGAAAACAGGTTGTGTCATTTTCCTTTCTTGAAAGGTGAAACTATTTCAAGTGAAATGGTTGACAAGTGCAAGACTTATTTGGGTTCCTTGATTTTGAATTCGCTAATTTTAAGAGGTCAGTTTTCATTACCCTCAGCTCCCTATTTAGTGCAGAAACTGATTAAGCTCCAGAGGAAAAACCTTCAAGCAAATTACAACATTAAAGAGAAATTCCAGTCAGTTCTTCCGCGGGAGTTTAATGGGTGCCAGAAGCTGCATTTCCACACTTTAAAAAAGACTTTGCAACTAAACTTTTACATTAATAGGGTCCACATAGATCTGTGGACAAATATTTTCTGTTTGTTTGAAAAAAAAACAAGTGGAAGAACAGGTCGATGCTGACTAACAGTAATTTGAAAGCAGTCACAAGGAGAACAACTAGTAAGCTAGTTCCACAGTTCTGGAACATGAGGCATGAGTGTAGATAGTTAAATAGCTCACATAAAGTACAACTTTACATTTGTGGTGAAATGTTGTGATGTAAAAAGACTATATGAAAATTTTAAAAGAATATTCGTAAAATTATTTTCAAAATTGCTCTATAGTTGTAATTCCGCAATTGGGAGTGTAAAACAAAATGAAATGTAAATGTATAATACAGTATACATGTGAGTTAAAAGATACTATAAACAGTTAGCTAGCATATTTTTCTAATTTGTAATTACATGATATTTCATATACATATATGCCGCCCCCCCCATTCCTAAATTTTTGTAAATGCGGCCCTCAATGGAAAATAGTTGCCCACCTCTGTTTTAGTTGATTGTTTCACCTCCTAAAAATCTCAAATCTCCAAAGAACATTTTACCCATGTCACTAGACTGGCTGTTTGACAGTTAAAAGATGACACCCAAGATCAGAAGCCTAAAAATGTATCAACCAGTAACAAGCTAGGAGCCTGGGGGTACTAACCAGGTATTAGTTAATTATTTAAAATAAACTGGAAAAGGCATTTGTAGATAGTTGTTGCTCACGTACAATTAGTATTTCTTGGTCATATTAGCTTTCAACAAATAATGTTTAACATTTGTAAGATTGTTACATGTTAGCTAAACAAATGTAATGTAAAAAGTATTAATTAACAGCACAATACATATACTACTTCAATCTAAACAAGATAGAAGATTATCAAGATTTAAAGAAATTTAAGAATAGCTAAAATTTATTGCAAATGAAAAAAGGTAATACAAATTGAGATGTAAAAGCAAAAAAAAAAAAAGGTAGATAGAGCCAAAGCATTTTGTACAACATAAATTTATACTTTTTATATTTATACATTTCAACATTTAATTTAAACATTTTTTTAAATAAACAAGAACATTTTCTAAATGAAAAAAAAAAAAAGTTTCTAACTGAAAAACATGTACAAAATCTAGCTCCTAACCATATTTCCTTTTTTCTACATACCATTTGCAGCCAATGAAGACATGGCAACACCCGAGGCCGAAGATGCTGCAGCTTTCTGTTTTAGCATTGTCCAGTCAAACACATAATCATACTGATGATTCAAGGTGCGGAACAAGATTCTAAACAGTTGCCTTAGGTACATGTAATCTGGTGCTTCTTCAAATCTTAATCCTCTGCAGTAATTTAGGTACATGGCAAACTCTGCAGGAAATCCCTATTGTGATATTTTATAAAAAAATTTTGATTAATAAAACCTTACAGAAATTTCTTTTTTTAAAAATCAGACATAAAATAAGTACTACTTACTTTGCAAAGAACTTCCACTGGTGTTGACATTTTCTTTTCACTTATTCGCTCATACTTTTGCTTTTTTGTTGCTGCCTAGAAATAAAATTAACAGTATTTCACTATGAAAAGCAAAGATATTTCATAATGCAGGTTACATTCAATAGTAACAAACGATTGTTTATCAATTTTAAATATTTTAAAGTGCATACTTCAGTCTCATCTGAGTACTCTTCAGCTTCAGCTGAGTACTATCTTTAAAGAAACTATAAAATATCCAAAACTGAAGTTTCATTACAAAGAAGGCAAACAATATCTTTACTTATTTCTTTATATTAATTAACATTTGATTCACACAAACCTTAAGACCCTGCCAAGGAAGCTGTCCTCTGTTGAAATACATCAGAACATAACCCAAAGATTCCATATCATCTCTCCGACTCTGCTCAATACCTAAATGAGCATTGATACTGGCATAACGAGCTGTTCCTGTCAGATTTTTGTCTTCCCTATATGGGATATGCTGGCGAGTTCTATTATCTCGATACTTCTTAGCAAGACCAAAATCTATTATGAACACCTAACAAATAGAAAACAAATAAGTTAAAAACATAGAAATGTTATGCATATTTGTTTTATAATTTAACAACTGTTTCTTTTAAAAGTTACATAAATTTCATAAGTAAATAAATTTTAACAATTTTTCATTTGTCTATTTTTACTTCAATATATGCACACAAAATATTTTTTAAAAGAAATAACAACATCTAAATTAATTTGTCGCACGCATTAAAAAAACATTTGAAAAAAAAAGTTTAAAAATGTATTATAGTTTCATCAAATATGAAGCAAAATTATTTAAATAACACATAGTAAATACTAATTACTTTTTTTTATTGGTCTTAAATATAGTATATTATGTGTGTTTATTTGAGTTCTCTATTAAGTACTTCAAATAAGAGTCACAATAACAGCACTTAAAAAAAAAAAAAAATAATAATAAGCACAGAGATGCCTACATGCCAAAATGGAAATGTGTATTCCTAGACATGGAAATGTGTATTTTGAGGGGCAAATATGTAATTTCCTAAATATAAAGAAATACACTCAGGAAAGACTAAAAATCATTTAAGCACATAATATAACAAGAAATGCATCAATCCTAAAGTTAACACAGCATAAAGTTATAGGCTATGACATTTTTTACATTTGTCAAAATATTTATTATTTTTGTATTTGTTATAGACTATTCTAAAATATGTTAATGTTAGAATTAGGCCGTTCTTGTCACTTTGCAATGATTTTATGATAATAATGCCTCTAGTGTAATCCTCATTTCGTAACAGCAGCAACAGAAAATTCATTCAAAAGAATGGAGATTTTTGTTACAAGTGAAAATAGACTTAAACCAGATGTAATGGTTTGCTTAGCTGGATCAGTGACATCTAATTCTATAAAAGTAGTTTTATTTATAGGAAAATTTCTTTACAAGGTAGACTATCCAGACACTGGAAATATTTGAAACATTTTGAAAGAATTCACATTTTCTTCTTTTAGACCATTCTTTACAGAGTTTTCAATGAAAGCTTTGGCATCCTCTACAGTCACTAATAACAAACATTTTAAAGATTTTGTTTCAGGCAGATAATTCTAATTAGTCATTGAACTTGCTTCTAATACAAAAGCTGGGCTATCAAGTGTGCTGAATAGTTGTAAGATAAAGCTATTTAATTTGGTTTCTGATACTTTTAGTTGTATTATGAAACAAACAAATGTGTTAAAGGAAGGCGCACAAGGAATCAAGAGTTTAATAATTTTTGTCATCATAATTCTTTGAATTCAAGCCTTTATAAGTAATGGAACCTAGCTAGTCGCTAGTGACTAAAACAGTTGCTACCACAGAGCATATGTTCTGCAAGTCAAGGAACATCAGTTTGATTCCCTTTATCATGCTGAGAGAGATTAAGCTTAACGAATAATTCTTCTATTAAAACCTCTGCAATTCTCACTTTCATCTCAAAATAACTCTCTCCTGAATGTGCTGGTTTACAAAAAATCTAATCTAGATCTATAATAGATTTAGATCTGTAGGCAGCTTCATTAACAGTTGATTGGTTTTTAATGTCCATATGGCTATTTAAAGGTATTTTAACAATCCCACGAAATTGTAGGCTATATCGTGAATGTTAAATACTAGATCTAGACCTTTACAAAGTCAAAGTTAGAAAAGCTAATTTAGCCCCTTTTTTTTTAGATTCCATGGATGAGAAAGGAGATCAATAAATCTCTAGTAGTAGTAGTAGTCTAAATCTAGATATATAATTAGATGTACTTTGATGTAGATTAGTTCTAAATCTAAGTCAAGTAGGTCTACACACATGGTCACATCAAGATCAAGATCTAGAATTATTAGAATAATCTACATCAATTTAGATTTAAGTGTAGATCTAGATCTTAATTCTAAATCTAGATTCACATAAATTATATTATAGGTGACTGACAACATAAAATATCTCAAGATCTAGTTCTAGATAGATCCTGTCTAGATTCTAGATAATGAATTAATCAATCAATTAATTCCCAATCAAGGTGAAGACTTTATGTAAACAGACACACTGAAACTGAAAGTAACCCCGCTTTATTTAGATCAGTAAGATGTAGATCTAGTAAACATTTTAATCTTCACGAGTCAGCGCACACAGAAAAAAACGCGATACCGTGGTAGATCTATAAGACTAAGAATATAGTCCACTTCCAGACAATGATGCACTGATCTATACATGATTAGCAAGAGTACCTTTTTTTTTTTTTAAATTTTTTTTTTTGTTTTTGTTTCAGAGGGGGAAATGCATATTTTCAGATGATAAACTGTACTCGCATATTTTCGTGTCCATCTGCGTACAAAATATGCAAGATGTGTACTTGTAGGCAACTCTGTAAGCAGTAAAAGTGTTAATATGTCAATTAATTAATTTCTTACCTTGTTACAATGTCTGCCAATACCCATTAGAAAATTGTCTGGTTTAATATCACGGTGGATAAAGTTTTTGTTGTGTGTATATTCAATTCTGTTAATCATCTAAAGTAGATTAAGTTAAAATAAAACTAATTAATACACTTATAAAATTATGTTTAATACTGACATTTTTTAAAGAATCTGTTGATATTACCTGATCTGCTAACATCAAAACTGTTTTCATAGTAAACTTGCGACCACAAAAATTGAAGAGATCCTCCAAACTGGGTCCTAACAAGTCCATGACAAGAACATTGTAATCTTTCTCCTGACCAAACCATCTGTAAACATTTTCAATTTATATATAATATATATATATATATAAATAGTTAAAATTATGAGTCTGAAGAAAATCCTTTAAAAAATTAAATCTTAATAGGGTCATTTACAGAAAATATGAAGCCAATATGGATACATTCCCGATTTAAGGTATACTTATGCAAATGTTACTATAACAAGTTACTGGATCAAGTACTAAGAGTGGGTAGACTAAATGTGCAAGTTTATAGAAGAGGTTATGTATTTTAATTTTCCAGACCAAAAGTAAAGGAGATGAATAAGAGAACTAGTTTAAAAAAAAAAAATGAATAAAAAAATAATGAAACTCCCTTTTGTGTGTGTGTATATGTATGTATATATGTTAATATATATAATATGTAAAATAATCTTAACATGGAATCCTACATTTTTTCTCACCTTATATGTGGAATGCCTACGCCCCCTGATAACAACTTGTAGAGCTTGCTTTCATATAACAGCTGTGGGTGTCTGGCTTTTGTTGACTCTAGTTTTACTGCAACTTCCTGGATAAATTTTAAAAAATCACATTTAACTTTTTGGCTATATATACATTTTTTAATTACAATGGTGTTTCGTTATGTAATAATTAACAAAAGCTACAGAAAACACAAGTGTATACTGTTTAGTGTTTAAATGAGAATACAATACTGCTAAATAGACTAAAAGAAAGGAAAATAATGAATGTACTTAATGAAGGCATCTACACAGTTTTTATCAGAAGCAATTGAAGATTAAATGAATACCGTACAGAGTGTACAGTAATTTACAGATAAGAATAACCCCAAAAATACTTTATTATGAACACTGAAAGCTGTCTATAACATACCATAGTGTGCCAGATTTATCCACATTATTTAGTGTCAAGTGTTTGGGGCAATACTAGATATTATGTATGTAAGTATAATTTCTAAGGCTTCTTAAAAAAATATGATTAATGACTGGTGTTGATTAATTCTCCTTAATCTGCTCTAGATAAACATGCCAATTCTGCACTGGTGGAAGCAGACATTGACACAGTTTTATCCAATAGGGCATCTAAGCTAAGACATGGTTTTGACAGATTTGCCTGAACATCGCAATTCGTGAGAAGCCACAAGTTTTCTATTAAACCTTTGTATTTTATTTTGTGTATCCCCACATTCTATAGATATGAAAAAAATATAGAAAAAAAAGTATTCCATATTTTTAAAGCATAATGTTGTTATTTTCTTTCTTTTTCCCAAGTACACTTATTTTTAATTTGCCTTACCAGTATGTCACATTTTATTTTAATTTCTGCTTCCTTTTAGTAAAGAACAAAACGTACTGTACATTACTTGCACAAAAAAAGTAACCAAATGTGCTATATCTAGAATTCAAAAGCAGAAAAGGGTGTGGGAGGGGTCAATCCATTAAAGGCAAAGGAAGCTAAAAAAAAAAACCAGTAAAACAGTAATTGTAATTATTATTAAAAAAGGTCTGAAAACTGTGCACGCTGAGGGGGGGAGGGGGGAGCAGAGTCAGAAAGGCAGCATATAATATAATTAAATATTTCCATATATTTATTAAATTGAGAAGCCAAAGAAAATTCAGAGATAATATATGTAAAACTTTTATGTTGCGGGTGGGAGGGCAGAGGGAGAAAGTAAAAATAATATTAGACTATAATTTACGTCTGAAAGGTATGTGTGTGTGTCAAGGGATAAGCATTATAAAAACAAATAAAACTGGTCATTCCAATTCAAGTCAAAAGTATACATGTGTCAGAGAACATGATAAATAACCAAACGCAAGATGAAAAAAAAAAGGAGGTTCCAGAGAGAGAGAGAGAAAGAAAGAGAGAGAGAAGGAAAGAGAGCAGATTATTCCAACACAGCCACAGTGTGAGAGTAACAGTAGAAATTTACGTCTGAAAGGTATGTGTGTGTGTCAAGAGGGAAGCATTATAAAAACTAATAAAAGGGGTCATTCCAACTCAAGTCAAAATTGTGTCAGAGAACATAATAAATAACCATATATATGCATGAATTAAAAAAAAGGAGGTTCCAGAGAGAGCGAGAGATAGTATGTATAATAAATTATAATTTATAGATCTAGATCTAGAGTAATTTATTTATTCTGGACATTACATGAACCTGAACAACTAGCTGTTTTTGTGGTCATTACATCATTATTTATATATTTAATATGAAACTAACATGCTGTATAATGTGAGTGTCCATTTTCCAACGATTCTGACCTAATTTCCTTCCATTTAGCTGTCTTTTTATGTAAGAAAAAAAGAATTTCTAATTTGTAAGTCAGGTTTTTGTTTTTTCCTGTTACCAGGATGATTTTACCTCTTCCTAGGGTTAAGACTATATTTTTTGGTTGGCTAAGCCGATGCTAATTGAGCTCGCCAACATTTATTCTGTTTTTGGAGCTGATTTGTTTGATTCATAAGCCAAGTTGTTATGATTCCATACAAAAAAAAAAAATTAATAGGGTGTTTGTATTAAATAATGATTTTCTTACCAAAATTTATTTCAAACAGCCAGTTTTGGACATCAATGTTAATGATCTTAAATATTTGTTTCTTTGTTGTTGTTTTTTTATAGAGAATAAATGGGCAAATGTTTGGTGAGAGCTTGATACATTGAATGAAGTTAAATGCCTAGAGCCTACTAGAGGCTAGATCTAGACCTACTAGATAGATCAAGATTTATATAGATCTATAGAAAGAATATAGAGGATTCAGCTATTTATTATTTAGGCAAGAATGGCCATCCTAGCCTGAACTATACTACAAAAGATCATCTGTATTAGAAATGTATTGAATGAATAAACATTCAACACACATCTAATCATGCAAACATAAAATAAGTCTAAAAGTCAGTGTTAGTGTAGAAGTCAATCCCAGTGACCTAATTTGGGTAGAATAAGTGTGTTCAAATTTTTATTTTTTGTGTTCGTATGTATGCATAATTTGAAAACATCTTAATGATTTCATGTGAGGGGCTGGGGATCTTAAAGTATAGTTAATAATAATATCAATATATAGAATTAAAATTCAAGTTTATTGATGCAAAAATATAGAGACTGTTTGAAATAAATTTTGGTGTTTGTAATCAAATTAGGTATGACAAAATTTGTTTGAATTAAATGAAAACACATGGCCTCTTTGACCTTAAATATAATAACAAATATAGGTTAGGGGTACAAATATAAGTAGTCATCCATATTCTCCTTTAACTTATGAAGATTTTGATGATACGTCATTTTCTTTTCTATGTCGAACCATTGTAAAATAATGCGCTGTCAAAGTCAAACTTTCAAATTTTGGCCTTTTTTTAATAGAGTAGTAATAGTATAGTGCCTACTAGTACTAGATCTAAGTACTATAGACACTGTGACTATAACTATAGTCTATAGGAGTATAGTTTCTATAGAGTCTATAATAGACAGTAATGAGTATACACTATAGTATACTGTATAGATTACTAACTATAGTTTACTAGATCTATAGAATAGATTATATAGTAGTTTATTTATTTCAGACATTACATGAATTCGGACATTCGCTGTTTTACTGGTCGTTAAATTATTATTTTAATATTTATTATAAAACTAGCGCGCTGCATAATGTGCTTTTCCATTTTCCAATGATTCTGACCGAATTTCCTTCCATTTAGCTGTCTTTTTATGTAATAAAAACGAATTTCAAATTTGTAAGTCAGTTTGTTGTTTTTTCCTATGTTACCCGAATGACTTTACCTCTTCCTAGGGTTAAGACTATATTTTTTGATTGGCTTAGTCTATACTAATGAGCCTGGCAATATTTATTCTGTTTTAAAGCTAATTTATTTGATTTATAAGCCAAGTTGTCTGATTCCATAAAAATAAAAAATTAATAGGGTGTCCGAATTAAATTACGATTTTCTTACCAAAATTTATTTCGGACAGCCAGTTTTGGATATATCAATAAAAAATGATCTTATATTATATTTGTTCGTTTGTTGTTGTTTTTTTAATAAAGAATAAATGGGTAAATGTTTGGAGTCAGCTTGGTACATTGAATGAAGATAAATGCTTAGATCTAGACCTACTAGATATATCTAGATTTATATAGAGAGAATATAGAGGATTCAGTTAGGCAAGAATGGCTATCCTAACATCCTATCCCAGTGACCTAATTTTGGTAGAATAAGTGTGTTCATATTTTTACTTTTTGTGTTCATATTTATGCATAATTCCAAAACATCTTAATGATTTAATGTGAGGCGTTATGCCTGGGGATCTTAAAATTTAGTTAATGTTAGTAAAGATTTAAAATCCGAGTTTATTGAGGCCTAAATATAGAGACTGTCCGAAATAAATAATATGGTGTCCGGAATCAAATAATGTGGGTCAAATTTGTCCGAATCAAATGAAAACACATGGCCTCTTTGACCTTAAATATAATAACAAATATAGGTTAGGGGTACAAATATAAGTAGTCATCCATTATATTCTCCTTTAACTTATGAAGATTTTGATACGTCATTTTCTTTTCTATGTCGAACCATTGTAAAATAATGCGCTGTCAAAGTCAAACTTTCAAATTTGGGCCTATAGCTAGGTGTCCGAATAGCATAAACTACTCTAGACCTAGAATCCTAGATCTATTCTAGATAGGTGTAGGTCCTATGTGATATGTGTTCGAAAAGCATTTAATTGTGATTTAAACTTGATAAACTACTCTAGATCTAAATGATCTCTGTGGCATTTTACGTCTCGAGAGATCTAGATAGTAAATTAATTCCACTTACTTCACCATTTGAAATATTTATGGCCAGATAGATATCTCCAAATGATCCACTGCCTATTTTGCGTACCAGACGATATTTTCCAGCGACGTTGAAGTCGCCCTTTGAAGCAGACGTGGTTGACATTTTATATCACTGAGAACCCTGTTCCACTCACACACACTCATACAAAGTATCGAGAAAAATCACGCTAACTACCCCCACCCATAACCTTTTTGTAGTTTGTATTTTTTATAAGATAAAATCCATATTCTTTAGATGTTTACGAGTTTTGTTTTGTTCTCTAAATAGCAGCCGAAGATGACACAATAACATGAAGCAGAGGATTTCGGGATATTGACAACCTACTACCTACACACAGGCACGAAAATGTTTAGGAAGGTCGGATTGTAAAAAGCTCTCGACTTAATCTTATAGTTTCTAGTCGATATTTCTCTAAAATAAAAATATATATAAATATTTAAGCGAGTAGTTTAAAATAAATTAGTTAGAATATGTTAATTTTTTGAATGTTTTTTAAATTTGTAAATTTATGAAAATTTTATTAAAATTAAAAACAATAGCTTCTCTCTCTTGTTTCCCAAGTGTGTGGATGGTAACTGCTGTTTGCTGTATAAAACATCCGCGCACTCTCAAAGAACTTGTCGGCAGAGGCCTAGATCTAGATCTACTGGGCGCGGCTAGAATCTAAATCTAGAATAGGCCTACATAGTTTAAATTTATTGGGAACGTTCGTATCTGCTCCCCTCCTTTATTGTTTTTCGTGTGTTAAGTAAGAAAAACAATGCCTAGATGTACACCAATGTCTAAACCTAAATTAACTTTTTATTTGAATTCAAATTGAAACAAATCAACCTAGATTCTAGATCTAGTTTACCTAGCCTAGCAAGAAAAATGTAACTATTTTTTGTAACTACTTAAACTAGGCCTAGATTTTCTGTAAGCTCTAGACTCACAGATCTATTAGTCTATTGAGAAAACTTAATTTTCAGTTGGAACAAATATAAAAATTGTGTAGCTACATTAACATGTTTGCCGTTGATCCTATTTTGTTTACTTTGATTTCACTCTCCAATCCCTCCCCCCCTCAAAATCTACCTACTTAACTAGATCTGGATCTAGACTTAGTTGAAGAACTACTCTGAATGAATGCCTACTAGACAGTCTAAGATTACTAAATTATATTTGCACAAATTGTAAGATAAATTTCCTCTTTGATATTAAAATCTAAACATTCTTATTGTTAGGCCTATTAGATCTGTATATGTTGATAAAAGGTTTTACATGTTTAGGATGTTCCTTAAGAGTTGAAGAGAGTTTACTTCCTAGTCCAAACCTCCCGCAAGACGACGGGGGATGGGAGCGGGCAGGGTTTGAACCCGGGACCATCGATAAATCTGAACGACAGTCCAGCACACAAACCGCACGACCAAGCAGCCATAGAAATTTTCTTCCCAATATTTTCTAAAAGGCTGGAAGATAAATCATTAAAGTCATGCTTTTCTTAACATAGGCCTGATATTGAAAGCATTGTTTCATCCTGATAATGATAGTTACATGGTTTTTACATAGAAGGGATTCGAGTGTTTTCTTGATATCGAAATATGAGCAGAACTACACAATTTGAAAACATCTTCCGTTAAGTTCATCAGAGTTTGGCACCTTATAGGAAGCCATTGACTTTTAAATTTGGCATTTACAATCTTTAACTTGGAAAATGTTCTGTATGTAACCATTCTAATTGGTCTAACACAGTGGCGTAGTTAGCAATGTGTGGGATGCACGGGGCATCAAGTGGTGGGGGGGCATCAAGAAAAAACAAATATGTGAACTGCAAATAAAGACTACATATCTATAGAACAAGTGAAGGCATATAAATATCTAGGCGTTATCATTAATAACAAGCTTTCATGGAACTCTGACAAAGAAAACAGTCCAGCGACTCTTTTCTATACAAACTCAATAGCTTTAAACTAAGAAGATCCTAAATACTTTTTACGGTGCGACTATACAAAATCTGCTAAAATACGTAATAACTTGGCAAGTCAATGCTTCATCTAAACTGTTGTGCCATCTAGAAACCATCATAAAAAGGGCATCAAAAATTACACTCACAACATTACCACATTTATAGGAATTTTTTGAACAAAAGTGCCTAAGAAAAATAAAAAAATATTGGAAGACAACAGCCACCCGCTCCATCAGAACTACGTCAGGTCGTCCCTAAGTGGGCGACTGCTGTCAATCAAAACAAGAACAGAGCGGTTCAAAAACTCGTTCGTACCTCACTCGGTCAGACTATATCAACGCCACTCGTTGATCCGGAAACATGAAAAGGACCAAGTTGCCTGTGTGTAGTGGCTGAATGATTTTTTTATGTTGTGTCTGTTGTATTTATGTGTATGTTTCTGTTGTGTTGTCTTTATATGAGAAAAGAGTCCCTGTAATCACAACAAATTTCCTTAATCAATAAAGTAGTCTTAGACAAACTTTCTCAGTAAAACTACACATTGTTATTACATAAATAAAAACAAACACATTTATTTGTTTTGGTAAAATGTTATGTCCAATATTATTTCTTAAATTAATTGTAAGCTGTAGACCAACTTGAATTAAATTTTAGCAGTTATTACACTTTAACATTTTTTTTTTGAAGCCTTAAATGATGTTACTTCATTGTTCAAAGCACTGGTTATGGACAAGTTTATAATGGTGTTTCTATTTTAAGTTACTAATTAGTAATGGTCCTATCTCTTTGTGGACCTGTGGGGGGATGGGTATCTGGGAGAAGGTTTTCCAACCGCTCAGCAAACAACCCTGCTAGAGTGGGAATTAGAACTCAAACCCTCTTGTAAGGTGGCCAAGCGATTTTAGCCTCTCAGCCACACATCACTTGCTTGGAAGGAACTTGAAGATTGTCTGTGACTAGGCAACAATAATGATAGCAAGGCTCAAGATTCAAATTTATTAATTTAATAGTCTTAATAATAATAATAATTTAATAGATTTTAATTTGCATTTAACGATTTTTGTCCTTTGGAAATAAAAAAAAAATCACATAGTTGGAAAAAGAATGCAAGTTTAGATAGCAAAATAAAAATGACAACCAGAAGTTATTAGGGTGATGAATTTTTTTAAAAAAATCTCTTAAATGTTTTGTTTAATTTTTTATTAGAGTTGTTTTTTTTTGTAATGTTTAGTGCAAAAGAGAAAAGCTAAGTATTTTTTAACTCAGAAACAACTGCAATGCTTAATGTAATGTGCCAAAACATTAAATCTGTTTATTATATTTGGATAAATTAGCACAAACTTTTAAGTGTTTAAGTATCTGACATATACATTGTCACATCAGAAATTCAAGATTGTCATCAAATTTTTACAGACTTCCTTGAATCTATCAAGAGCCATTATCTCAACTGTTAAATATCATTGTTAATCCTGAACAAAGATACACAAGTATCAGTTCTATATTTTATCTGTTATCAGGTTTTTAACATTTTTATGAATATAAAAAAAAAAAAAAAACTACTATGACATTCCAATGATGAGAGGTGCATATTATTTTGACAGCTCTAAAAAAAATTCTAATTGCGATGTAAAAGGGAAAAAAAAAAAAGTAAAAATCCTTGTTCCAAAATGTGTGACAAACCAAAGAAACTATTTACATTAAGATAGTAGTTTATTACTATAAAAGTAACACAGGATTAGAACTAAATTATGAAAGTTGTTAGAACATTTATTCAAACTGAAGTCATGTTTCTTGAAAAAATTCATTCCTTTTTTAACCATCTTATATATCAGCAATAGAAAATGGCCATTAAATGTTACTATTATAATTTTCCTTCCTAAAAATGAGCACCCTTTCCAGTGACTAGAAGACTGTTCAAGAGAAGGCAATATTTCTTATTAAACAAATTTGGAGGTGGGAAGGATATTTATAAAGGTATTCATTCAACTAAGTGCAGACCTGCCTACCAAAAAAAGTCCAAATGCGTAACGCTGATGGTCAAAATGCGTATTTTGGCACCAGAATGCGTAACACTTACGCGATCCACTATTTTGTCATATATATATATAAATATATATATATATTAGATCTAGATGTCATGATTAGATCTATAATCTAAATCAATACGACAATAGAGATGATATCTAGACTAGATCTATGTCTATATAATGAATATAATCTACTCTAGATCTGGGCTCAAGAGTGTTACCGATGCCGTTGATCCGCTACAAACGTAGGTCTACTCCAAACTTTCGTAGGCCTACCTTCATTCTTGATCTATCCTATACTAAGACTAAGAATCTAGTCTAGATCTAGACTAGATGGTAGTATAGTTATCGATCTAGATCTAGTCAATCTAAATCATACTACAACTAAATTGGATCTAGATTGTAGAGTAGAGTAATGTAGAGAATCATGACATAACGTAAGCACATGACTAGCTAGACTCTAGCTAGATCTATTCCTGTATAATATGTTAATAATGTTATCTACATTCTAGATCTAGACTAGATATCTACAATGTCACTCAATGACTCAATGTGTTTTGAATTGATAGCACTTCGATATTTGTTTTCTATAGAAATAAATACGGGAATCAGGGATTAAACATAATTAATTTCTACTAATGAACTTACAAAAAAAAAAGTCACGTTGGTGTATCAGCTAACTGACGGTACCAACCCGCCACTCCCTCACTCTCGCGTTCTTCATTTCTAGACTAAACCTAATTGCTTTTAAGAACCAATCAACGTATAGATCTGGACACAATGTGTTCCCCCACCTTTTTCTGTTCCCCCCCCCCCCCCAACAGGACGGCTTAGCGTGACCTCCGTGACCGCTCGTAAGCTAGTCAAGAGAGGGGAAAAAAAAAGGATACGAAATGCGTAACGTGACGGGTTCAATGCGTATTTGCGTACTGACGGTCATTTTTGGGAGATTTTGCGTAACGAATACGCATTTTGCGTAACGGTAGGCAGGTCTGTAAGTGTTTAACCATGAAACCATTTCATTTGTTTATTTGTTGGAATGAAAATAAATTAGAAATGAAGAATATACACACTCCTTTGCATATGTATAATCATATAGAAGGCCAAACAATGCATGTAGACAAAATTCATGTATCTAAATTTGGTATATGCTTTTAATCACAAAATAAAAATATGATTACTAAACAAAGAAAAATAAATTATTAAAAAAAAAACAAATCACAAAAAGTTGAATTAAAGGCAAGTTAATGAAATATACAGGAAAAAAAATACAATTTATAATTGAACAATGTCAAGAGCGCAACAAGAATGCAACATTGAAATGTTTGTTAAAATATTTTCCTACAAGTCATTTAATAAATAATTCTCTCTCTAAAAAAATAGCGATGAAAATCTATATTTCAACTAAACACAGTTCTGAACAAAACAATGGAATCCAGATGCGTGACCAAAGTTTTTCTTTAAAAATTTAGAAAAGATCCAACACTATTTTATATATATATATATATCACTAACTTGACCGCTCACAATGAATGCTTAATGATTAAAAAATATTAACAAACAGTGATCTAGATAAGAATGTGATAAACTCTATGTCTATGGTTGACTTCTCCTGTATCCTCCAGCTATGGCAGGCCCCATGGGAGGCAGCACTGGTCCTGATGACTGACTAGAAGGCAAGTTGTTAAAGTCTGGAGCCACATAGGGTGATTTTCTCATTCCAATGGAACCTGAAAGGGGTGGTCCTTGAGAAATAAACATGGGTGGTGGGGCTCCAACTGGGGGAGCCCCATATGACTGTGGGCTCTGGAAGCTAACAGCTGCTTGTGGTATGTTTGAAGAGCTCTGATAGGAGGCAGTGTTTGTCTGATAAGCAGCAGCAGAAGATATTGTGCCCATTCCAGAAGAAGGTGGTGGTAACTGTCGAGGCAGAGATGCCTCTTTTGAGATTTTCTTATTGTCTGTGCCTGGCATAACAGGCCTGATACCAAGGGGAGAATAGATTTCACTTAATAGAAGTAGAGCAGTGTCCTCTGACTCCCTGTGAATTAAAAAGCAAAATGTTAATTAATAGGAATGTTTAGGTTTAAAATGTTTTAATTATACCAAAAGTTATTATTGCTGAACAATAAGAATAGGGAATTGGAAAGGAGGGTGAATATGATTTCTTTCAAGAGGTTAAGACCGAATTCAGATCCTGAAATGCAGACAGCTTTAAAAAACAAAACAGAAAACATATTGGCCAATACTTAACTTTTATAACTAACTCCTATGCCACAGTACTAAAGTGTCAACCTACCAATAACAAGAATGTGAAGCAAGTGCAAACAAGTAATCATTAAAGCTCTCTAGAGGTCCTTCCTGTAGAATATAATCCACTCTATGCCCTTCATTTAACTGTCCCATGTGAATTTCCTCCTCAGCCATTGAGGAAACAGCTAATAATGGATAACACAAAATACAACTTGAGTCAAATGGAAATTAGAGAACAAACTGTAAGCAATTTTAAATCTTGGACAAGTCTGCCAACTTAGATTTGGAGTGAATTTATGAATTTTAAAGATGAATGAAATAAAAATGATAATTTAATTTAAATATGGTTGTTTATGATACTACGAAAAATCAAGATTGATAATTTCAATAAGCATCTATAGTAATTTTTTTTGTTTTTATATAAAAGATTTAAGATATATATTATTATTTTAAAATATTTTTTTGTGAATTGAGTCTGTTTTATTTAGCAAAAGAAATTGATTACTATTTAAAGGCTGCCAAACTTTTGTCAAGTGTTAAAGCTTTACGTGGATGACTTACATCCCCTGTCATCTTCTGCTTGTTGCTGGGCAATGTGGGACATCATCTGATTAATCTCAGACTGAACCTCAGTTTCCATTGTGCTACTTTTGGAGGCATCTGAGCGATGAGCCCGGGCAAAGTCATTGAGCGTGTTCCACGTGCTCTTGACTGAATCAATAATTTTTTGTTTGATGTCAGTGCCATATCTTGTTACAGCTTCTTTGAATTCTGAATGTGCAGACACAAAAATTGTTGAAGTAAAAGCTATAAAACAATCCAAATGTTTGAAACATCAAAATGTTAAAAACAAAGAATGACTCTCAAAGGAAGTACACATGGTAAGCAAGGGATAACAATGTTGACTTGAAAATCTAAGATAATGTTGACTATAAACTTAAAAATGTATCTAACCTCAGCCCTGGGGAGGAAAGATTGGCCAGAGAAATTTGTTAACAGAAAAAAAGAACTAAGCAGCCCAAAAACTACACACGCAAAAGAAATTATTTAAATTTGTTAAAATCAATCAGAACATTATGGTACTGATTTGTTAGATTGGCCTAATAAAATTATATATACCAAACAAAATATGCATTTATGTAATGCGAGTTAAAAAAAATATATTTTGTCATTGAATCAATAGGTGTCTAAATCAATGGAATCATACAGTTCAACAGTTGCATAAAGTATTTTGAAATTTACCTAAGTGCAAGCGTTTTCTTCCTTTGTAGTGGGGTATCAAGACTGGTTTTAAAGCTGCAGTATTAGATCTTATAAGAGGTTCCATCCTATAGGCCTGAAAGAAATGTTTGGGAGACATTCTATACAATTTTATACATGTTAAGTATCTCTTACAGTAAAAGTACACACATAATGTAATATGTTTGAAAATATTTTGGATACTTACCATTGGGTCAAACTGGATACATGTGGAAAGAAAACAAAAATACTTAAGGTTAAAACAAGCACATTTATATTTTGTCAAAGCTACCTAATTTTAAATAGATATTGTGCTAAGTTCAATGTGCTAAGTCCAACTCACAGGATGAAAGATATTATAAACCCTTGAACACGTAGGCAGCTGAAAAAACTCTCCAAGATCCTGGACCCCTCGAAGAGTTAAATATACTCCTATGGGTGAGCCAAGGGCAAATAAGGCACTGGGAGTGAAGTCTAGCTGAGGGTAGGATACTTTCAGTTGTCCAGCTCCTAGAGCACCACGCAGGTAGTGGGCACTGACATTCTTTTGGCTACATAAAAAATGCAAAGGATCACTGTTCAATCAATCAGTTAAATTTTTCTAGAGATAAAAATGGAACTAATGAAGTGATGTTAAAAAAGAAATTAAATAGAGAATTAAGTTTTTACCTTTGATCTGATTTTTCATAGGCAATTTGTTCTGCTGCTTGACGTTGTCTTTCAGCCTTTTCATTTTCCTCCTTTTTTTTCTGCTCCATTTTTTCTTTAATTGAGGCATCCTAGCAAAATACATATTTAAAAATATAAAAAAAATAGGCCTTGGAAAAACTATGTTTTCATGTATCATTAATAAACTCATAATGGCGAGAATGACCCCCCAAAAAAAGAAGATGCAAAGCTGATTCCTAGTTAGAAGCTAAACAATGTAAAAAAAAAATAGGGGTGACTGATTCACACTGGGAAATAATGTTAGTTTACATCTTGGAAATATACAATTAAAGTCTTATAAACTATTTAACAAATATAAAAGTAAAGTTCCCCTTTCAGACCTTGCGATTTATAGGGCAGATGATGTTACGGTCATCTGTTTCATTGACCAATAGTTAATGAGCAGGGTGTCACGTGGCGAGCACAACGACCACCGCTTTTACTTTTCCCAACTAAAGTCAGTTACCCATTGGGTAGACTCAGGGACACCCTTAAAATCCTGAATTTCAAAATCCCAGTCTTCACTGAGATATGACCCCAGGTTTAGAAGCCAAGTGCTTAACCACTTAGCTACCGCAACACCATTTGACAAATGTGTTCTTATATAACTAAGAATAAAAACTGTCATTTTATTTTGATTTTTCACGACTCCATTACTTGACTTCAAATAAGTATCTCCAACATAAAGGTTATTTAATTTGTTTAAAAAACACACACATTCACTAGAAAAGCTAAGTGCTAAAAGTTACAATTTTGTGAAATTAAAACTAATCACATTATCTAGAGTGAAAATATGTATTACACTTAATATCTACACCTATATAAAAATGTGTTTACTTATTCTTTAAATAAGTTTTGCAACTACAATACAATCTGAACACTTGGACTATATAGGTTCTTCCTCCGTCTAATGTATTAATTTCATGTGTGAGTGTCAACAAAATGAAAATTTCATTCCAAATATCAGGGAAAAAAATAAAAACCAAAGAGAATCATCAAAGATCAAATTCAAACATTTTTAAATGTAACAAAAATTTTAGTTTGCTTACAATCCTATACAATGGAATAAAGTGAAAAATCTATCAGAAAAAAAGAAAAGAATGCTTACAGTGAGTACAATGAGATTCAAGGTTGAAACTAAAAAAACAAACTAGCCTAATTGATGTCTTTAATAATGTCTAAAGAAGTCTATTAGTAGCTGGACATATGGTACAAACCTTCTTATCTTGTTCCTCTTTCAAATGTCCTAACAGTTTTTTCCTTGGACCTAAAGGCAATCCAATGTCTTTAAGATCCTGTTCTGTACACATTATCTTAAAAATAAAAAAAAAATTACTTCATTTAAAAAAAACTATAAAAGCCATCACTAAGCATTCATGCAACACTTATTTATCAAAAATCATACCAATGGACTTTAATTTGAGCAGCTTATAATATTATGGTCAACTGCTGCAAGCTTTTTTCAAGCGAGCAGCTTAAACTGCAGCTCATAACCTTTTAGAACCAAAAAGGACACTGTAGCTGTGGTCCTCACAACAGAGGGTGAAAACCACTAGGTTACCATTTATGCTCTCTTTCCTAATAATGTAACAGTGTCTTATAGAAAGAAAATTAAAGCTGTGCACTGTTTATGAGAAGTGCATTTTTACCAAAAATTTTAAGAATTAATTAATCTTAAATGAATAATAATAAAAAATAAATGAATCAATGAAAAGGGCTTACTAAAGACTCTACATCCATTTGCTCATTTTGAAACAAGCTTAATTTGTCTTGTAGACCAACTTTTGAGAGTAAAGTTTCCAGAGTCAATGCCTCAGAGTTTTCACTTTCAGTTTCTGACAGACCATGAACAGCCTCAAATGTATCTTCCAATGCAGCTGACGTTGATGACTGAAAGCAGCAGTATACATTTGGATGACAACTTAAAGGTACAAGTGAACAAGTTGAAACTAAAATACTTTTTCTATCTCGTAGGTGTTCATTACTAAATTTTTATGCTGTCAGCTATGCTCCAATATGTCCACCCAGGTTGTAGATAGTAGAATAATACAAAAGATATTACTGAGTACAAATAAGTGATAATATTGGATGTGGGTCAAAGTTAAGTTTCTATCAAATGTAGAAACAGAAATTGACATAAAGTTCAAAACTTTGCTAAATTATACTAGCTGAAACTCAAGCTAGTTGAACTAGTTGATAACTAGTTGATGGATGCATTTATGTATATTTTGACTGGAACACTTTTTTTTGTTCATCATTCAATCATGTGTGTTTAAGAGGAGCTGTTTTATTAGAGGATGCAGAAAATGTGTTTCAGAGTGAAGGGAGATGTGGAGTATGGTTAAACTAAGCAGAAGTGTTTCATTTTTATGGGCTCTTAGAATTCACAAGTCATTAGTTAATGCAGGACCTCTGCAGATGTAACTTCTCAAAGAGTAGTGTGATAGAAGCGGTTGTTATAATGTTGCTGTAAAAAAAAAAGGAATATGTTACTGTGGGGCAGGGAGCTTTATAACGCAGTGTTTCACATTGATAAATGCAAGCTTAGTGAAGTACTGGTGTCACACTTCAACATGTAAGAGAAAGAGTAGGCTAGTCACGCCTCAGTGCGCAAGTGGAAGAAGAGGGCTGACCAGTAGTACTTTAACAGTCAATACTATTCGTTCACATTGAGTATGCATGGGAAAATAATGCAGACCCTTCAGATAACCTTGATTTTCATAAACATGATGTATGGTCAAGGTAGGAGCTTGTAGAATCAACAATCAGTGATGTAATGGGTCTATACTATTTGATTGGGGATATTTAAGCAGCATAGGTTAACTATCGGGGTCGCTAGTCATTGCTCATGTTGGTTGGTCATTAGATTGTTCATAGTCGTTGTTTCAAGTAACCATTTTTACAAGTATTCTGTATTGGATTATTATATTTCTATAATGGATTATTGATTAGCTGTATCTTTACTGTTTTATATCAACTATTCTATTCAAGTCTTAAACTTTGGATTATTTTGTTGATCTGAGTTTGAAGGCATTAAAGAAAATTATATTCAGTGCTAAGTTACTTCATTGTACCCTAGTTGTGCACTGAACAGATTTAAAGGCACCTCAGAATCTGCATATCACATGATCTTGGATACAATACAACAACTATCTACACATTACATTAAAACTTTTACAAATATTTCAAGTTTTATAACTACCTAGTTGGTAAGCATAGTTCTATTGATAAAATCCAAATAAAAATGTGATCAAACCTCATTTAAAGAATTGTCTAACACATTTGATGCTGGTACAATATCCCCTGGTAACCTCTGATTCAATAGAATGTCGAATAAAATAACAGAACCTAAGCAGAAACAAGCATTTAAATAATTAATTTTTTTTAAATTACACTCCAACAGAAAATTTAATGTTCAAATTTTTTTTCTATCATACTCCTATTTGTGAGATTAATTTAATTAACTTTTTATTTTCAGGTACATATTTTTAATGTACAATGAAAAACTTAGAAATATTATTTTGAAATAATAATTAAATTTTTAAGGCTTAAAAAATCAAAACAATATTACGTCAAAAGTATTATTAAATAGTTTTGACTTTTTTTATGGATCTACCCATCCGACCAACACAGTACTCAAAAAAGCAATTACACATGACTAAATGTCACTAATTTAGTGAGTTCCTTGAGATAAATTTTTCTTATAAATATAAATTTTAGTAAAAATTGTGTAATTATGTTGTAGTATACAAATATACTAGTAGAATAGTGATGGGAAGACATCAAAGAATTGAAAAGTTTATCATTTTAAGAGATTCTGTTCAAAGTAAAAGACGGAGATGAATGGAGAAAGACCATTGATAGGTTATGTGTTGTGCCCCAACGGTCCAATAGACTAAGGGATAGGCGATGATGGTGATTTAAAACTGTCTACTTGCTGCTTGGCGAATTAAATTAGAGAAAAGATCGTGTTGAAATGTTTATATAATTTCTGTTTGTACATTTTTAATCATTTCAGCAAATTCTTTTATTAACTAATTAAGAAATATTAACAGATAGAAGGACACCATTGAGATGAAGCTGTAGATTAGTTCATAAGAAAAGTGACCTTGATCTAATCTAAACATTTTATTAAAATATATTTGGTCACTCCTATTTAATAGATAAACTATTAGACTTTTCAGAGTGGTTTCTTGTATAACAAACTTTAAAAACCAACCTAGACTGTGTCCTGCAACAGATACATCTCCACTAAAAGATTGATTCTTCTCTAAGAAAACATGGAACATTCTATTCATCTCTCTACCAACTGTTTCACAAATTTTCTGTTGAACAGGATGAAAACAATACTTAGTATTGAAATAAGAAATAAAGATCATCATAAAAAATAAACATACATAATGTTACATTACTTCATTCTAATTTCCTTAATGAATTTACCTGGCAATATAAAGGACTGGTATAGAACAGAGTGTCTATTAAATTGTTGTTTATAAAATGTCGCAGTTTTGAGGTGCTTGGTAAAGTAACACTAGTCACCTGTCTAGAGAGTAACAAGCACATCATACTCTTGAAATCAAAATAATTAGACAATAACATACTCTAAGCAAATTCAAAATACTTTGAAAAAAGAATTTCGTTAATACACTTTTAAAAGTAAAAGTTCATTTCTAAAAACAGGTAATTAAAATTATCACCTACTTTGCCCCCTTAACATGGTTTAACTATTTGTAGACCAAAAAATACAATTACTCTTTTAGCCCAGACACTCCATCTTCTAGAGCCTCTGACCAAATGATCGGCAGAAATTCAACCCTGTTTACAGACTTTGACTGATAAGCATTCGTAAAATGAGACTGGAGAAGACTTAAAGCATTGCTGCGGAAATTATCCACTGAAAAACAAAAGAAAGCATAATATTCAAGTCAAGATATCTTTGTTAACATTGAATTATAAAGAATTTTTTTTACATAACCTTTAACAATTTAAGTCTATAGAACTGGTAACAGCTTCTTCAATTTTATGACCAACAGCTTGAGAGCATTATGTAGCCAGCACAATGCTTAAACCCTATACTTAATCAACAGGTGTTGAGTAGTAAAGATGTTACTTATAACCATTACAACAAAACTTTTGTGAGTAATACAATTAAGATAAGAGCTAACTATATAGGTATTTCATACAGCTGTCACTGAAATGACTTATTCATTATGCTTTAGAGACAATGAAAAATAAAATGGACCTACCTAAAGCTTCCACTGATTTTCCATTCTTATTTGTCATATCCTCAATGCCAGGCACAAAAAATACTAGGTGATCAACTTCTTCTCTCTCACCTGAACAAGAAAAATAAGTCTAGAGTCATTATCTAGTTTGAGTCAATGAACTTGTTTTTAATGAGAAACTAGAGTCATTTTTAAAACAATTTATTGTTGTTGTTTTTTTTGGTTATGAAATATTTACCATATTCTATAGTTGCAAAATCCTCCACGCCTCTCTTGACAACTCTGGGTCTCATTTGATCTCCCTGGAAAACAAAAATAAGACTCATTATTTTTAAGATATCATATTTATATGGCTAGAGGAAAACAAATGTTATGGATGCGACATTGTTTTATTTTCTCTTGTCAAATGTATTACTTTATTAAGAAAAAAAAGTTTCTGCAATTATTTTTAATTTATCTTCACCAGTACCCAATCAATGACTGCAAAATAAAAGTAAACTTTAAAAAAAAAAAAAGACACCTAATTGATGAATAATTGTTACAAGCAGTTAAACAAAACAACTGGAGTTACACTTCATTCCATCTCTAGACTTAGTAGGAAAAAAAAAAAAAGAAAGAAAAAAAAGAAAACAGAACTTTGTTTAAAAAAAGAAAAGAAGCTAAAAACTAATTTTTACAATATAAGATAACAATAATATGAATAGTATAAATGTGAATAATAAAAATGCAAAAGTTAATTATCTAGACAGAAATCTACTTTTCTGTAAGTAATTTTTTTTTAAAACTCAAAATGTTAACATAAAGCACTATATTTTAATGGCAATGTATATTTTACTATTGGCTATCACTGGAGTGGATGGATACAATTTTAAATGTGAATGTTTTTTTATGACGTTTTTTCTAACCATGGCATATAAGGATCATGAAATGTGTATATTCAGCTGGAAGTATCCCCGTAGCAATTGTTTCTTTAATTAATTTTACTTTCTTATGAGTACCGGTACTGAATTTGAATGTCTTAGATGAATAAGAAAAATAAACAAATAAATGCTTATTGCTGAAGGTACAAAATAGTCCAAAATGCAAAAAAATTTTATTAAAATTAAACTGAGTATAAAAACCAACAACATGAATTATGTTTTTTAGTTTTTATGACTTAAATGTTAAAATAAAAAAAAAAGACAACTTTTGCTGAAGAATAAAGGGAAACAGCAGCAGCTCAATATATTTTTGTAATCGTTATGATCAAAAAGTCATGAAGCACATGCATAAATATACCAATAAGAGTAATAGATTGGTCATATCTTTGGTTCAAATGAAGAAATTTGAAATACAGACACATAGAAACAAAAACTGTGTTGATGCAATTAAAATGTTTCAACATGACAACTATTACTGTAAACATTCAAATATTGAAACAGTTAAAGCCTGATGTTAAGCAGACGTTAAAAAAAAAAAGAGAGACACTCACCCCTGTTAGTGTATAAAAATTCTAATGGATGGACATAAAGTAAACACAGTGAGCAGGAACCTAACATGCTTCTCAATGCCAGAAACTAACAAAATACACTGTATGAACATTCTATCAAGTTACATTTTTTATGACAATAGACTAAATGTTACGTTTTATCACTTCAAATGTTGAATAATTTTCTCTCATTTGTGAGAACTCTTAAATGGTCCAATTCCTTTTATTGACCAATTTGGAGGAGGGTGGGGAAGAGAGAGAGGGGCCTGGTACTTTTGGTTCTCAACAAATACAACCCAAGCTCCAGTCAGAATTGTAAAAATATTTCTTTTCTTTTTAAAATGTATGATGATATTTTATACATAAATTAAATTTTACAAGTAAATAAAAAAAAAAACAAGGTTACAAAGACAGCTTGTGTCAGTGTGGAAACACAAACTCAAAATCGGCCCTCGAAGTGGTCTACCAAGAGTCTTCACCAGGATTCGAACATCGGTTTTCAGAAGATTTTAATAATTTTCAGGAGATTTTCATGATTTTTTGTGTGTATATTTTACAATTTCAGGAGAATTCCAGAAACCCTTTAATAATAAGTTAAAATGGTTTATGTTAATAATTTACACCAAGACTTTGCACTGGGCCTATGAAAGTGCTGGGATTTATTATAAATATATCTAGATCTGGGGTCTATTTAGTCTTATTCAGACTATCAAGTGTAGCCCCCTATAATGAGGATATGTCAAAACTGTGCGCTATAAAAGTAGTTTGTTATTTTTTAAACTTATAACTAAAACAAAGTTCGTATCAAAATTCTTTTTTTAAACAACATTTGAATCAGTATTCTATTCAATCAGTTAGTTAATAAATGGAAAATATATGTTATAATGAACCATTGACACTTTTACCATTGTGACCTTTGATGCAATTTTTTTGTACCAATGCGCGAATCTATGAATGAAGCTTGAGTTATTAATGAAGAAGTCCATGACCTTTTAAAAAAAAGTTACCTCCCCTGAAGTTTTTCATTGAAAAGTGGTGTGATTGTTTTAAAAATCGCTGGCATGTATAATTTTTTAAAGTTCACTTTCGGAAAAGAAAAAAGTAGCTAATGCTTCAGAACTTTGAATGATCTAAAATATCATGATGTCCCATTTTTTTTTTCTCTTCTAGTTTCTGAGATATAAACGGGACGGACGGACTGACAGGCCACACAAAACTAATAGCGTCTTTTACCCTTTCGGGGGCCGCTAAAAATTAATAACTTAATTAATGCCCAATTATTTGTAGAAACATAAGATGCAAAAATATTTTCTACCAACAACTATATGGAGGCCAGTGTAAGAAGATTAATCTATCTATATTTAAACATCTTATGTAAAAAGTCTGCTACATTTAAATGAAAACATCAATGAAAATTAGAGGCATTTTATAAAATTAAGAATGACCTAGTATTTGGTCATTAAAAGTATTAGATTTAAAAGTACAGAATGTAACAGTTATTAGATAATGTGTGTACAATTGCTTTTCAGGCTATTTCAGTTCAATTTTAGGCACTTCTCAATGTTATCTAGGTTACAGAAATGATTATTAGCGAGTTTTAACCGTAGTAGTAAGATGTTAGTATGCAATACTTGTATACTTGTGCACTTTGGTTAGTAGTGTAAGCTAACCTTTTTAAAATAACTTAGAAAATTGTTTAAAAAATGTTTATAAGTACTGTAGGACACAGTATTCATCTCATCAGTCAAAAAAAAAAAAAAAAAAAAAGGGGGGGGGGGGGAAGTAAATTTGAATTTAAAAGCAAACTTTCATACAAATGTTATAAAATCCTAAATATTGATATTTAGTCATTAAAAAAATGCATTGTTCTTGAGATAAAGCAATTACATATAAAATTGTTTGCTTGACGCTGAGTTGCTTTTTTTTTAATATAATTATTCTTAATTATTTTTGTTATTATTATTATTATATGTTAGGAAGAGAAGATTTAAAAATTTGGTGATGTGCATATAACAATAATTCAAGAGTTTGTGGTAGGGAAATCCTTTCCCCCAAAAAATAAATCACATTTGATGAGCACCAGAGTACTGGGCTTCACCACAACAATAGAGACCAGAACCTAGCTAGTGTCAAAACCTTCAAATATCTTGGAACTTCTTCACAGATAAATGACTTTAGACCTTAACTGCTTATTATTATCTGAGTCTAGAACAGCAGAGAAAGAACATTTCAAGCATGTCAAGATGACATGTTTTCTGGGCATCACAAACAAAGAATACCATCTCAAAGTAGATAAGTCCAACAAGCCTCATCTCAAAGTAGATAAGTCAAACAAGCCTCACAAGATTGTCCTAAACAATGTATATATAAACAAAACTCTACCTAATACAGGTGATACAGTTATGCCACAAAATTGTTAGAACTTGAAAAAAAAAAAAGATGGCAGATCACTTCTGGTGTACCTCTGCTTCTAGGGAAGTAAGGACAATTTAAGAGCTACTATTTTTTTCCCTAAAAAAAAATCAGAAGGGGAGAAGGGAGGTTACTGATTTCTTTAATTATATACTATTATCACTTGTGTCCTGAGGTTTTTGCAATAGCTGTTACTTAAAAAAAAATTATTTTTTTTCAATAAATTTTAAGTTTATAAAATAAAATTCTGTCTACATTCTACAATACAGGAATTTATCATGTGATAGAAGAGAAGCACCAATGTTACTTTTGATCAAGCAAGAAGAGCGTATAGCCATTTTACCTGAACATTTCCCCATTCATCAAAAGTGGAAGAAGGTGGAAACTGAACAATAACATTAGCATTGTGCATGACAATGATCACATTGTCTGGGAACTCCAGCCTGCGGTGCCATCCATTAGTTTCCATTGCCTTTTTGTATTCATTCTAACGAGTTGTGCACAAACAAACAAAATAAATCATTAGTAAAATAATAGACTCCATTTCAACTCTTGTCTTTAAATGACAATAAAATATAGTTACACAATATATTAAATAGCTTAATTTCAAAGCAGTACATTTGTAGGTAATGACATTTAATCTTGAGAGCTCAAGTACCTACTTCAAGTTTGAGGGAAAGCTCTTCTTCATAGGGAATATATCTGTTGTCACCTTCTCTTTTGTAGAACCATGAGCACCGTCTGACTGGAACAGGAAAGTCCTGCCAGTACACAGGCTTTCTTATTCGCAAACCAACATTCACTTCATTGCGACCACCATTTGTGTTAACAGTGGTATGGTTAGGAGATTCTGCTAAACCTATTGACAAAGTTATAGTTAAATTAGACTGTGAATAAGAAAACAAAGCAAGAGAGAAACATTTTTCAAAACTATTTCTCACTGTAACAATGATCACATTTATCAAAAATAGGCAATTTTGTAGGACATGGTGTCACAGAATGTGTATTTAATATATTTTCATAATGCATAGGGTGTATTTTTATCTTAAATTTAAAAAAAAGTAAGCTTCCCCTATCAGACTTTGCAATATATAGGGCAGATGATGAAAAAGTTATCTATTTCTGTGGCCGACGGTTGATGACAATGTCATGTGGCCAGCACAATGACTAACTACCTGTACTTTTCCTAAACTAATGTGAGGTACCCATTAGAGCTGGGTCTCAGAGGTGCTGTAAGATCCCGAAATTAAAAATCCCAGTCTTAGGACCCTTTGGTTCGGAAGCCAATCACTTTACCACTCAGCCACAATGCATCCCTTTTCATTTTAAGCTAATGATGTTTTCTTTTACTAAACATTCAGTTTTAACATTTCCTTTTTATTATAATTTTAATTAATCTCATTTTATACTTAACAATAGTTTTACTGTGTTTTTCAAAACAATTTCTTGTTTCCATGGACATCTATGAATATATTTGAATAAACTCATTATATGTATCCCCTAAATACAAATTATGAGATGATGTAAAGTAATTAAATAATGAAAAACTAATGCTAATTTTCAGAGAAAAAAAAATAAATTTTATAACAAAATGTAATTAGCACTATGGAAATAAGACAATAGTTCAATAATATTTATTCTCACGTGTTTGAAAAGCAATCTCTAATTGTGTGCTGTCATGAACAGAAAATGGTCTCCAGATTTCTATCTCATTTTCATTCTGTTGATAACACCAATGGTATCTGACAGGCTGGTAATAAAGTCCACCTGTGTACTGTCCAGTGGGCTCTGCCCCTCCTACCTGACTAGCATGGTTCTGCAGAGGTCCAGGTGAAGGGCTATACTGAGCCTGTGAAATATTATTGGTTAGCTGATTTATGGGTTTTACTGGAGGTAAATTTACAATAGGTGGCTGCGAGACTGGTGAAGGCATCGAAGAAAATGATGATGGCATCTGTGCATATTGTGGTCGCCCTCCTTGATGTCTATATATGTTACCAGAACCTGCCAAATAAAAATTTATTTAAAAAAAAGAATTTTAAACACATTAAAAAAAAAAAAAATCAAGGTTCAGAAAATATTTTGTTTTAAAAATAAGAAAGCAAGCAATATATATATATATATATATATATATATATATATATATATGAAAAAAAAAAGTAGACCAAAAGTGATTCAACAGTACCAGCCCTAAAAAAAGTACTTTTTAGCACATTATGAAATAATAATTATGTGATATGTAAATAAAAAAAAATCTAGGACAATGAAAAAGGAGTGAGAAAAACAAACTGTTGAAAAGGCCATGAGTAATGTTTGACATGTCTGCTCTAACAGGAATAAGGCACTGTATCCATATCACAGTGCTGATGTATTAGTTTCTACATTGATACAATTAACAAACATTCCTAGTATCTCTTTCAGTATTAGAAAGTATAGTTAAGTTATAAATTATAGTTTAGACATTTTTGAGGGTACTGAAGAATCACCCAGTGTAATATTTACCAGAGGTATCCTTAGGTGGTGGGGCAGCTGATGGAGGTGAAGCAAAAGACATAGCAGGTGATGGGTGATGAGGAGGCGGAGCCATGCTCTCCCCAACAGTGTGAGCTATGGAAGCAGTTGTCATGGGTGCTGGAGGAGGATGGCCATGACCTATTTGAGCAAAAGGATCCTGGACAACATTTTGTGAAGACTGGAAATAGTGTGATGATGCTGGCTGTGTGACAGGTCTACCAGGAGAAAGACTAGGTGCTGATTGTCCTACAAAGCTGTCTGCTTCAGCTTCTTCATCTGTGTACAAATTAGTTTAAATATACATCAAAATTGATTTTTTTTTATCTTTGCAAAATAAGTTTATATTATCAACATGGCCTAAATAAAAATTGTTTGCTAGTTGTTTTTTTTTTATTTTGTTTTAATCACACTGTAATGTAAAGCCTATTAATATCAGTGTGTAAAATCTCACTTTAAAATTATATATATAATTCTCTTCATGGCTCAAGAGTTTGGACACTAAGTAATGAAAAGATCACTCTTTTATTTCTGCAGGTCAGACAGACTAGAGTTACCACAAGTAATTTTAGAGGCAAACATTTTACAAACACTAAATAGCAGGGCCGGACTTAACCATTGTGACCAAGAAGTCATGGAAAGAGAACAAGTAATCTACTATGTATTCACCCGAATAGCAGGGCCGGACGTAACCATTGTGGGGAACAATGCGAAACGGATTTCGCGGGGCCCAGCTTGGGTAGGGATATGGAAAATACGTGAAAATTAAGAGTTTGTATTAGAATATATATTCGTCTTTGCATTTCATTCATTCTTTACTAAGCACAGAATTACTACACAAGCCTTGCGTGTAGCGAAGTCATCTATATATATATAATTCTCTTCATGGCTCCAGAGTTTGGACACCAAGTAATGGAAAGATCACTCTTTTATTTCTGCAAGTCGGACGGACTAGAGTTACCCCATGTAATTCTAGAGGCGTAAAAAAAAAAGAGAAGGGGGGGGGGGGGGGAAGGAGAACAAGTAGTATTCACCTGTCACTAAATAGCAGGGCCGGACTTAACCATTGTGACCAAGAAGTCATGGAAAGAGAACAAGTAATCTACTCTGTATTCACCCGTCACTAAATAGCAGGGCCGGACATAACCATGTAATACCATTGTGGGCCCAGTTTGGGTAGGGATATGGATAATAAGTGAAAATTAAGAGTTTGTATTAGAAAATATATATGTCTTTGCATTTTATTCATTCTTTACTATGCACAGGATTACTACACAAGCCTTGCGTGTAGTGAAGTCATATGGTGTATATAATAGGAATTATGTTTCCTATATAGATCACGCTCAATAGCAAGAATTACCAAATCTTTCAATCTATCTACGAGAATTGTTGACCTCAAGTAATTCTTCATTAGTGTGAGGCCCGAGAAGCTTCTTTCACTAGATTCCACAATTGAAGGTATATAATGCCGGGGTTTTTTATCGCGGGTAGGATTGGCGTTTTCCATAATGAATGACACCCGACAATTTTTGTCTATATATTTCAGGAGATATGTATACATGTGTTTTCTAAAGATTTTAATAATTTCCGTATGACATGACTTTTTCGTATATTTTGCAATTTCAGGAGATTTCCATGAGCTCCTGGTAAATTGACAGGAGGCGACGGAAAATCTGTTATAAGTTATAAAATGGTTTATTTTAATAATTTATACACATAGAATTAGCGCGGGTCCTATGAAAGTGCGAGCCCGCTGCTGTCACATAGGTTGCAGTGGCCTGAGGCCGGCCCTGCAAAATAGCGGTGTATGCTACGCCACCAGTCGACTAGTATTACTATTTAAGCTATTAAACATAAACATAACTTTATTTTTAGTTTGAAATAAAAGAAAAATGATTTTTAAAAAGTTAAGAAATGTGAGAAAGAAAGTGGCTCATCAAGATTTAATAAATCAAAAACATTCCTTTTATTTTATTTGCAATCCATGGCAAAGCTACACTCTAAAAATAATCTCAGACTATATTAACTTTTAAAAGTAAAAAAAAAAATTCACTAGCAAATGGTACAAAAAAAAACAACCTTGCCAAGACAGATTGATAAAATAAAATATCAATAGACAGAATGTAATCATGTTCTCTCACTTTTATTGCTTTTCCCCCAAAACCATAGTATTATTATTATATGTTTGATAACAAAACTTAGTGTCTAAATGTTTTGTAAAATAATATATATTATATATTGTGTTTAATCAAGAAATTACTTTTCTTTATTCAATATAAATATATGTCTTAGGGGTTGGTTTGCGTTGGTTTGTTTTAATGGACTTAAATGAAATGGCAATGAGTTTGCTCTAGATCAGATTATACTATAGATATCTAATTATTATATATTGCCATTCTATACTATGGATTCAGTCAGTATATCTTCTTTCTATTTCTAGACAACATCTAGTCAATCTATGTCATAAATCTAGAATCTAGGCAAAATTTTCAACACAAAAATTCAAATTGTCATAACTTCTGTTTTCTGTTCTAGTTAACTTAGAAAGAATATAAATCATAAATTAATAATGTCAATGATTATAATGATAATGATTCATTTTATTCATTATCATACTCTTCATACTCATAAACTTATTTACACTATATTGTCACACTATCTATGTGACTACAGTACTACAGTGATTACAGACAGTCATACACTAATGACTAAGTTGACTAAGACTATGACTATATTTAAAATATAATTATTATAATAATATAATTTATTATTAATATACCAATTTATAGTTATACACTTTTGACTTTACTAGTTTAGTTTTATACAGTTACTGAGTTAGATCTATCAATGAGTATCATCCTCTAGTAAACAGTCACAGTGACTTGAAGACATGAGTGACAGTGAAACAGTATTAATAAAGTTGTTATTAATGTTAAAGTTGAAACAGTGGACGAGTCACCGTCGAGTGGAATAAAGTATTAGTTATTAGTATAATAAACTTAATAAAGTATAAAGACATAATTGTCATAAATATAATCATTTATAATGATCAGTCATAAGTATATTAAGTATGATTAGTCAGATTACTACTAATACTACTATAGTACTATAGTAACTATACTATAGTCTATAGTAAAAAATAGTATGATAATGATAAGTAAGACAAACTTGACAAAGTGTCAAGTCAAAGTGGCAATAGTTACAGTACTAATCCTGAACTAACCAGGATCTAAGATAGAAGGTGCAGACTGTATGACGGGCATAAAAATGTTTGGGTTATCGGGCGGTACTAAAGTTAATCCTCCTCCAGCTGGCATCAGAAGCAAAGGAGGAGGGGTACTTTCCTTTTTAGACCTGTCCGACATGTTTGAAAACACGTATAGAAGGAAATAGTAATAGCTTCCGGTGTGAAATAGAAAATCTACATTTAGGTTATTAACGAATAAATTATCGGACGTTATCAGGAAACAAGAAAAAACGGAAAACCGTCGTCGTCGACAAGGGTATTAGAACTTGAGACCATTGTGACAACACTTCGAGGCGCATACCACACATCCAGGAAGCTAATAGAAAGGCCAAAAACTTTTCATAACATAGATCTAAATCTAGAGCTTAAAGCAAATACACTCTACCACTAAAAAAATTGTCTAAAATAGATCATGGTAGTAGGTAGGTCATGGGTAGGCGCTATATCTAGACATAATCTAGTAGGCATGGGCGCCCGCAGGGGGGGGGGGTGCTGGATTCTGGGCAGCCAAATTCTAGCCCTTTTTTTGCACCATCAGATCAATCAAAAACTAATTAACAACTGAACAAGTAGTGCTTCCACTGGTGACTGAAGTACAGTTGTAGTAGACTAGCCTAGTTATCAGGAATTGATGGCTGACCATGTACCTGCACCCCTTTGAAATCTGAGTAACCAACTTTTAGCCAGTTTTTTACACCTTCAATTCAAATCAATTTACTTTTGCTAGGAAGCAACTTAACATGTAGAGCTTTCACTGAAATAAAGTTAATAAGGATTAGGTATTACTGTAATAAACTAGAATAGGCTAATCTGTAGTTCATGTGCGCTAGTCGTAACGATTTGTTTTCACTTGCACACTTGCACACTATTATAGTTGTCATTATATTTAGTAAAGGCCTAGAATATGGTAAAAGTTTGTTTTCTTTTGTCTTGGAGGACAAATCCTTGCCAGCTAACTTTCGATTTGATATATGGGTAAGTTTCTTTGAACAAGATTGAAGAGTGCAGTCACCTTGGTAGGCCCTACAAATGCCCTACATGTATTTACGTCTTGCGGAGTTGCAGTCAGTGTTAGCTCTCGATAAAATAACAGGTGAAACACGTCCACCAGTTTACGATAGAAGAGATAGGCCTATAAGAAAGTTCTTCCCGTGCCATCGTCTGAGTCAAAGCTTTGATTTGTATCGACGGAGAACTGGCAACAACATGGATTAACTGCTTTATCTTGGCGTTTTCGTCATGAAAATGCAGATATCTCTGGCACTGAATTAATGTGTTTGAGCGTTGGATTTGTTGATGGCGATTGCATTCGAGAAGAATTCATAGGTTTTGTCCCAGTTGATAAGAGAGACGCTCTGCCTGTATCTAATGTCATTGTCAGCGAATACATTACGTACAGTCTACACATCAACAAACTACTCGGCCAAGGCTACGATGGCTGTCCCCGTGATGGGTAGCATTCAGAACTGTATTCAGGCTACGATTAGTGAAAAATATCCAAAAGCAGACCTTGTCCGTTTCGCGTCCCACAGACTTAAACGTTATCATTGACCTGAATGACGTTTCAGGTATACGTAATACTGTTTTTGTCATCAAGAGGATTATCTATTTCTTCCGTAACAGTCCCAAGCGAGAGCGCTGGTGTAAAATTTACCTCTTTTGTCACACTTTTGTGCGACGCATGATGGATGAAAGCAGAAAATCTGCACATGTGTAATCAGAGCCTGCTTCTCTTGTGTTTCTGATTTGTCTTTTAGTTGCCGTCAAATATTCACCCGTTCTCGAACCAGTTTACGTGATGTTGCAGACTGTCCATCTCAGCACAAGCGGCCGCTCAACAGCACATCAGCAGTCACATTAATGACAAAATCAAAAACCAACTTGACCGTGCTGAGGAACACTTCAGGTATGGCATCTTGAGTAAGGTGACACTTCTGGCAGACAAAACTGGTAATAAGTCGACAGATACACCGAGAAAAAACCCACATGTTTTCATTTTGGGATTATTACAGAACACGACTTTACATTCCGTATCTTGATTAGTTAGTTTCTTCATTAACGTCTCGATTTTCAAGCAATAATAATGCTCAGTTCAACCTGTTTTGTCTTCATCCTAAAACGATTCAAGAATTGCAACTTAACAGAATAATTATCAGAACTGCCAGATAAGCGATCATCGCCGGCTTGTCCATCGCGACGAGAAGCAATTCAGTAGTAAATTTATTGACAGTTTTGGCAGCGTTTGCATTTTTTGTTTGACCCACCGTTGGGATGCACGGGCCGCACGGATAAACAGTAAATAGTTTTTTCACGATAGTTTTTTTTTTAATTGTTTTATTTCATTAAAACAAGTATTTAATTAGTTATGGGGGGGGGCGAGGGGGCACCAATTCTTTTCTTTAATATTCTCTGTAATTAAAAAAAGTTGAAGCTACGACTTTGAGCCATAGGTGGAAACACGTGCACCCCCCCCCCTTGCAAAAAATCCTTCGGAAAGTAAAGACGGTTGGTCGTTGCGCTGGCAACATTATTAGCGCCGGTACCCTGCTCGTTAATCGTGGCCAAAGAAACAGATGGCCTTAACATCATCTGCCTTATAGATGCCAAGATTTGAAAGGGAACTTTTAGGCTGTAAAATTAAATCTTAAATTCATCATTTATTTCGTAGACATAGTGACTTTTTACATCAATTTATCAATCACACACACACACACACATTGTCACATATAGTGACTTTTTACATAAATTTATCAATCACACACACACACATTGTCACACATACTCCATGGGACCTTGTCAGGCATTTTCCTCTAATATTACTTAACTTTTTACTGGGGAAATGTCATTTTATCTTCTTTTTTTTTAATATAATATCTCTATTCAAGTCACTCATATGGAGAGTGGGTGGACAGCTGATCTCAAAGATGACTCTAACGATTTTATTTATTTTCTAGAAATTTAACACTTGATGTATATCGCTGAGAACAGAATTGCTAGGTCGTTGGCCACACGGGGGAAAACTCTTAGTTTGGCCGTTATAATTTTTCAACGTAAAATATAAATTTGGCTAGAAATTATAGGCCTATAAATATAGGTCTAGATCCTACATGGTTTGAACATGGTTTGAGAGGACTATCGCGTTCTTGAAAGGACTATCGCTTTCGGAATTATCGAATGTAAGGCTTTGTTAGTATAGTTCCATGCTTTGTTGATTCAAGAATCAGGAAAATGTTGCGCATTGTCTTCTAAGTATAGATCTAAATGATAATCATTAGAATATTAAAAGGTGTACTAGATCTAGATCTATAAATTTGCTTAACCAGGATTTTGTCTCGAGGAGAAGGGGGAAGGTGTGGTGCGGGGTAAAAATATTTTTTTAAAATCTATCATTCATTAATTTTTAAGAGAAAAACAATCGCTCAATAAGTTGCATCAAGGAGATATTGTCTTTTTAAAAAAGTATTTTTAATGTTTTTCTTGTTTATTTAATTCCTAATGGAACTCAAAAGTCAATTCGATCAACCTATCAGCAAGAATTGAAACGAGAAAACTCTTGATTATAATTATTTGAAACTATACGCAAATTTTCTTATTCTAACATAACACATCAAGTGGATTATAAAGTTCAATTTCAAGACTAAGTGATTTATGTTGAATAAAGTGACTGCGTAAGAGTAAAAAAAAAAAAGTATATTAAAAAGTTACAAGCTCTTGTTGTTGTTATTGTTTGTTTTTTTCAATGGCAAAATCTGTGTAAATATTTCAGCCAAAAAATGAATTTTACTAAAGCCTTGTTTGACATGATAAGTTAATTTGTGTTTTATTTTTCACAACATAACGTTTTATCAGCTAATAAATCGTAGAATGTGTTGCTGAGGGGCAAACACCGCCTGGATACCTATGAAGGGGGCACGAGTTAGAATCCCGACTCCAGCAGAGTTGTGTTCGCTGAGCGCCTAAATAGGCAGCACGGAAACCTTCTTCCAAATACCCCTTCGCCCCACTGGACCATAAAAGGGGTTGGACCATATCGCAATGAGCAAAAGAGGTTGGTTCGTACCCCACTGAGAATGCTCTAAGCATGAAAGTTGAGCTATTTAAAAAAAAATGTGTGGAAACAAAAAAAATCAGAATCGGCCCCCGAAGTGGTCCACTCAGGCAGGTAAAAAAGGCAGGTTTCAATATTTTCAGCATGAATATCAATAGCTATGAGCTACAAACTATCAACAAACACTAAAAGAGAAGCCGCAAGGGCAGACTGGGTGTCAAAATCGGCCCGGGTATTTCTATACAATGCGGCTTATAAATTCTATGCGGCATATGATGGTCATCCAATCCTATATGTCCTCCAAAGCATTGTGTAAAGTTTAAGAATATATTGAATGTATTTATTTAATTTATTAGATAATTTTGAAACTACCTGACAAGCACTATTACTAAATGAATAAAGCATAACACTAGGAATGGTGAAATTCTTATTATGAAACAATTTCTGCTACCATATACATTATCATATATATGTCCTTGACATTCTAATTCAAGGCATTCAAAGCTGGTTCTGTCATATTGTTTGACACGAGTCGGTATCAAAATCATCGATAACAATGGTGCAAATGTTACAAGATTACGATAACCTTTAAGTGACAGATGATGATAAAATAGTAAAAATATATATATATTATTTATTGATAAAAAAAAAAAGAATAAAAAAAAAACTTAGTGGAAGAAAAATCAGTTACATAAAAAAGAACTCTGTACCTTTGGCATGAAAAGCCAACATTTTATGCAAGTCTGTGGCATTTTACGTCTCGAAAGATAATGTTTAACCTTTGCAACTTCTTGCGTGACTAAAGACGCCAATCCTTGATACACAGCTGCAGTCGCAGGTTTGACATATGTAATCACCAGGCGCCGTTGCATTTTCACCATCTGCAATCCGAGACCCTTCCTTTTTGCTCTCTCTCTCCATGTGGATCTATCCAGTGCTACTTTTTCCCAGCTGCTAGCGTCGATTTTGAATACCTGCATGTTGCGTTTGCTTACATCCGTATACCTTAAAAGTGGGCGACCAGCGGCTCTCCTGCCTTCTATTAGATCGCCATGCTTGTGGAAGTCGACCTACTGGCATTCTACGAACGTGGCCAAGCCAGCCAAGGCGTCTGCTGCTGATAACAGAGCAGATATCCTGGCAACCTGCTATTCGTAGCACATCCTTATTGGTTATTTTATCTTGCCACCTTATTTTAAAGATCCGCCTTGGGCATCGGAGGTGGTAGACATTCAGCTTTTTTTTCCTGCCCTGAGTAGGTCGACCATGTTTCACTTTCGTATAGAAAAGTGCTTGACAACACAGGTCCGGTAGACTAGGGCTTTAGTATTGTTAGTCAGCAATATGTTGTCCCACACTCTTTTCTACAACCGTGACATGGTGCCCGATTGTTAATGTCTTTATCCAGTAGAGCATTGTTGGATATGATGGAGCAAAGATAGCAAAAATTGTCAACAATTTCTAGTGGTTGGCCATCAGGGCCGGCCCTAGCAATTGCGAAGCCCAATGCTAAACAGATTGTGCGGTGCCCAGTCTGAATAGGGATAAGGATAATAAGTGAAAAGATTTTTGTATTAGTAAATAAATACGTCTTCACATCTAATTCATTCTTTACTAATTTAAAAATCACGATCAAATTGACTTTGCAAAATTTACTTGTAGCAAAGTCATACGGTATAGCATTAAAATTCCGTTCCTTAAATAGATCACTCTCAATAGCAAGACTTACCAAATTGTTCAATCTATCTTCGGGAATTGTTGACCTCAAGTAATTCTTCATTAGTTTGAGGCGCGAGAAGCTTCTTTCACCAGATGCCACAGTAACGGGTATTGTTAAAAATATGCAATATACAAAAAAGTAGTTTGGTGATTTAGTGTATGAACAGATAAGATAATATATCTACCGAGGTTTCTACCGGGGTTATGGCAGTATTTGGCAAAATATGCATTAAAGATAACAATTTTCTCTATTTGTGTGGAGATTTTTATGAGTTTTCAGTAGATTTTTTTCCTCATGAAAGCACTCAATGTACTTTGATAGTTTGGGAGGGCAACTTATTTTCCTTTACGGAAGTGCCACAGTACAATCAAAGTGAACGAGGTTATTTGTATGTGCTTTGAATTAAATTTCTCCCTGACAGATAAATGTACAATTTTTAATTTAGTATTTTTTGTAAATATTGCTTTAAAATATTGAATCTTAAATGAATTAAAACATTTTTTATGCTGTAAAAATTAAAGTAAAAAGAAAGAGTTCATTAAATTTTGACATTATATTTGACCTTAAAAATTCTAAATTTGTTAATACTTTAATAAATTAAAAATAGATGACATCCTTTCCAACAGTTATCTACCTTTGAAGGAATGACCTTTCGTATTTTTATTTATTTGCGCATACTCGACATAGAGAACTCTATAGGCCTTTTTTACAAGAAAAGTTTGAATTTTATTTGATAATAATAATTTTTTTTTACAGTAAATAGTTAAAATGACATATTACTAAAATAATTTTGTAATTTATCATTATAAAAATGTTACAAGATAAAAAATATTTTGTGCCTTTATTGTAATTAAAAAAAAGCTTATACCTTTAATATGCCATAATATAAAGTATACTCTTCATGTTAGCGTTCACATACCTTGGCAGCATCATAACAAATGATGGGGATGCCTGCCATGATGTAGCGTGCTGAAACTCTAACCCTAACAATTTTCCAAAGGCCGCAGCCTATTTGGACAATCCAAGCCATTGGACTCGAGACAAAAATAAACCTTCTCAACACAATTGTCACCCCAACAGCAACATATGCATGCGACACATGGAAGTCGTCTGTCAATATTGAGAAAAGACTAAATGTGGCTCAACAAAAATGGCTGAAACGTATTTTGGGAGTCAGTTACACAGATCGGGTCTCAAACAAGAAAATCCTTTGCCAAACTGTGAGTCGAACACTTAGTGAGGTTATGACAGAACGTCGCATGAGGTTTGCGGGACATGTTCTCCGACAAAATGAACTAGGCATACCAAGAGTTGCGATGGCTTGGTGGCCAATACGAGGAAAGCGCAAACAGGGACGTCCTCGTATAACATGGCGACACACCTTCATGGAGGACATCAGAATAGTGGACACCAGGTGGGAGGAGGCTTCAGACATTGCCAGTGACAGATCCTTTTGGAGACAGCCTGCCGCCCAATGCGCCAAACGGCGCGGGAGGACCCAAGTCTAATTCATGTTAGCAAGGCCTATCACATGACCTATTTTGAAACCAGTCATACTTCACTAGTTGGAGAGAGACGGTGACCAAGAAATGAAGAAAGCTACGGACAGCTCTCGAAGAAAAGCGTGCCACGCGGAAAATGGCCAGCTCCTCTACCACCAAAGCGAAAGCCACCTTGACCTGCAATATATATGGACGGGAGTGTCACTCCAAAATAGGGCTCCACAGCCATATAAAAAAGTGTTCGAGGTGAACCATAGTCGTTCTACGACCGAAAGGAGGCCAATAAATGCTTCTTTATATTTTGAATTTCGGGAAGTTTAGGGCGCCCCCGAGTCCACCCAACTCTAATGGGTACCTGACCTTAGTTGGGGTAAGTAAGGGCGGCCTATCGTCGTGCTGCTCGTTAACCATTGGCCGAAGAAACAGATGACCTTAACATCATCTGCATTACAGATCGCAAGGTCTGAAAGGGTAATTTTCCCTTACTCACAAGGTCAAATACTGCTTTCTCAATAACTTGGAAATCTAGTTTGACTGTCTGCATCTTAAAGCTGGCTACACACACAACAGAACATTGAGTCCACTTGTTTAACGGTAATTTAATATATTAAGTGTAGTAAAACTAATGCTGTCAAGATTATTCCATAATTTATCAAAGCCTCTATGTATTTCGACCTAAATCTATATCTTTGTCGTCATATGGCGTTGAGCCTGTTCATTCATAAATGCTGTCATTAGGCCTTATAATGTTGGTGAATCTCTATTGCTTGCGAGAAAACATTAATAATTTTAATTTTAAATTATTTTTTTTTTTGGCACAGGATTCTAGCAATAGTTGCTTTTTTATCTTACTTATTTTCTGCTCCTTCTTTTCAATTCTTTACATTATTATTAACTTTAAAGTGTATAAAAAATTTTTTATCACGACGTTCAAAGTGTTACATTTAAAAAGAATATTATAAAATCTTTAAAAATTTTACTGGCATTCATGCGGACCTTTCGGTGGCCCTACCGGCCCAATTGGGTACCGGCCCACCGGGCATTTGCCCGAATACCCATATAGCCAGTCCGCCCCTGGGTCACTCGTGCGTGTCGAATGTGTTGCCAGTTGCTGATATTGTTTTATTGTTAGGCCGACTGACGACAGGATGCCACAGGGCACAGTGATATATTAATTTTATTATTACAGTGTTAATATTTCTGTGTATTCAATGAACTGATTGTTACCGCCACTTCCTACTTTGCCCGGAGTCTTCAGACATTCTTTAGAACGCCGGATTTCTTTGCTGGTAACATATATTTCTGTAGCATCTTCTGTAGCATCTCAATTCCATTGCTAGGATCCTCCTCTCAAGCTCTGCATTCAACGTCCACGACTCACAAGCATATAAAAATGTGGCCATGACCAGAGAGCGCATCAGTCTAATTTTGGTGCCGAGGGCTAAGCCCTTATCTTTCCATATTATTTTAAGTTTTGAAAGGGCTGCTGTGGACTGTGCTATTCGGGCCAATAATTCGGGTTTTGTTCCCTCATCTGAGACAATAGCTCCGAGGTATTTGAAGCTGTTAACACTAGTTAGCTTTTCACCTCCAATACTGATGCCTCTTTTAAAGCCCTGATGGCTATTGGTCATAATTTGAGTTTTTTCGGCATTTATTTGCATGCCATATGCTGCGGAAGTCTTGTCAATGCGCATCACCAGGTCAGCTAGTTCTTCTTCTGTCCCTGCTAGGCCGTCAATGTCATCTGCGAAGCGCAATTTAGTAATTCTTCTTCCTCCAATGCTAACAGTACCTTCATAGCCCTCGAGGGCATCTTCCATTATCCTTTCAAGGAAGATATTGAATAGTGTTGGTGACAGTAGGCAGCCTTGTCTTACTCCAACTGTGGTTTTGAACCAGTCCCCAATATTATTGTTGAAGTACACCGCACTGGTGGCCTCCTTGTAGAGGTTCTGGATAACTTTGATTATGTTTTTATTAATGTTGTACTTTTCCATTGTCGCCCAGAAGGATCCTAGGCATCACATTCAAAGACCGCATCACAAACCAAGAAATCAGAGACAGGGTTACTGTAGCGATCGGAGCTCATGACGACCTGCTTACTATTGTGAAAAAACGAAAGCTTAAAACCTTTGGCCACATTACGAGATCTACGGGGCTCGCAAAGACCTTTCTTCAGGGAACAGTGCCAGGGAAAGAAGAAGAGGCAGACAGAAAAAGCGATGGGAGGACAACATTAAAGAATGGACAGGCCTGCCATTGAGAGAGGTTCTGAACAAGGCAAAAAAAAGGGAGGAATGGAGAAAGACGGTCGACAAATCTTGCCTGGTGCCCCAACGGTCCAACAGACTAAGGGATAGGTAAAGGTAAAAAAAAAACACATATATTTAGTGAAAAATCTAGGCCTACTGATCTGCATTCAACTTTCAAACTTATTTCCCTTTGCCTCTCCTCTTTTATACACAGCACATGCCGTCGATCCTTCTTAAAATATCACTCAATAGTAAGTTAATACTCACATACACATTGCCTAATGAATAAGTTAATACTCACATACACATTGCCTAATGAATAAGTTAATACTCACATACACATTGCGTAATGAATAAGCCTTTTCTTTTTTTGAATTTTTTCTTTAACTATGAATTTTTTAATAAAAAATTTACTCTGACAACAAACGATGCCCTCCTAACAACACAATCTCCCTCTACCCCAAAATGTCGGTAACTAATATAAAGAACTTTTTTTTTCCCATTCAAGTATGTTGCACTGAAGTGGTCAGAGTGTATATCTTACTTGTGTCTAATTGTGGACACTTGAGGATATTGAAATAAGGTGCGTGAGTATATTTATGGAAAGATAACTCACACCTCCACACGCAATCATATTGTTTTTGTTTTTTTGCTTGCAAATTATTTTTTTAGTTTCTAGTTGTAACTTCAGTATATAGGTTATGAACTAAATATTAACTTGGTCAATAAGTTTCTGTAATTTATTGTACCAAATTGTTAATAAAATAAATAACAGAGCAGAAATATGTTCTCACTTTCCTAGATACGTAGAGCAGCAGATATCTGAAACCCGACTATAGGATAACTCTAGATTCCACTATAATGTAATATTCTCATAATCTACAAACCATTGTCAAGCGGAGAAATTAACGCACTATGTACACAGAGTTCAACACAATTGTTTTCTTTAAAGGTATTACTTTTTACAAAGCTGATATTAACTCATTCCACCTGTCTGTCTGGTTAGAACCTTGTACACGTCATTTCTCCAACTTCCTATTCTCGGATCAAATTGAAACGTAGCCCAATTATTCCTTGTCGATGATAACACATGCATCAGTTTATTCAAATTATTAAATTAGTCGTAATTAATAATGTTTGAAATAGAAAGGGCACCAAACTAAAGGGAGAGGAACCTTGTGTAAAGAACTAGGTCATTTGTTACAATTTTTAAACTAACAATAGATGACAAAACCTTCTATTTTTATAAGTTCAAACTTTCCCCCAGATTTTTCAAACCTCCCTCCCCCCAGCCCACCCCCATTGGTCGCCAAAAGGTTGTAGGCCTACCCTAGCTCACTGAGCATTCTAGAAACTTGAAAGCTGAGCTAAACAAAAACAATTAATACTAATATTTCCAATCGCACAAATGTATTATTGTTCATCTATAATACATGTATTAGCAGATAATTCAAAAAGTGATTCAAAATAATTGAAAAAATTTCATTCAATACACTATAAGCTTTTTTTTATTTATTTATTTATTTTGCTTGTTAATTAATAAATTAAAAAAATAATGCTAACAAGATTCATACTAATAGCCCCATTATCAACCTCCCGACAGGAAACAATTAGCTAGAACTACTTTTGTATCTCCAGTGGCAAGCCCACTGGTCACATGATTAAGAATGCCTGAGAACAGTGCTCACTGCACCCCTTCTACTGAGGTAGTGTGTGTGCTCGTGTGTTTCTATTTTTACCCCAGCCGCGTACTTCTACTGGCCTACATCACAGCCTCAGACTAGCCGACACGATTACACCCACAAGCATAGGTAGGTGGAGAGTATATTTCATACTTTCTTTGGAGTCATTATTTTGAGTTTCTGTTTAAAGGTAAGGTTAGAGATTATAATCAAATCATTTTTTTTAATTTCTTTTTTAGAAAGTTTTAAAACTTTTGGCGCACCTGATTAACAAAGCAATAGAGTTGGTTTTTAATGAAAGACTTTTGTTTTACCGTCTTCTGGAACTCTGGGAAAGTAGGTTATGAAAAGTTCCAGAGGAAATCATGATGATGTGGCATCTGTTGAATCATAGTTGGCTGTGTAGTTAGGACGTGATGTTACCCAAGCCGTTGTGAATACTTGCACTTTATTTAAAAAAAACAGCTAGTTTGTATAATCAAATATAGCAGCTCTTTTGAGTTATATTCAGAAATTATTTGTATAACCTGATATAGTGATTATTAAGTCAAAAATTGAGTGCCTATTAGTGTCTAAGATATCTACAAAGTAAAGGCGTGGTTCTCGTCCGAGTGACGTAATATAAACTAATGCAGATTAAAATCGTAATGCTTCATGACATTTTTGCTGCATAAGCGAAAAAAAACAACATAGCCATTAAGAACATTGTAATCACTAATGTGCACAAATTTAAGTAGCCTATTGTATAGATTTAGGCTACATACACTAGGCCCTATATTATGTAATAATATCTTTAGTAGAATACACATAGATCTATAACAAAATCTTCTGATAAAACACGAGTTTACAAAATTGATTCTATCTCTTGTGGTAAAATTCTACAAATATGTTAAATACAAACAAAACGTATACATATAAAACATATTGCGTGTCAAACTAGTGTCAGGTATCCACTTCAGGGCCGGCTCCAGTAGGTCATATAGTCTGGGGCGTACATGCTAAGTGGGGACATGTGTACGCCAAGTAATGTAGTATCGGAACCCGGGCTTTGGACTGAATGTTGGGACCCTTTGATAATAGGCAATGAAAGTCCCATCATTACGAATAGAGAGGATCCCGTTAGGGTGTCGCCCTTGCAGCTAGAGAGTCTTGACACTGGAGGTGCATTCAGCCTCGAGGCCCTATATTATAGCAAACTTTCAAACTTAAGTCTGGGCCTGATATCTAGATCCTATTTGACAACTATAATGTTGGTCTAATGTAATTAATTAATTTTTAAAAATGTTTATAAGTTAGACACTGACCTGTTAGGAGTTTAAGTGCTTCGCGAACGGCCAACGCTCGATGTCTCAGAAGAGTAGGGCTTCGGGCACATTTCCTAGAGCCGGCACTGTCCAATACTACTAGGAAATGTGTCTTGACCAGCGTTATGAAATGGTTTTGACTGTAATTCAGTACATAACTCAGTGAGCGAGGCGTCAGGTTTCCCAAACATAAAAGTCATAAACATTTCTTAGTTATCTTTTTCTGCTAGAACATTCAGGATCTACATACCTACAATTGCCTCTATTAGAGTGTTCCTTTTTCCTACATGTTTAGATTATGACATACAGCTTTAGATACTATTGCTGTAGCCTATTAGATCTGCTTAACTTTTCTATCACTAGTCAATCAAGCTTTAATTTGTATCTATTTGTACAATTTGTAATGTAATACCAGCCAACCAAAGAGTGTCAACTGTCTAGAATAGCCGTGACTACAGCTGTGACTAACACAACACAAAAATGAATCTCTTTCTGCTGGCCCTGGCGGCCGTCGTTGTGGTGGCCACTGCTGACAAATGCAAAGAGAAATGTGCTCGCTGTCCAGTGCTTGAAAGGTCAGAATGTCTAGCTGGCACAGAAAAAGACCACGAGTGCGGCTGCTGTGAAGTTTGCGCGAGGTAATAATTTCTCTGTAAAAACACTATAAGCACACCCTATGTAGACCCGATATAGACTAGTATAGACACAGTAAAGACACACCCTATGTAGATCTGCTATAGACACACTAAAGAGACACCCTGTGTAGACCTGCTAAAGACACACCCTATGTAGACCTGCTATAGACACACTAAAGACACACCCTATATAGACCTGCTTTAGACATACTAAAGACACAACCTATGTAAACATGCTATAGACACAATAAAGACACATCCTATGTAGACACACTAACGACACTACTTTCTTACTTCCTGTTCAGATATGAAGGCCAGAAGTGTGATATGAAAAACTCTCCACACCAACATGGTCATTGTGGCGATGGTCTTGAATGTAGGGCAACACCAGGGGGAAACCTGTGCCAGTGTATATGGGAGGAGATTATCTGTGGCAGTGACGGCGTGACCTATACGTAAGAGAATTACTGAGAATGAAATAAAAGACACAGGCCTATATGCATAACAGTGCCTTATGTTGATGATACTATTTGTTAATGCTAAAAAATAAACCAATGCCGTCTCATCTAGTTATTTCTGCCATGCGCCAATATATATAGTCCATATAAAGTTGATAAAGGGAAACCTATATTTATAGTTTTTATAGCATTTAAGAATGAAAATATAGTCAGTTGTAGATCTATAAGACTAAATAACTACACATTTGTTGTACCACTAACATATCTTACCACTGATCCCCAAGATTCTTAGCAGATAATATGGATCGTATGTTGAAGGTTTCATTTAAGAGAAATCTCTCAATATAATGAGTCCTGTAGTTTGGACTCTTTCTTATGTACTGTATCTAGTTTGAAATTTTATGCCTAGTTCGATCTACTAATCAATGTATTAATGCAACTTTATGCAAGAAGATCTTTACCTCTCTATCTAATTAGCTATGCTGTCATTTTGGATCTCTCCTAATAAATTGTTATTTTCCATTAATTTCATTGAGTGTTGGTGGATTTAGACCTACTTTCGGTGGTAGGTCTACTTCTTTACTATGTCCTCCATCAGTTGTGACTGTTTCTCCGAGACCAATCATCATAGTAGGCCTGTACACAGACTTGTGACGTGGCAAACGGTAGCCAATGGAGACCGTTACCTCGTTATTATAAAGCTTCTATTAAATTACTTTCTGTCTGGGTGGAATCTTGTACACGTTAGTTCTCCCACTTCCCAATCTCGTATCAAGTTGAAACTTTGCATAATTATTCATTGTCGATGACAACACATGAATCAATCAAACATTAAACAATTAGATAGTTAATTAGTATTGACAATTCGTTTTGTTTTAAATAGAAAATGTACCAACCTAATGGAAAATAAGACTTGTATAAAGAATTAGGTCGTTCGCTAAAAATACAATAGAACAATACAATACAATACAATCGAAAGCTAGCAATCTATTTTTTAAGTACTTGAATAGCTCAGTAACAAACGTTTCGGCCTTCCATCGTATAGGCTTGATACCTCAAGTTTGAATTCCGACTCGAGCAGCTTTTTTTAAAAAAAATACTTTTGAAAAGGCAGCACGGAAACCTTCTATTAAATACCCCCTTCTCCCCCAAACTGGTCCACAAAAGTGATTGGACCATAGCATACAGAGCATGCTATAAGCATAAAAGTTGCGCTAAAATAAACAAACTCTTATTGCAAAAATGTCTAATCTCTTCAATGTATTATTGTTCGTCTCACTTTATAAAACATTAATTACTTGATTAATTCATAATAATTGATGCTAGTTCACTCTATGAAACATTAATTACTTGATTAATTCAAAATAATTGATGCTAGTTCACTCCATATAAGATTTGTTTTAAAAATAAACAGTTTGATGCTTAACTTGATTTGATTTGTTCTAGAAACCTGTGCCATTTAATAGCCGCTGCAGTAAGAGAAAACAAGCAAAGTTCATTGGAAGTTAAATCAGTTGGACCCTGTGACCCAGGTCAGTATGTCACGTGACTAAACACAAACAATGTAAACCAGCGATGTCCAAACCACGGCCCATGAGCCACCCCGGCCCATGGACACCCCTGCCCGCAGTACATAAATGGGCCGCAGTGGTTCGGTTCCAAGGACTAGGGTTAGGGTTAGGGTTAGATCAATCATGTCAGAGGTTCAATTTTATATATACTATGCTGCTGCTATGCTCTGCTTGTGTCTTGTTCTTGTTGACTAGGCTCGCTAGGGGTATGAATACTCAATTACACTTGTTAATACTTGCTTAACTCAAATACGAACACTTAATATACATCAACTCTAACTCCTTATATTCATGAATATCAACAATACTTTAATACTTGATAACGCACACAATTATATCACTCTTATGAAATAGTAATACACAAAACACCAGTCCATCAACTTATAAATACATAAATACCAGTCCAGCAACTTATAAATACATAAATACCAGTCCAGGAAGTAAACGTCCAACCTTCCTGGACCGGGAGCAAGACCTTACTGACTAACACATTCTCTCGCACATTCAACGAAGACTTAATCACTCAGTTCACAACACGTGCAACACTTCGCATTCATAACAAGGGGATATAACAATCATACCAAAATATCAAACTAACATTCATTCTCGCCATACCTCTCCCTGACATATGTCACGTGACTAAACACAAACAATGTAAACCAGCGATGTCCAAACCACGGCCCATGAGCCACCCCGGCCCATGGACACCCCTGCCCGCAGTACATAAAAGGGCGCAGTGGTTCGGTTCCATGGACTCGAAGACTTTGTTGTAGGGATGCAGCCCTTGACATGCGTGTCGGAAATGTATATGACCCACCCGCGAAAAGGGAGCGCTTGGCTTCGAATCTCGGTGAAGACTGGGATTTTGAATTTCCGGATTTTTAGGACGCCCCTGAGTCCACCCAACTTTAATGGGTACCTGTCTTTAGTTGGGAAAAGCAGAAGGCGGTTGGTCGTTGTGTTGGCCACATGACACCCTGTTCGTTAACCGTTGGCCATAGAAAGAGATGACTTTGACATCATCTGCCCCATAGATCGCAAGGTCTGAAAAGGAAACTTGACTTATACAGACGTACAAGGTTTCACACCACTGGGTGTAAACACTGAGTTCTGAGTGTGCCAGCAGACTCGCTTCAAACCTGGCCACCATCTCATCTGTCCACTTTACCGTTTCCGTAAGAAACTTGTAACAAAACTGTTTGGGAAACTGAGTCAATTAGGGAATGTTCGGGTATTACGTGACGCCAAGAATCATCTTTTTTTTTAAATGCCGCCTCTTCCCCCCCCCCCCAAATCGTGTAACAAATAGTAACAAAACTCAGTAACCCCCTATAGAGTAACATTGCAAGAAAAAACAAAAGACTTCTTTATTAATTATCACTTTCCCAAACTACACTTTTCATCATGGTATCGATAGAAATGATGAAGCAAAAAATCGACTTATTTCGGCGCTTCGATCTCATTATGTACATTTTCAAGACAATCATCCCACATTTCATTCGCGTCTCTCCATTCCACCTTTTCGACATCAGAAACGAGGACTTCATTTCATCGCCCTGTAATCAGTCGTTTTGGTCTCAGCTTAGTATTTGTGTCGAGGCCACGCACATTTTGTTGTAGGTAGATACCTTATGCAAAATATGTGTTCCATCCTTTACTAATTTGTGATTCAATCTTTCCTCTCAAACTTGGGCCAGATTGGGGCAGCCGCCAGAAAACCCGTGGTGTTTAATTTATCCGAGAAATATTTTCTCCATTGATATTCTGTATTTCTATATACATCACGTATGCACTTCTAATTATATATTACTTGTGTACTTCTAATTATACATTACTTGTGTACATTGATTCAGGGGCTAAGATTGTCTCCAAGCCAGAATATATCCGCAATGCTACCAGCGACAATGTTGTCCTGTCATGCGAAGCTATTGGATTCCCAACTCCTACCATCCGATGGATTGTAACCAGAGCTAATGGAAAAACCTACGATGTTCCAGGTAAAATAGAATAGAAACAACATCCTTGTGTTCTATTTTATTTATATATTTTCAGAAACGTGCCTTTAACAAGCAAAATATAAATATTCTTTAAAAAAATAAAGCTTATCTAAGGAGAAGAACCACACAATCACTGCCATATCTCTCAATGCTGCAAGGTTGAATTCCTCCCTTTTTCTATAAAAACACAATTTACTAGCAATAATTGATTAATTAATAGGTTAATTTTTTATTGATTCATGTACTATCATCAACTATGAAAAATTATGCGAAATTTCAATTTGATCCGAGAATGGGGAGTGGGAGAAAAAAAGCGTGTAAACGTAGTTAATATGTTGCTGTATTTAGATGTTTTCTCAACTTTTGTATTTGGCTACCAGGAGATGATAACCACATTGTGATTGCTACCAGAGGTGGACCTGGAAAGTACCAAGTGACAGGCTGGATGCAGATTGAGATGTTACTTAAACGCCACGAAGGGGATTACACGTGTATTGCCACAAATGAACACAATGAAGATAGAGCGAAGGCTAGGATTAAAGTTGTCAATTAGAGTATGGTAAGTCAAGTCAGAAATGTTTTGTTTTGAAATGTCAAGTTTTGCCACACAAGAATAACTGCATAAAAAAATACTTACGACATAGATATAGTTATTCCTTGCTGAACCAAAGTAAAAAAAAAAAAACAATGTATAGGGCACAAAGCAATAAGCATACACCAGCTACAAGACCAACAAACCAATAAAGGCTCATAGTTAACTTATCTGTGCAATGTAATTGTTGACTATTGTGACAGAAAAAAAAAAGAGCATATTCTGTTGTTCAGCTGGGACTACTAAACAAATAGATCTGACCTACTGGTTCTAAAGATAGAAAAGAGCTGTACCTTATTATAGTTTCTAAATCTTAATATCATATGGATAGATACACTGCTTATACCTAGGGTATATTGGCCATACATAGTGTATGGTTGGGCCAAAACTCACAAAAAGTCAGTCGGCGTTGATTAATTAATAATTTCAAACAGATATCTGTAGTCCTGGCGGGATGGCAATGAAAGTGAAGAATCGAAAACACGTTGAATAGTCTGCATATTGTTAAAAAGGTTAGAATTTGAAATGACTTGATTCATAAAAGACACCAGAATATAATGGCTTGATGCATAAAGGACATCAGAATATAATGGCTTGGTGCATAAAGGACATCAGAATATGTATTCTCTATCTCCATCATATCTGAAAAAAAAATAATGCCAGTACTACTTAGAGACCTGGAGAACTACGGTCACCATGAAGAAAAAAATCCAAGTGTAATCAACACTTTCCTCATTAAGATTCTTATAGTACGCTGGTCAAACAAGAACAACCATGAGTAACTGTGGCAAAGAACAAAGCAGCAGCCCATTGAGAAGATATCCCTCAAAGACGCTAGCGATGGATAGGCTACAACCTCCTAGCAAGCCTGCATCCAACATCACAACCTCCCGTGGAATCGCCAAGGAAAGAGGAAGAGGGGATGGCCCAGAAATTTGTGGCGCCAAGATTCGACGGAGATGTCAAGCAGATGGGCCAGACGTGAAGACAGTTGGATAGACATGACCAGACCCCTACAGGAAGCTGGTTGGTGACCTATGCCCTAGACGGGACCACAGGCAAATAGAAGATGATGAACACAATTATAGTTCAATGAAAGTACCTGTTAAGTAGACTTAATTTTATTTAAACTTTGCCCAAGTTGTCAGTACAAAAACTATGAATGAATGCCTCAATGTCTTGTAATAAAATGTTGCTGGAAGACACCTCTATTCCTTTGTGCGAGTTTCTGTTGTGAGGTTGTGACTACCGACATGCGCTGTAAGAATGTAAGTCTCGCAAGGACGTAAATGACATTTTAAACCCTGGAGAATGTACCAGAAGTTGGAAGGACTAGGATGTAGATCTAGTGAAGGAAAGATTTGTTTATATGTTGTTGTTTTTAGTTCTCTTAATTTTCTAAATTAGTGTAGATAATTGGGGTGGGGATCGGCCATTTGATCTTCTGATTGTTAGCATAGAAGAAACTCATATGGACTCAGTATATACAAAGACCTAAACCATATTTTTCGTGAGACATAAATCTTATTCAGTAGTATCCTACCCTTCTAAAGTAATCATTTTACTAGTCATAATAGTCATACTGATCTGTGTTTCTTAACGCCTCCACCCCTTCCACAAGAAAAAAAAAAGATGCATTCACGCTGAAAGAATTTTCTCAGTGGAGCCATGACACCAAGTTATTTCTTGCTTTTTGAACTCAATCTGTCTTCTCGTGGCGTCAACAATGCGCATTTTGTGATAGTAAAAAAAAATGCAGATTACTTGACCGATGCAGAAATAAGAGACACATTCTAGGCACATGTAGCAGTTGAACATCTGCAATGGGCATAATGTGTAGCACTTGAACATCTGCAATGGGCTTGATGATGCCATGATTGCAGTAAAATCAACGTCTTCTACTTGGACTATTTTTGTCACGAATAAGACGTCATCAAAACGAGGGTACAGCCATCTTGTGCAGTATTCGACGATTCTGACTTATGGAAAAGTATCTCGATGCAAGAGTCGTGTTGAAATAAGAGATGCGAGAGAACACCGGAAGTCAACATTGCTGCAGACGAGTTTCACGAAAAAAAGAATTAAGCCTAAACGGTCTTTCTGTAAAGTGAAAGGATATCTTCTGATTGAATAATTAGTTAAATAATATTGGCAATAAAGTCGATTTACTTACAACTGAAATCCGGATCTATCTTTGTCTCACTGTTGCACGTATTGGTTGAGTAACTCTGATTTAGTCCTTAGTTTTTACAAAATGTTATCTATAATAGTACGCATTTAATTTTTATCTTCTCTTTTTTATTTATTTCAGAAACAAATATTCCTGATTTCGACAAGAATCACTTTGTAGATTATTTCAAACATTTTAGAAATCATTTTTTTTATTTCAACTGGTGCTAATGTTAGTTATTTATATTCTGAAATTGATCATTTGTAATATTGCTCTATTTTGATAACGATTTGTTTTTTACATGTCTTTATTTGACATTACACTCTATCATTCACCAACGTATGTGTATGATCATAAGAACATATCTTACTTTACTACAGCCTGAACTGAGTTTTAACAAGAAACATTGTACTAAGGAAATAAGTCTCCGATTAACTGATGTAATAATTATCTGGAATGATCCACATTCTGCTGGAAAGTTATTCTCTCAAAGCAGCTTCATACTTGAGCACTGGGTAACGATCAGATGAATAAAGTAGTTATTGTTTAACATCATTTTTAATCCAAAACATTTTGATTGATATTAAGATATAAACTTTATGATTTATTTCACAAGATCAAGTTGTCTAGAAAAACTAATTAAATGAAAATCATTTAATCTGATTTGAATTAACTCTTGTACATTGAAAAGCTTATATCTAAATGTCGAGTAGGTAGATGGAATACACTTTGTGTAATATCCCTGTTGTTTATTCTGTACATACATTTTGTACTTCGCCTTCAAACCTGGCAGGTGAAAACAACGAAATTATGTCTTCCAATGAAATATATATGTTAGGATTATGAAGCATTCATTTCCTCACGCAAATTGGTTTGTATCACTTTATTGTATTTTCATGTCTGAACATTTTGGGAAAACTGTCTTGAAATATCTAATCACAATAAATGGCTTTTTACAAAGTTCGTTCAATATTTATCGTATTGTGTCTTAACTCTTTTTTGTTTTTAGAAGAGAGAGAGAGAGTTAGGTTGTTTGGGTTTATTAAGAATAGCTTTATCGACCACATCTTGTTGGAGGTGTCATTACGTTTGGTGTCATCAGGTGCCGTTAACCAATGATATAACAAAATACCCATTTCCAAAACAAAAATATGAATACACATGTTATCATATGCTAATTTTAAATGCGCGTAAGTTTATTCGAGTCTCTAGCAGTAGTCTTTGTATATCGTCTGCTTTAGGAAGGAGTAAGTGTGTGATAAGTTATATAATTCTGATATCAGGATAATCACAAACATCTCATTTAAATGTACACGTAGCTTGCAACAGTTTGTCTGTAGATCTTACTAAATAAATGAAATCACAATCCTAATTCTAACCCTAACCTTTCGGAAAATTTTCAAAAGATAAAGTCTAACCTTGCTCTCGTTCCCCCTCCCCCCCCCCCAACAATTTACAATTTGGATGGATCGATGCTCGTTTCTGTGTTGATTCAAATTAAAGTAAAAAAAAAAAAGCAAAGGATAAAATAATATAAATGATAATATATTAAATAAAATAATATAAATGATAATATATTAAATAAAATAATATAAATGATAATATATTAAATAAAATAATATAAATGATAATATATTAAATAGAATAATATAAATAATAATATATTAAATAAAATAATATAAATAATAATATATTAAATAAAATAATATAAATGATAATATATTAAATAAAATAATATAAATAATAATATATTAAATAAAATAATATAAATAATAATATATTAAATAAAATAATATAAATGATAATATATTAAATAAAATAATATAAATGATAATATATTAAATAAAATAATATAAATAATAATATATTAAATAAAATAATATAAATAATAATATATTAAATAAAATAATATAAATGATAATATATTAAATAAAATAATATAAATGATAATATATTAAATAAAATAATATAAATGATAATATATTAAATAAAATAATATAAATAATAATATATTAAATAAAATAATATAAATAATAATATATTAAATAAAATAATATAAATGATAATATATTAAATAAAATAATATAAATGATAATATATTAAATAAAATAATATAAATGATAATATATTAAATAAAATAAAATAAATGATAATATTGTTATAAACCTGGTGGTGGCACAGATGGGGGTAGAGGTGTGAGTGTAGTCAGTCGACGCAAATCGCCCCAGGCCAGCGCTAGACGAGCGGTCAACCGTGAAGAGTTACGACGGTCAGCCGAGACGAGTGTCAACACGACGGTTCGGGAAGGATCGACGTCATGAACAGAGCTCAGGAGCGTCACGAGGGATGTTGTCATGCGACGAAGCTAGAAACGTCGAGCGATGTTCCGTCCGGTTCTAGAAGGCCATGAGGGACCCTATATAAGAGCGGAGGTGTCGCAGTCAAGACGGTTGAGAAAAGGGGCTCAATACAGCACGGTTCACGACAGAAGGTTCACGACAGGGGCTCAGAACACGGTCAACTACATCACAGTTCAACGGTGTGGTTCTGTACGGAGCATTACGACGGTTCAGTGTGGAGTACTGTCAAGTACAGTTGAGACGACTGGCGTCTTGATCTTGGTCTGCGATCGAGTCCGACACAACGAGCCTAGTGTGTGAAGTCAGTCCTGAACTGTTGAACCCAGTTCAAGGCCGGAACGAGACGGAGAGGCCAGTGCAAGAGTCGATACGGCGGTACGGTGTTATCGGAGAGATATTTGTACAGTGTACGTTTTGCCAATTGTACAGTATTGGCTGTTATTTATTCAACTATTAAAGTGTTACGTTACTTTGGAGCCCTGAGTTGTCAAGTTCTTTAAGTTGGTGGTGTATGGTGCAGTTTGCAGAGAGCCTGGATAGTGAGATTCGTAACAATATATTAAATAAATAAAACAAATGAAAAATAATGAAATTAAAATTCATAAATAACAGTAAAGAAAAACAAAACACAAGGCTAATGAAAACTGTGAATAAAAGAACAACAAAAGGACGGATACATGATAAGAAGCCAGAACTTAATCAAGTAGGCTAACCACATGAACATTTCTACTTTAAGAGTGCATAGCTCTAGCACTACCAATTGATTTACAAACAAAAAAGATTCATATGGCGGAATATTTCTTATTTCTTTATGTCATCACTGTTCTGTCATAATATTGTTTTCATGTGCTTGTTTGTGTTTGAAGTTTAAAAGTGTTAAGGAAACACTGCCATCCTGGCAAGCGCTGAATTTTGATTAATGACACATTCACAGCCAACACGTAGGGGATGTGTCGTGCTCTCCCATTGGTCCGTGATCATTTCCTGACCTTGACTCCTTATCTTCATGCATCTTCCAGGAATTTTTCTCAACAAAATAACATGGATTTGTTGTTGTTGACAGAGGCCACCTGGTCTGCCAGGTTCTGAAATGAAATACAAAAGATGGAGTCTTTACACTTTCCTAAAAAATAAATCCCTAATCAAGAAAAATTAATATAGGCTACTAGTAATTACAGTTAGAGAGTTTTAGCCTATATAAATCTGTAAATATTTTTTGCTTCGCTCTTGCGATATGATAAGTTCTACCTAAGAGGACATGCATTGTATTGGGATGTGATGTCTATAATTGAGACCTTTTGTTTTTATTTAAATGGAAACAAGGTGGACAATCCGTATTTGATTATCTCCCGTATTACAAATATTCTTTTGTAAAGCGAGTCCTCTTCCTCTGTGATCTCTGGTATCATTGATCATTCGTGGACTCAGGCCGGCGAGGTGAATAGGGTGGCGCCAAATGAAATAGAAAAACAAAATTAAGGCAGAAAAATACGCAATGAATTATAAACTGTCCTTTATCTATATCAAAATCAACAAATAAGTTCATAAAGGCCGATAGCAAGCACGATTCGGGATCACCAGACTAGAAATGACGTTTCGACATTTCACCAAAGGGAAGAGACAATGGTCTTCTAACACAGGGGTCGGCAACCTGCGGCTCGCGAGCCACATGCGGCTCTTTGGATGTTAAGCTGCGGCTCTTTAGTTCCATACGCAAATAGGATTTATTTTAAACTTTTAAAAAATTAAATCGTTCTGAATCGATTAACGAGGATTAGGCACCGATTTTATCTCTCAGCCAATCGTACTCGCTTTTCAGCTCATCCCTCCCCCATGTCTTGAAATGTAACATATTTGCAGGTGAAAGATATTCAGTTGTTTTTTTCTGTCTTATCACTGGCTATAAATGAGTCACAAGTTGCCCTTTTTTTTTGTCAAATATATGTCTTCCCAAGGTCTAAAAGAAGAGCTTCTAGGATTGCTACCGCTCTCGTCACAAACTAGAGAGGAAAATAGAGTGAATGCCTTGCAAAAATACCTTGAAGACAATAAGATCGATTTAAATAAAATCTTTTCGTTAGCAACTGATGGAGCCAGAAGTATGACTGATAAAATATAAGTGCAACAACGATTCATCGAAGCAAAATAAATCTTGAAATTCTTACGTTTCAATGCAAAATGCACCAAGAAGCGCTTTGTGCCCAAACATTTCCGGCCAAAATAGTTGAGGTCATGAATTTGATGATCAAGATTAATCAACAGCATCTTGCCAAAAGCACTTTACCATCGACAGTTTAAAGAGTTCTTTAACGAAATGGAGACTCAGTATTCCGACCTTGTAATTTACAATAAAATGCGATGACTTTCCAAAGTAAGGTGTTGAAACGTTTTGCTTTGTGCTTGAATGAAATAAGTACATTTCTAAATGACAAAGGCATTAATCTCCCTGAATTAGAGAACGACAAATGGTAGCAAAAATTTTACTTTTTGGTTGATATAACAGAGAAGTTAAATGAGTTGAGTCTAAAACTGTAAGGAAAGGGAAACCCAGCCGATGTTTTGGATAAAATTAAAGATGAATTTGTTGACAGTTTGAACAATTCAAAAACGACGAAACCATTCACACATCAGAGTAAATCCTCTCAACACAAATAGTAACGAAGTCCACATTGATCCAGTTGTAATTGATACTGGATCTTTAAACATGCAATTGATTGATTTAAAAAGTAAAAGTTTGTGGAGTGGTTAAATTACAGAGTTGAAAGTTGGAAGAGTTAGAGCTCCAGAGATGTATGTGCGTAACGCAACAAAAAATGGACAGCTTTTAAATAAATGCCGCGAATTGAGGCACTTATATTCGAAGCATGGAACAGTCCTCCATATTGCAAAAGCGAGTTAAAGAAGTTTGCATTTGGAAAGCTGTCTATCATCAGATTGACATATTCGTGCGAGCAAGTGTTATCTTGCATTAATATAATTAAAAGTAAAGTAAGAAGCCAACTATAAAATGAAAATTTAGAGCCGTGTTTGAAACTAAAAACAAGTTATGAGCCAAATGTATCCAAACTTTCTAAAACATGCAACGCCATCGAGTACTATTTATGTTTTGAAGAAAAAAAAATGTGGCTCTTTAAAAACTTTGAAATTTGTAAATTGTAATTTTTGGCTCTTCCGACTCAAAGGGTTGCCGACCCCTGTTCTAACATATGTAGTCTAACAAGTAGATCTAAACAATAGTCTTCTAACATATGTAGTCTAACAAGTAGATCTAAACAAGGTCTTCTAACATATGTAGTCTAACAAGTAGATCTAAACAAGGTCTTCTAACATATGTAGTCTAACAAGTAGATCTAAACAATGGTCTTCTAACATATGTAGTCTAACAAGTAGATCTAAACAATGGTCTTCTAACATATGTAGTCTAACAAGTAGATCTAAACAATGGTCTTCTAACATATGTAGTCTAACAAGTAGATCTAAACAATGGTCTTGTAACATATGTAGTCTAACAAGTAGACCTAAACAATCTTATCTTATCTTATATAATAAAGACGTTACTTCAAAAAAGAAGATGATTACGTCCTACGCGTCATGCATTTAGTCATGCATATTAACCAATGACTTAAACTCTGCCAAGTCACTGGTTTTCCTGGCTAGCCCAGTCAACCCATTCCATGCTCTAATAGCACTAGGGAAGAAGGAGTATTTGTACAATTTTGTCCTAGTATATGGGACGAGGAATGTGCCTTTATCTTTGTGTCTTTCAGAGTATTTTATTAAATTTTGTTTTTGTATTTGAAGATTATGGTTCAGTGTTTTATGTATAATTGCTACTTTACTTTTGAGTCTTCTGTCCAGAAGGCTTTCTATATTTAGTGATTTTACTAAAGGTGTTACTCTAGTCAAATGTGAATATTCGTTTGTTATGAATCTCACTGCTCTATTTTGTGTCTGTTCCAGTTTCTTAATGTTTTCTTGAGTTGAGGGGTCCCAAACGGAGGATGCATATTCTATTATTGGCCTAACCAAGGTTAAATAACATTTTAGTTTTATGTTCTTATTTGATTTATAGAAATTTCTTTTAATAAATCCTAATGCTTTGTTTGATTTTTTTTTATAGTTTCAATATGTGGATTCCATGACAGTTTTTCATTTATTATAACACCTAGGTATTTTGCGTTTTTAGTCTGTGTTACTGGTTTGCCATGAATAAGAAAAGTGGAATTAATTTGTTTTAGTTTTTTTGTTACTCTTAACAACTGACATTTTTCTGGGTGGAAAGACATGCTCCAATTTGATTCCCATTTCTATAATTCATCTAATTCTCTTTGTAAAATATCTGTGTCTTGTGTTGTTTTTTATTGTTCTATATATTATGCAATCATCTGCAAATAATCTGACTTTTGTTCCTGAAGTAATGCAATTTGGTAAATCATTTATGTAAATTAAAAATAGTAGTGGACCCAAGACTGTTCCTTGAGGTACACTTGAGTTTACTGTTATCGGTGTTAATTTAAAGCCATTTATTATTACAGTTTGTTCTCTCCCTATCAGAAAATCTTTAATCCACTGATGCAGTGGACCATTAATGCCGAAATATTTTAATTTTTAAGCAAACAATGGTCTTCTAACATATGTAATCGAACAAGTAGACCTAAACATTCTCGAATAAACCGTGAATCATTGTAGAGACTTAGAACTAGGCTAGTAGACATAGAGCCAAAGAGTTCTGCTAGGTTTCAGATTTGTTCCATGTTTCGCAATTTTTTCTCTGAAAAATTAATAATTTGAGTCCTGCGATAGGCCCCCTACCAATCGGAGCAGCTGCCTAGTTTTCCTATGCCTAAGGCCGGCCCTGTTGGACCTTTTATTTTAAGTCAGAACACCTCTGAAATCTTCATGAGAAACACAAATGTTCTCGATTTTTTTAAAGCTCTAATGTACAATATTTAAAAAATAAAATAAGAGAAAGCCATACGGAGTATTATGATAGCGTAAACAGCCTAAAGAAAAGCGTAAGAAAATAAAACGTGGAAGATTGTGGGAGATTTTCAAATGTATAAAATATCAATAATTAATTTAAAAACAAATAGTTTGTGCCACAAACTATAAAGTGCACTAAATACTATTATATACTTTAAAAAAATGTATAGCTTGTCATCTCTTCCTATATTCTGTGCACCAGAAATACCAAAATATTTAAAACTATCTATAGCTAATCGCCATAGATGCAAACCTCTAGTATGGAAAGATTGAACAAGTTTAGCATTAATCCAGTCCAGGCCAAGTTCAATTATTAGCAAATTCGTTTCTAATGTCGTGACGCTGATGCTGTAATGAAATTTGTTCAATAATATACTGCATTGCCGAAATGTATCGTGGGGGAGACAGGAGCAAAATACAGCCTCCAAACTCTTAATTCTAACGTCCGATTATAAACATCATAAACGCGTAACAGGTTAGACAGGGTGAATGAATATCCTTTTCACAACATATAAAATCTTTAAAAACAATTTTCACCCATTATATCAAAGTTGTTTCAGATCTGGACGAATGGGTCGGCTCCTTTAAAGGCCAGAACAAAAAGATTTGTTTAAACTCCTTTATTTCCCTGTCAGTCAGGATGTGTTATAAGGTCACTCGTCATTAGAGACGTAAATAGGAGCCCGACTCATCAGTCCAACTCATCAAACGCTGGTTGTGTGTCGTTTTTTTTTTCTGTTGTGTGCGTGTTCTTCATATTTACACTTATATTGCTGTTGTTATATAATATATATTTAGTAGTAATGCTGTGTGTGTGGGGGGGGGGGGGGAGAACTGTAGGCAAATTAAATTTCCATTTGTTTGGACCAATAAAATAATATTTAGATTATCTTACTTCCTCCACTGTGAGTAGACGCTTCAATGGGTAGGATAAGGCCCGAGGGTCGTGTTTTGGGCATCGCTGCTGTAAAGAGATTAGTCTGCTTGGAAATGAATGCATTATCAAAATGTTACTCCCAATTTTGCCCACACAGTTGAATAACTGATAAGAGAGCCTTTCAAATAGTTCGATAAAAAACGGAAAAGTCGAAAATACTCATTTTGTATATAGGACTATTTTCTAAGGCGTAGATCGTGTGTGTTGGGTGGGGGTGGGGGGAGGAAATAAGTGATATTGGTTATTGAATTTTCTGACCAAAAAAAACAGAGCCTATTTGCTGTGGGGAAGGGGAGGGAGAGAAGTGATACTCGAATTTACGAGCTGGTCCATTTCATCGTCATAGATAGGCCTACTAGAATTAACTGACCAAATGGATGTATGGAGGAGCATTTAACTTTATATCAATATATTGTTATAGGTGAGAGAAATATAAACAATATAAAGCCTGTGAACATATCAGCCGGCGGGCAATATTAGTAACCGATATGTGTACTATTATCCCCCCCCCCACTTCCTCCAAGATGCCAGGGGGCTGTGTACATTGCACTAAAGACCTCCTTCTGCTGTGTGACGTGTGTTCACGTGGGCTGCCATCACGTTTTCTAAACATTTTTTGAAAGCCTGCGGCTATTGATTTATTGAATATGTCTGGCGAAGATAGGACCAGAGTCTACCCACCTTGTCCTTCAGGAATGTTGAGGCAGCCGTAATGGTAGAGAGGGTTATTGCTGGTACCACGGTCACACACTTTCTCTGTCAGGTATCGAGGGAAATAGTTGCTGTCCAGTACCGTGGTCTTCACGCACGTGGTACACAGACTCAGATAGTTCGTCTGATTGATCAGGCTGCCCTGTCTCTGACATACTTCCTCTGTAAAAGCGAAACCTGCAGAAAAGAATAAAAAGTCAAAGATAAACAAGCAAAATATTTTTTTTAAGTTATCTACTGGAAAGAAAATGAAAAATTGTGCCAAGTTTCAACTTGATCCGAGAATGGGTGCAAGAGAAATAACTCATACAAACTTTTTTACCAGAGTGAGATGATATATGAATTGTAAACAAAAATCATCGAATCATTTCAGAATCTTTTTATTTAATAAGTAGAGCAGAACTCTTATACGAATAAAACTAAAGGCACACTCTTCCAGCCTCTTGAACTTAAGGTTTTTGTTTCCTAGCCTTTTCGGCCTGAGAGATATAAATTTCCGATACATGTATTAAATGGAATAGATCCTGTGCGGCTTCATTAAGCACCGTAAGCTGCAGTTTCATGGGCTCGGATAGCACCAAGACGCAAGCCGGATATGACCCACGGGCCGTCGTTTGGTGCGCAGAGTAGTGTGAATGTGGAATAATGCGAATGAAAGTGGATCTTATAAAATATAAACGTTACTTTCAAAAAAAGAAGATGATTACGTCCTACGCGTGTTCACTATGTCAATCTAGTCATGCATGTTAGCCAATGACTTAAAGTCTGCCAAGTCAATGGTTTTCCTGGCTGACTCAGGTAACCCATTCCATGTTCTAATAGCACTAGGAAAGAAGAAAGCAATGTACTTAAAGAAACATTATGAACATTTTGTGTGTTCTGGAAATAGGCCTACGGTTAAAATAGGCTATATATTTAGAAGTACAAATTCAAAGTTGTGTATTGTTACAAATCTTATATCAACTCTGGTAAAAAGTTTGCACACGTTATTTCTTCCCACAATCACTATCGAATCAAATTTTGTACAATTATTTCTTGTAGGCCTACCTGACAAAACAAGAAATTAGAAACCCCTTCCCCTCCCCCCGACTCCTCCCATTTCCCAACTGGTCCAGACAAGTGATAGGATCATAGCGCATTGAGAAAGCTAAAAGTATAAAATTTCGCTAAACAAAACAATTGGTAAAAATATTTGTAATCGCACAGATTTATTAGCGGCCCCCGAAAGGGGAAAAGACGCTATTAGTTTTGTGTGAAATGTCTGTCCGTCTGTCCGTCCGTCCCGTTTAGATCTTGTAAACTAGAAAAGATATTGAAAATCCGACTTCACAATATTTTAGACCATTCAAAGTTCTGATGCAACGGCTACTTTTATTTTCCTGAAAGCGAAAATTCTAATTTTTTAAATCAATTATGCAAGCAGTTTTTCAAAGAGAAAAAGCTAATTAGTATGCATTATAAATTAGACCTAATTTAAAACGAATAGTAATCTTATAAACTTTATTTTCGTAAACTTTTTTTTATATGGCGAAATTTTTTTTTTTTTTTTTTGAGGGATCGAATATGTGATTGAGCCTTTTCAAAACAATTACTTTATTTATTCCGAACGAGGGTCCCGGGTTCGAATCCTAGTGAAGACTGGGATTTTGAACTTCTGAGTCTACCCAGCTCTAATGAGTACCTGACATTAGTTGGGGAAAAGTAAAGGCGGTTGGTCGTTGTGCTGGCTACATGACACCCTCGTTAGCCGTAGGCCACAAAAACAGATGAACTTTACATCATCTGCCCTATAGACCACAAGGTCTGAAAGGGAAACTAGTTAGGCCAGGTTCACATCTAACTTTACATTCACTTTCACCTATCCTTTGATCTGCGGGACCGTTGGGGCACTACACAAGATCTGTTAACCTTCTTTCTCCATTCTTATCTCTCATTTGTCTTTGATTTAATTTCATTCGGATGTTCTTTCTGAAAATATTGAAACCTACCTGGGTGGACCACTGGTCGTGCGGTTTGAGCGCTGGACTGTCGTTCGGATTTATCGACGGTCGAAGGTTCAAACCCTTCCTGCTCCCATCCCCCGTCGTCCTGCGGGAGGTTTGGACTAGGAAGTAAAGTATCTTCAACTCTGAAGGATTATCCGAATTATGTAAAACATTTTACTTCGGGGGCCGATTTTGAGTTTGTGTTTCCACACAAACTGTCTTTTGTAACCTTGTTATTGTTAGTCTAGATCTATTACAAATTTAATAACATGATTGATCCAAACTAATTAATACATTTACACTTAATATAAGCTTTTTTTTTTTTAAAGTTTTTTTTTTTTTCAATAATTAGAGTCTCATTCGTGAGTCCTCCCTCAAAAAGAACAGGTCATGAAGCTCTGCCCGATGAGAGAAGAAGGGACATGAAGGGACACGTTATTTGGAGAAACACACAAGCGCACAAAGAGAGTTGGCCAAATTGAGTTCTTAGACACAAAATATGTTTTACATATGTAATATATTTTTAAAAATTAGGTCTATGTACTCCACTATTTCAATCTTTAACCAACACTTTATTATAACATGAAATGTCTGTGTACTTTTTATATCCATTGTTTCAAGGGGCTTTAAAATTTTCTAATGAAATCAGATTTCTTACGTCTAAACTTGTTTGTATAATTCAAAAAAAAAAAGTTTAGTTTAGTTTTAAACGTAAGCACCGAAAATTTTTTAAAAAAATGGGGCTCTACAAACCTGTAATACTTCGTTTCACTCTTAGGTTTAAAGAATTCCAGGCAGCCCAAGTATCGATCAATGGACTAGGTTCTGGCAATGTCACATTGGCCTCCGACATTAAGTTGGCTAAATATGTTACATTAGACTTCAGGTCCTTTAAAAGTTCCACAACTGATGAAATGTTCGTAAAAGACTCTGCAAGTATCGGGGCATTTTCATTAATGGAACTATTTGAAATCATGGTCAAGTTTCCTACTAGAGTCTTACTGTCTGCTTCTTCGCTGGTACTTTGAACAGAATTGTTGAATAAAGATAATTTCATTAATTTCTTAAATAGATCAGACTCTAAAGTTCTAAGCGCTTGCTGAAAGCTAAAGGTAGCGTTGAGCAGACGGCTGTGTAAAAACACAAGATGTTTGGTATCTTCCTGCAAGTCTTTTAACTTCTGCAAAAGCTCGTTTATTTTCTGATGTTTGGTGGCGTTTAGCGTAGCGCTTAAGTGACTGTTGTTATCGTCATTTAGTCCACGGCTGACACTGACCTCGATCTGGACGCTTGGAACGTTATCAGAGTCTTGTGTTAAGACCCCCAACAGGTCTTCGTGAATAGATTTCAGATTATCGACTTCTGACACCAGAATGACACAAGAAGAAAACTTTTCATTGTCTGAGCTGATTTCACCGAGTTCTGAAACACTTACGGTACAGATATTTAGAACGAATACTTGTTCCAAAGACTTGATCAAAGAGTGAGCCAACAAGAGCATGTTGGAGAAGTCACCTTTGGAAAGATAAAATTGAATGTTTTGTTTAGTGTGGGCCTGATGCTGCTTTTGAATGTGAAGCATCTCTTGTAATTTTAGAAGGATATCTGTTGCGTTTTGATTCAACTGCAACAAGAAAAACAAGAGCATGTTTTTTTAAATGAAGAAACAATATCTAATATTTTATAATGAAAACACTGAAGCTATGAATAAAGTGTGAACGAAAAAAAAAGTTGTGATTTTAAAAGACAAGACATCTCATTAAGTAGCAAATCATCCATGCAATTTTTTTTTGTAGGTAGGGTCCAGTGGTTACCTTTTTTTTAACCAAAGTCAGAGACGGATGGGAATGCGTTTGAATTTTCTGAATAAATAAGCATAAACTAAACTACATTGTTTAGATCTCAACTTGGATTAAGCAACCGATAGGTGCGAGTTTGAATTCTAATTGTTATTATTTGTAAATTCAAGATTCAACACAATTCTCATGCGCCTAAATCAGTACGAAAAGCTCTCACAAATATTCCTTTGCTAGGAATGTCTTCAAAAGGGATTCGAACAGAATACATCAAGCCGAAGTGTGGCAGTAAATTCTTTATACAAATTTTAGAGCGATTATTTTGCTCTTAATAACTGATGAATGTTAATTTTAAAAAAAAAAAGTTTTTTTACCCCGCCCTCTTCCTCCTTAATTCCCCGAGAAAAAAATCTTGGTTAAGCGAAATAAACATCTAGGCCTACAAGACTTTATAATATTCTAATGAAAGGTCTTTATATCTAGGCTAGGCTTCGGTGCGCAAAATGTTCCTAACACAGTGGTATTTGGTTCCTAAACATAAATTTATTTAATTATCGGAAATACCCGAAGACACAATATGTTCAAGATAAAGATTTTCTAGTCCTCGCCAAATTTAAATTATTTTTTTATACTTAGAAAAAAATATAACGGTCAAACTAGAGTTTTCCAAGTGTAGCCAACGAGCTAATCATTCTTTTCCCAAAAATATATATTAACTGTCAAGTTTCTAGGAGAATCGTATTTTTTAAATATATATTTCTTGTTTATAAAACAAATTTTGCACAAATTATATAAAAAAATTTTGCATGTACACATTTGTTTATAAAATGGTTTACCCAAGAAGACTTATTCAAAGTTTGTAAATCCAAGTTTCTAAGATGTGCTGGTGGCTCAAAGGATATTAGATCCCCCATGAATCCTCCGCCTTCGTTTCTCAGTAGCTGTGCCAGAGTCTGTCCTGTAAGGTTGCCTTTTGGCAAACCTTTTTCCTCACAAGGCAAATTTTTTTGGATAACAAGTGGACCTTCGTCGTAACACATCACACCGGCTGTGAAATCAAAGGAAAGTCATGCGGATTATTTTTAATGGTCATTTCGTGGATAAGTAACATGCTTTAGTATATAGTCACAAGTCGAGATTAGATAGATAGATAGATAGATAGATAGATAGATAGATAGATAGATAGATAGATAGATAGATAGATAGATAGATAGATAGATAGATAGATAGATAGATAGATAGATAGATAGATAGATAGATAGATAGATAGATAGATAGTTGTGTGGCTGGATGAATCCTAATCAATAAGTGGATGGATGGACATTATAAACTTACACAGCACAGGGGCAGTCTTCTGCGTACTGCCATCACTCGAGTCCGTCGTTTGTGTCCCTGTCGGGGTCCTGTGTGAGTGATCCAGGTCATAGGCTGGAGTGGAAGATCCGGACAGGATGTTGATTAATGTCGGCAAGGTCAGTTTACCATAGGCATTGCCGTTAGCATTACTGTTGGGAATGTGTCCTGACAACGCAGCTAGCACTACGATATCCTGCTGAGCCTTGTGACTGGAATCCTGAGCGAGGAGAGCATTTTGAGATGCACTGTGCAGAGTAGATGTTTCAGGGGCGTGGACATAAGGCTCCACCCTGTTGCCTGCAGAGACAGGTATATGAGAACGCTCTTGAGCTAAAACGGACCCTTCGTTGTTGTGACCTTCAGATAAAATAAATCAAGAAGAATTCATTGAAACTGCTTTAAACACTTGCATGGAATTAATACAAGCCTAATCCAAAAATATTCAAAGTTCCTAACACCTTTTAAATACATCAAGCTTTTTAGAATAAAAAACAATTTGTCAAAAGAAATTATGAGGGCGGACTTTCTAAAGAAAAATAGCGGAACTTCATGCATCAGAGACTGTCGCTTGATGCACATCCGTCCATTGTGTGATATGTTAATTTATAATTGGCTCTGTAACATTACGTTTCATAATGTTTCAAATATTTGTAAATATGATCGTTAACAAGTTGTAGGCCTAAGCTTAAGTAGGAGTATCTTACAAACATAGTACAAATATAGATACTAAAAGGAATAACTAACATCAACATGCGGCAGTTATGTATTGATACAATTGTATAATTTAATCCATGGAATTCAAAACTCACCCACTGTCAGTCCAAGCCTGATAAAGCAGAACGCCAGTACAAAAAATAGCTCTGATAGAATGATATACATTGTTGAGTCTAGAGTAATCTTTCTTTTAAAATATTGAACTAATAATAAAATCTTTAATTCTGCAAAGTTGAGACTCTGGCACGTTCTGTTGGAAGCAAGACTTGAGTAACCGTCTTCCAGAGATCACTGTATATATGTCATCTTCGTGCCCGAACTAAGACCTTCTTCTTTCCAAACAAAGGAGGACGATAGAAAACTGTATGGATGAGCGGGCGTGATTAATTACTGCTATCATTGATGATATTCTATTTCTAATTAACCACATTGTATACCGGTTAAATCACGGCCCACACTCTGCAATTAATTACTTTAAACCGCATAAATAATTAGACATATTTTTTTAAATTTATATATTTTCTTAAATGTTTGTTAAGGTGTTGTTTTTTTTTTAAATTATTAAAAAAAAAAAAAGAAAAGTTCCCCTTTCAGATCTTGCCATCTATAGGTCAGATGGTCCACAGTTAAAGAGGGTTTCATGTGGCCAGCACAACCAACCACCTTTACTTTTCCCCATTTCGGAAGCCAAGCGCTCAGCCCCCCCCCCCCCCCCCCCCCAAGAAAATGTTACGAACAATTAGGCCTAACACTGAATTCATGCGCAGTATCACGAAACAGATCCAGGTGGACTAGATAAAATCAATGCTTACGGCATTTTACCCTATCAATCTGGTCCTGCAGTGAATGGGCGACTCCAGGTCCTACGTATTCATGCTTCTGTGACACTCTGTGCTGAATAATTATACTCTTTTTTAAAAAGTGCATAGACTATTAATAGGATGTGATATTGATCCTTATAACTCACTCTGTCAGCGATTCTTCGAAACAATTGCTTAACTTTAATACTAAGAATACTTCTTTTCAGAGCTTAATAATATAATCTCCGACAGCTCTCCTGGTCAGCGGCTTTAAAAACAAATCAGCCGTCGATTTAACTGCAAACTTTACCAGATAGCCAGCTTAATCAAACACTAATAACTAGCTTGATTTAATTCTTCAGTCAATTTCCGTCGTGTGAAAATAGGTTTCTTATCAAGCGCTGCTCCAAATAGGGGAGACCACCTCTCTCCTGGTTTATTGTTTTTCTTTTTTAAAAAATCACGACTAGCTTGGATAAACTCACATTTTTATAAATGTTTAGTGCCCCCCCCCCCCCCCCACCCAAAAAAAAAGGAATTTAAATGTACTCTGTATACCTTTTCAGTTTTACGTAAATAAAAAGGTTACAAAGACAGTTTGTGTGGAAACACAAACTCAAAATCGGCCCCCGAAGTGGTCCACCCAGGCAGGTCAAAAGGCAGGTTTCAATATTTTCAGATAGAACATCAGCCTGAAATTCTATCAAAGAAAAATGACAGAGAAGAATGGAGAAAGAAGGTTGACAGATCTTGTGTGGTGCCCTAGCGATCCAGCAGACCAAAGGATAGGTGAAAGTGAATGTAAAGGTAAATGTGAACCTGGCCTAACTGATGTCTTATAATGAATATCTAATTGATCTAATTGTTTTGTAAAGGGTCAATCTCTTATGCTAATGCTCAAGAAAAAAGCATTTCCGAAAAAAAATTCCTTTAGTTAAGTGTTCTATAGCTATAGTGAAGCACTACAGTTCACGCGATAATATGAAAAACTACTTATTGATTGTTGTTTTAAATTATGTCTAGCTTATATGCATACTAAATAGATTTTTTCTCTTAAAAAACAGTAAACATTTGTGTGTGTGTGTAAATGTAGTAGTTAGTATGACAGAACTTACTTAACTTAGCAATACAAATGTAAAAAATTTAAAACCATTTGCATAAATATGTTAACAATGTAGTACTATGTGATCTCCACTATTAAATAGCCTTCCGATTTGTTACTATTAATAGTGAATAGTTGTAAAAGTGGTGTATTTTTATGAAAAAAACTATTTGCATAAGTGATTTAAAACATTAGATTTTTCGCTTTCAAAAAATAAAAAAGTAGCCGTTGCATCGGAACTTTGAATGGTCTAAATTATTATGATGTCGGATTTTCACTATCTTTTCTAGTTTTCGAGATCTAAACAGGACGGACGGACGGACAGACATTCCACACAAAACTAATAGCGTCTTTTTCCCTTTGGGCGCAAAAAAAAATCTACTGCTCAATATCTGCTTGTTAGGAAAGAGAGAGACTTGTCAGAAATGGGCCTACAGCGAGAGAGAGAGAGAGAGAAAGAGAGGGGGGGGGGGAGTGAGAGGTTTAAAGAAAGAAAAACGAGTAGTTAAATCGTTAAATTACCTAATAATAGGCCTTCTAAATATTTATTTTAAATTAAAAGAATAGTTCGCTACCGTACAGGACTAGAAGGCTATACGAAAGTCTGATGGTCGCAACAGAACCTGCCAGAGTCTCAACTTTCCAGAATTAAAGATTTTAATATTAGTTCAATATTTTAAAAGAAAGATTACTCTAGACTCTAGACTCTACACCTATGCTATTTGATTAGAGCTATTTCTTTATCAGGCTTAGACTGACCGGTTCTGCCTAATCAGGTGAAATGCTGCACTCATTCCTAGAAGACAATTGACAATACCAAGTCTGTAACAGCTCTCCCCAAGACCCTAAGATGGCTAAAAGAAGGGGAGAGAAGCTGGTGTTATTTTACAATTGTTGGACGGCAGATGAAGAATTGCAAACAGTTTTTACAGGAAGTAAGATATTTGGGGGAAAACATTTAGTCTTAAATCCGGCACTAAACTTTTACAATTGAAAAACTTGAGCTCGTAAGGAGGACAAAGTTGGACGACAAAATATAAATAAGTCTTTTTAAAACTTCACGACTCTACAATGTGTGTGCAGAGTTAAATAATCCATTTGCTTTGCATTGTCCAAATACTGGCAGTATTTTTTTCCATGTAAATATTTAAAATGTGTGCATCAAGTAGAGATTGAGTATCAAAACTAATCGTACACATTTCCATTAAAACATTCTGTTTAAAGTGTCCAATGTCCACTCTTTTTTTTTTTGTGCTGTATTTGAAATATGGCTGCACTTTTTACGGTCAATGTGACGTAATCTTGCTTTTGTCTCATTGCCTCTCTCTTGGCATTTACAATTAGTGGTGCATAATAGATAAAAAGAAGCTTACAAATATTTCATCATCTCAATATTTCATGATATTATTTATTAGCAAATGCACCATATCAATTTCCTAAACTAACATAAAAGCTTGGACCATCTCCTACATGTTTCATATTATTTATTAGCAAATGCACCATATCAATTTCCTAAACTAACATAAAAGCTTGGACCATCTCCGACATATTTCATATTATTTATTAGCAAATGCACCATATCAATTTCCTAAACTAACATAAAAGCTTGGACCATCTCCTACATGTTTCATATTATTTATTAGCAAATGCACCATATCAATTTCCTAAACTAACATTGTTACCAATAGCCTTTATATTAAAAAAAACAAAAACAAAAACTGATGACGTCAACAGAAGAGATTACTTAACGCTCTGACCTCTTCGTGCTGGTCAGCCTTAATGTCAAAGTGTGTGAGTGTGTGTATGAGGGGGTGTGCAAGGAACGACGTGGCATTAGATGAAAGAAGACAGATTATCGAATATGTGGTCCGCCCACACGCCATATCAAATAAACTGGCAAGATTAAAACAATATTTTTTTTGTAACGTCTAACGATAATTTTGCGTTTAGCCTTCAACGATGGGTTAATTTTTAATGAGCTATGCAGAGAAGTTTTTATCAATCTCTTGTAATTATGTCAGGGGACATAATTGAGTCATCTAATGACATCGATTACCCCCTCACACTTACGTGACTATGTAGGCCTGTACAAAAAACACTGTCGATCAAGGCCGAACTGGAACAGCTTCTTTGTGGAAACAATCTCTGAAAAATACTTGACTTAATGTTAGGATTGTGTGCCGTGATGTAGCCAACATGATAATAATGGCAATGATTTCGATTCCGAAGATTAAGGATGAGTGCAGTGTTTCACATGAGTACGCCAACGCAGCTGAATCCTGCATATTTTTCCGCATCTCGTGTAGATAAATCCGACAGTCTAATAACGTTTTCTTTTCGTTTTCTGTAGCTGTCTTCAATAAGAGCTTTCCTTTGGATCTCAAATGTGTGTCCCGCTGTCTTTGTGAGAGCTCTCCAACTGTTTCTTTCAGAGGCCATCTGCTGCCAGCTACTTTCCTCTATGACAGTGAGGGCGAAATGGTGCTTGAATTTATCTTTATACCGCTTACAGGGGAGGAAGCACCTGTTACGCCGTCCTCCTTTAAGCTCGCCAAAGAAGATTGCCTTTGGCATGCGGTCGTCCCCCATGTGGGATAAGTGTCCGACCCAGCGCAACTGTCGAATGGTAATTAGTGTTTATATACTGTCCACACCGGCCTCCAGCAGAACATAGTTATAATGTAGTCTTGCCAGCGTATACCCATCATGAAGCGAAAACATCTTTGATGGAAGCATGCGAGGAGCCTTAAATGCCTTCGGTAGAGCACCCAGGTATCTGAGCCGTAGAAAAATTTAGTGATAAACATTGATTTTTATTTCTAGTTGAAGAGACATATTCTGCCATACTTTCAGTTTGAGGCGACCAAAAGCGCTGTAGGCCTTAGCAAGACGTTTGTCTATTTCACTGGACAGTGACACTGTGCTGCCCAGATATGTAAAGTGGTCAACAAAATTAAGGAGATGACCATTCACATTGACTTGTGAAGATGTGTTCCAATTGGGGACTTCTGAAGCATTATCATCGGGTAATAATCCATAGCACAGACTGAAAACAATCAGCCTATTAAGACAGAAATTAGAAATAAGAATCCTGAATACAAAATTAATGTGTGAATTGTAATACTATCATGTCTTTTAGAAAACTATTTATATATTATTTTTAGAATTGAATTTTTGTTTAAAGTCCATTTCGACTTGATCATATGAAAAGCATAGAATGGAATTATTACAAAATTGGTGTCTATAATTTAAACACACTAAATAACTATAGCTCCTTATTTCTTCTTTGTTTCACTAGATTCCACAATTACAGGTATTGCATAATGCCTTTTTTTTTTATCGCGCGTAGGATTGGCGTTTTCCATATTGAATGACAAACCAAAATGACAATTTGTGTCTATATATTTCAGGAGATTGGTATGAGTTTTCTAAAGATTTTAATAATTTCCGGATATTTCCATGACTTTTAATGGTTTAATTTAATAATTTATACATTTTTTTAGTCATAGTGCGGGTCCTATGAAAGTGCAAAATAGCGGCGTATGCTACGCCGCCGGTAGACTAGTATGTGTATATTTCTTATACATAAGAGAACCGAACTGCTAAATTTTTTACAAAGCTTAAAATCAACTCACTTTGTCTGGGTGGAATCTAGTACACGTTATTTTTACAATTTTCTCGGAACAAGTTGAAACTGCACGATTACTTCTTGTTGATGGCAACACATGCATCAACAAAAAAAAAAAATTACCAATTTTTATGTCAATTAGTTGTCATTAATTGTGTTTTATACAGAAAGTGGGGCTTACTAAGCTAAGGGGAGATTAGCCTTCTGTAGATAAATAAGTAGTTAGCTAAATTTTTTTAATTACCAATAGACTAAAACATTTTACTGCATAGCTCAGTGGCTAACAAGTCAGCCTACCATCAGGTCCACTCCAGTTCGAATTCAGACTCGAGCAATTTTGTTTAAAATGGTTTTTGAAAAGGCAGCACAAAAGTGGTTCGATTATAATGCACTGGCATGCTATAATCATGAAAGTTTCTTTTAAAAAATATAATAGAAATAATTGCAATTGTACACATTTATTTTTGTTAGTCTTGATGTACTAAAAAATTGATTCAAAATAATTGATGCAATTTCATACAATATAAGCTTTATTTCAGAATTTGGCATGGTGGTAAACAATTGTTTTAGATTGGTCAATATCAAATGTTCAACATACCAGAAAGATTCCTTATTTATTATTTAGGAGAAAGATTTACAAAAACAAAACCCAACAAAGAGAATGATTGTAAACATGGGCTTTATTTTCACTGACCAATACAACCAATGTACTTCAGCACTGTTACACTCACTGATCACAATACAAACACATACGGTACACAATGAACACAATTCATGAGCATGAAATTAAGACTATGCAATATAAATCAAGTTGCCATGTGACCTGTTTCCAATGAAATGAAGTTTTTTTTTTAAAATGGGGGGTTTGGGGGGTGGAAAGAAGAAATCAGCATTTGTCTGAAAAAATATTTTGAAAAGATGAATGTTAGGACTTTGTAGTTTTAAAACTACCCAGTATTATTCTAAAGAAACAAAAACAATCCTTTCTAGCTTTGAACAAAATATAGTATCTCATTAACACTGAAATATAATATTATAGATTAACAATTTGTTAAATCTTGGAATATTTATATTAAAATAGGCTATAAAACATAACATTTAGAATTACATAAGTATTGAGTGGGAGTTCAAATGTACCTTTCCATGTGATGGCTATAAAATGTTTTAGAAAATTTCAAATCATTACAAATTTGATCTGATTAGTTTTCGCGCCTCAAAATTTGTGGACTACATAGACTTGTACTTCACCTAGATGTACAATTTTAAATGTGGAGTTATTATATTTAATGTACAATACAGATAGTGACTTCTGAACTTTGGTATTTCATATTGATAGCAATACATAGCCATTATTTAGTCAATACTGTAGACCTATTTAGTATTGAACCTTTTAACAAAAATACTGTACATCTAGTCCAACAAATGTTTGTGAGAACAATGTTCAGTTTAAAGGGATTTCTTCAACTAATAAAAGGGAAACCATTTAAAATTAACCATGAAGACTGCAAAAAGCTTTGCAATAAAAAATAACACGCTCATGTCTAAATAAAGATAGATGTGACTTTCCCATGCACCCAAAGAGATTGAAGATGGATTGACAAGACAAAACTTTTGTCACTGCACCTTTTCTGAACATTAGTTTGTGTTATGAAAGCACATAATTCAACATCTATCATCTGTAATTCAACATCTATCATCTGTAATTCAACATCTATCATCTGTAATTCAACATCTATCATCTGTAATTCAACATCTATCATATGTAATTCATCAATTATGAAATTTAATTAAACATCTATTGTATGTAATTAAATATCTATCATATGTAATTCAACATCTATCATATAGTTATTTTAAAGTTTAAAATGGCTACTTCTGAGGCACCATGTTAACAACAGATGACTCTTATTGGATGTGCTTCAGACTACAGTGGTCTGTTTGAACTACAGTGGTTAGTTCAGACTGTAAAAAGAAAACAAGACTAAAGAGTGATCAGATCTTATTTTTAAAACAAAACCTATCCAATCATTTTTTAAAAGAAACATTGTTGAGAAAATGTTTATACCTTTCAATAAATAATTGTATTGCACAAATAACATATGCTTCACACACAAAAATACAACAATATAACAGCCATAGGTAAATATCAAATAAAAATATAGTATTTGAGACAACTCATATATCACAAATTCATCCACCAAAAAAACAATAGAAGACGATTTGAAATAATCACAATATAAACCAATATCTGAAAAAAAAAAAAAAGGTCATATTATTAGAAAGGCTACATAGCATATTTCAATAAATAAATAGTTATTAATACCCAGATTTGTGCTATCCAACTTTGGTATAACAGAGAAAAATTATATATATATATATATATATATATATATATATATATATATATATATATATATATATATATATATATATATATATATATATAACTTTGACTTAGATCCATCCACAAAATTAGCGCTTGGAAGGCATCTCTACCAGATCAATCAATAGCCACGACATAAATAAATAAAAAAGTGGTAAACTGCTTGGCTTCCAAAAAAAGGAGAGATACAATGTTAAAGACAATAATTTTAGTTCAGTTGGGAAGAGTGCTAGTCACATGACACTCTCTTAACTGTAAGCCATAGAAAGAGGGACACTTGTTTAAAATGTTACTTTCTATAACACTTTAAAGGAAGCTCATAAGAAAGGCAAAATGTTCATTATATGTGCCAAAGGAATGCTTTCTTATGGTAATATTCTGTTAGGAATGTCAATAAAAATAAATAGTACAAGAGTTTAAGTTGAAACCAAGCTAGATAAAAAGTAAATAGAACACATCATTCTGGACTCAACTGTACACTAGTTGACTGTACTGAACAGCATTATATTTCACTAATAAATTGAAAATAAAGTATTCAATGACTGAACTCAGTCAAATAAAGGTCTGCCAAGGACAGTCCCAAGCCTGAATTTAAAAAACGAGTTGGGTTGGGCATAGAGCTATCTACCCTACACCAGCTACAGAAATGTCAAACAGCAAACTGATGTTGTGGACCTAGGAGAAGACCTTTAGACACCTGGAGGAAACTGGTTGGTGGCTTATGCCCAAGGTTGGACCACAGGCAGAGATGAGATGATTAATTAATTTGTCATAACTAATTTGTCATAGAGACAAGAAATTTGAAAAGTTAATTCAACATTATTATTATCCTTAACATTTTATGAATATTATTATAATTAAATTAAATAGATTGTCTACTGATTTGGACAAGGACCTTTAAGTTATTTTAAGCAGTACAAAACTTCTATTTGGAAACATGTCCTTCACTCTAAGAGTAAGGTTCAAATAAAACTTTTCCTGACTAGTATGTAAACAAATGAAAAAATAAATAACAATAATACCATGATTTAAAGTCACAGTAAGTAAATATAAATGCATATATCACAGTGTTACATGATTTGAACTTCCCCCTCACAGAATGTTTCCTTTATGTTTACATTATTACAATGTATTAAGTTCTCATCTTTGTTATCTACTGATCTATCTACTTCAGTCAAGTCTTGGGGAGAGCCAGTTTGATGGGCAACAAGTGAGGAAGCTTCTGAGGGAATCACATGTTGGAAATCATTCTGTTCACCTTCAATGTCTAACACTTCAATGATCTGAACACAGCTATTAGTCAAAGCAAAACCCACATGCTCAGCTGGGCTGGATGTTGAGTCACTAGCGAATCCAAGAAGATAGGGCGAGTCTTTAGAGAGTTGCTCCTTTGACTCATCTGATGGTATAAGTGGTGAGATTCTGTCACTAGTCTCAGCTAACCCTCTTTCTCCAACCAAGAAGTCATTTAGCTGTTGGTCTGATGCTATCAGCTTATCTCCCAAACCTTGTTCTCTGCATTCAGATGACACAATGACTTCATTACAAACAGGAAGACTGTAATGACCAAGTGTGTTAAAGTCTTCTGTGATGTAAACATTATGCTGTTTTGGTTTAGCAGTAACTTTCTGGTCATATGACTTTCTTTTCTGAAGCTCTTGTGATCTCACCAACAATTTACTGGTCACACTCTCCAAAAGATGTTCAAATTCTTCACTTGCTTCTCTCTCAACATCATCATCATCATCAACATCATTGAAATCATTCAGGTCTTCCAGATCATCTTCTGAGTCTCTCTTCAAACACTGCCATATAGCTGCCTCTCTCTGCTCAGGGTCAAGGTAATCAGTCTTGTCATCGAGCTCTTCAGCAGAGTTGCTCAAGTTCTCAGAAGATCCAATAGACTCATGATTCATTAAAGATCTCAGCATTGCTTCAGCAAGAGCCATTCTTAAAGCCTCAGAATTCTTGCTCATCACATCTATAATGTACAAAAATATCAGCTTTGAAATATTAATGATATATAGGGTTAAGTCTAACACATTCAAAATCTTATACACTTTTAAAAACAAAGTTTTTGATGGTTAAGAAATTTCTATAAATTCATACCAATCGATATATAACAAATAGTTAAAGTGTTGTGCAATTATAATTAACCTAAATAATTAGCCAAAGTAAGTTCCAATAAAAATAAATATTTCCCCACTAAAAGCTTAAAAATTACACTGTAAAAAAAATTGTTTTAAATAATAAAAAAAAAAGATACTACATAAAAAAAAAAAAAAATTGACACAGGAAAGACTTGGAGAAAAGAGGAGGGTTCTAATTTAAAATGCTAAGACATTACCTTTTTTCCGACAAAGCAAAAATAAAATTCATATACAATTATAATTTTTAACTGTTGCTTAAAATGAGATTTGATTGGGAATGCTTGATATAAATAAAATAAAATATTTGTTTTTTTAACATGTTTGATTCATGGTGTTTTACAAAAGCTCATAAACTGATTCTAGCAAAGAATGAGAACCAAAAATACCAAAATAAAAAGGTAATAGGTAGCTGTCCAAGAAATTAAAATAAAAAACAATTATTTTTATGCTACTTTTAAAAAGTCAATATTTTCAAATGTTTGTACCCATTTTGTAATGGATTTTTAAAAAAAAGTAATTTTGGGTTGTGCAGAGGAAAAGTAAAAAAAAAAAAAAAAAAAAAAACACTTCTTTTTTGCCGCCCATTTTGCAGTGAAACTAACAAGTTTACAAACTTCAAACCTATTTGTTTTGTTTTATTTATATTCTCTGGAAAAAGAATATATGCTAATGTAAATCTTTTACCTCTCAAGTTTCACTGCAAACTTTTTCTGCCATTTAATTAAATAAAATTAAAGAAAAAAAAGTATACCATTAGGAATAAGGTAAAATCCTTTTCTGAAAGAATTAAGCATCTTTTCAAAAAAACGTTTTTTTAACATGTGCATGGTTAATGAACTACCAAAGCAAGTATTTACATTTTTGATATACTAAAAAAAAACAACATTTTGTCTTATCTGGCTTTCTACATTTATGTCGTATCTTGTAGTCTAAATTTGAACTGAATAAAACTGTGAGACTCTTTACTACAGTTGCCTAGCTTTAATTTTTTATTCAACTTGGTAGACTTAACTGTTTTGCTGATTTTCAAATAATATTAATGTAGTTTCCTAAAAGCAGATTGTTTACTATATTGAAGGAGTATGTATATAGCTTACATTTTCAATACTTTATGTTTAAATGTACCTTCACTGGTGATTATCCATATTATGATTTGCAAAATTGTACACATATGTACCTCATTAATTTTAAGAAGCTTTAAAGGTTTCAAACATATTTTTTTTTTGGTAAAGGAAAGAAAGAATAACATGAAATGGAAACTGTTTAGAAAATTTGGTAGGATTTCTAGAGCACGGAAAAATATACAAACATTAAAATATAGTCCCTATTAAGCAAACTTTTACTTATCCCAGGGTATCTGTAAATCTACTGACTAACGAAAGAGTACTGTATACATTCTAAAAATTAAATGTTTACAGCAAAATTTCTTGAAGAAAAAGTTCAATCTACTAATGAAGTTGAAAGAAAGACAACAGAACACATCCATTTCGTATTAGAGTGCCAACCTGCTAGATCTAAACTTGTTTCTGTGCAGCTATTTATAGTCTCTGCACCTATGAGCAGATCTTTGTCAGTGGATTGAGAGTGTTTTTCTTTAGTTGGCAACATGTCCAGCTCTTCAAGGTCCAGTCGGCTCAACTGATTCAGCTTATGGTATGGGCTAGTGCCTGCACTGTGGACTGCACTAAAAGGTGAATTTAAAAAAATATAAATTATGCATGTGAGTTAAACAATAAAGCTTAAGACAAAACTAAAGAGAATTAGAAGGACAAAGTAAATATCATTTTTGGATTGGTCCTCTCTGTATTTATTCTTTTCTAGGTCTTATTAGATCTCATTACAACATGCTGATCCACAGGCATTTATGTGGTGTTCAGGTAATCATAAGAATTATAGGGGTAGGTAGTGACATCCCAAGAGGTGGGGACCAGAGACTTTGAAACACTAGAAGTAACTTTGCTTCAAAATAATAATTTTTTTTGTACAATACTAGAATTACAAGAAATACAAATTGAAAGGTATTTCAAACGAGAAGGAATAATTTCCAGGCCTAAAAATTATCTTTTCTTTAACAATGGTTTAAACAAAAATGTTGTTTAAAAGAACTCTAAATATCATTTAAAGGTAGAAACAATTATAAATTTGATTCAATCTTATTTATAGTATATTATTCACATTCCATATTTTACATTATCTTAAGGCAACAAGTGAATGTATAGCTAACTTATTTTTAGTTCATTGTTTCAAGTAGTCTTTGCTAACTTACATTACCTGCTCGAAGCTGATGATTCAAAATCTGAGGCTATGTTAGCTGCTCCAGATGAGGAGTCAGTGGACTGAGAAAACTGATGAGGGACAAGAGTTTTGATTTCTTCACATTCTGCTTTTAATTTCTCCAAATTAGGAAAGTGACCTAGGAAAAACAAAACTTATTTTTAAAAATAAAGTTTAAAACATTGGCATAAAATAAACAATTAAAGATGATTGTGTGATAAAATAATTAAAGATGATTGTTTTACATATAAAAATGTTACACAGTCCCTATGGGTCAGTTACCAAATTATGTGATACAAAAAACACAGAAATTATAACAACAGAATGAAGATGAAGTGTTTTAAAAATGGTCCATTAGGTTACTTAATTTTAGTATCAAAAGAATTTGCTTTCAGAAGACCAAATGTTGCACCTATTTTAATGTAATACAGGCAATAGTGAAATCTGTTGTTTTTTTAAAACACTTTTTAAGTTTTTGTGATTGGAATGAGAAATGGGGACAGACAGCACAAAGCAGCATTTCTCTTTCAAGGTCATAAAAATGTAAAACAATTTGAAGCATTTATTAAAAGTATTAATCATTTAATTATAATTGACTACCCAGATAATTTATTTAGGTTTGAGAGACAAGGAAGTGAAAGGAGCGGGGGCTTTTATCAAGTGTTTTTGTTTGTTTTGAATGTCCTGAGGTATTAAATAAAAAAAAAAAAAAAAGGGAAATGAAAACTTAATAATACCCAATTAAAAAGTAGTAACTACAATTGAGAGAATAGACTGCATCAGTGCATCATCAAACATGAAAAATGCTTAGCTATACCAATGACATTTTAGGGATTTTTATACTCTAAGTATTATATTTTTTAAATAGACTTAAAGTGAAAGAATGAGTGATGAATGAAACAAGTCCTTCAATAAAAGAAAATAAGTGATGAATAAGTCAGTCAGTCCATCAATGCTTTGGCAGTTGAAGTTAATGATAGAAAAGCTTTAACAACAATATATAAATTTACCTGCAACACTCCATAATCCTGAGACTTCTAGTGTTTTTAGTTTTTTCTCTAATTCGTTCACACGGTTTCCTAATAATCTAAAGGAAAAAATATAATTGGTTCAATATATTTATTAAACCAAATTTATAGTATTTTTGTCAAAATTTCATTTTTTTTTTTACATTTTAACTGTATTTTTTAGAGCTAATTTTACACAAATAGGGCCTGTTAAAAAAAATATCTACATCTTAAACTTGTTACTATTAGCTTGCTATCAAATTAATACTGAAGTACCCAATCAATAAAGTTCAAATGGACTTTTGACAGATCAACCCATTAGAGTAGACTAATTTAATCTGATCTTTATCTTCTGGTCTTCACATTTTTAACAGCTCTTCAAAATAAGTTTATCTGTAAATGAAACAAATTTGTGAATATTTTGATGACCCATTTCTTACTTGTTAGTTTTTCTCTGATGCGACAAAGCCAGGTTCTTGTCATTGATAGTCTCTAACAGTGCCCCACACAGGCCTTGAAGATCTGCCAATGCTTGAGGTGAGGGCGATATGGAAGATTTATTCTGCATTACTTGTTGGACTAGAAGAAGACAAAAATGGAAACTATAAACCAAAATAAAGAAATAAAACTAGTCATTAAAGCAGTTACTTCTTACTGTTTCTTGACATTAATATAAGCTCAGTGATTCCCAATGTACATCCCTAGAGCCTGTTATTCTACGCTATCCTATCCCTTGAAATTTGCCTAAATTGTGAGATATAACATATCTATAGGGCAGATAATGTAAAGGTCATCTGTTTCTGTGGCTCACAGGGTGTCATGTGGCCAGCACAATGACCAACCGCTTTTATTTTTCCCCAACTATCTTTCCCCGAAAATTTGTTTGGCTCATGCAGAAAAAGTTTGTGTTTCACTGATACTAGTAGAAAAAAAACATCAAGAAGTGATTAGCTACTTTAAGATTGTAACCATAGGGTTACTATCAGATAGCATTTCTTTTATAATTTTCTCTAGATAAAAAAAATGGCAGCTTAATAAACAAAAAAGTAAACTACTAACAATTAATTATCAATGTAATTACTACTCACTCTGTTTCTGAGTAATCACTAAGCCATCATTGCGACACTGTCCAAGTTTAAGAATACCTTTAGTTTTCTTCTTTTCCAAGATGCTCTGGGGTAAAAATTTCACAAAAAATAACATCAGCATCAATCAAATATTTAACCTTTGTTGCAAGCTAGAGCACTCCAGTTTTATTTTCTAAAATAAGTATCTCTTGATGAAAAAAAAAGGTATTATTGACTCACTTTGTATTTAGTGACTGTTGCTATTGCCATAGTTTTTTCTTCTTCCATCTGTTTTAATCTCTCTTGTAGAAATCTGCCATCATGAGATCAAGAAAAACAAAATTTTACTGCTTAAAAATAATAAGTTTAACTTAAAAATAATAAGATTTAATACTTCTTTAATTATTGATTGAAAATGTGCATTTAAAATTCATATTAATGAAGCATATTTTCATAACATGCCAAAAAAAAACCCAAAACAACATATTTGTATAACATACTGTTGGTTTACTAACCTATTTTCCATGATAAGTACATCCAGGTCTACAATTCTTTTTTCATCCCCACCCAAAATGTAATTGAGCTCTGTATTCAGGCGCTCATATTTTGTACGATAAGCAGCTCTCTCAGTCACTAATTCTTCCTTTTCATCTAATACTTGCTGCAAATCTCTCTCCAACTGAACATACTAATAACATTTCAAAACAAGCATATTTCACTCCAACGTAATTCAATGATCTAATAATTATTAGAAGTAAAATAAAAATTAATAAAATTTGTGATAAATTCTACTGTGCCCAATCTAGAGATTGAAAAAGTAAAAAAAAAAAGGACATAAAATTAAACTACCTCTTCTCTACTAGCTTCCAACTGCCGAACCAACTCTTCTCTTTCATGAGCAGGAAAATGACGGGTATTTAATCCTTCATCTGTGGTACCAACTCGTGATCTAGCTATCTGTTCACGTAAAAGCTAAGAAAATTTTGTAAAACAATTTTTTAAATTATAGATTTCAAAACTTAAAAAAAAAAATTGATGAAATACATAAAAAAAAATACAAATTTTTCCTTCAATAAGCCACATCAGGCTATTGTAATAAAGTTTTTCCTTCAATAAGCCACATCAGGCTATTGTAATAAAGTTTTTCCTTCAATAAGCCACATCAGGCTATTGTAATAAAGTTTTTCCTTCAATAAGCCACATCAGGCTATTGTAATAAAGTTTTTCCTTCAATAAGCCACATCAGGCTATTGTAATAAAGTTTTTCCTTCAATAAGCCACATCAGGCTATTTTAATAAAGTAATTCACTCAATGGGACGTGGTGGCTAAGTGGTACAGCACTTGGCTTCCAACTGAGAGGTCCAAAGTTCGAATATCTATGAAGACTGGGATTTTTAATTTCAGGATTTTGAGGATGCTCCTGAGTAAACCCAACTCTAATGGGTACCTGATGAATTAAGTTGGGGAATGTAAAGGATTCTGATTCTTGTGCTGGTCAGATGACACCCACATTAACTGTCAGCCATAGAAACAGATGACCTTTACATTATCTGCCCTTTAGATCAGAAGGTCTGAAAGGGGTACTTTAAAACAATCAATAATTAACTTTAACAGACTAAATTGACATAATACATACCCCCAAAATTAAAACAACGAAATCAAGGTGAAAGTAGGAGTTATCCAATACAGTAATAACTGTTATGTTAATCAAAGTCTAGCGTGACCCAAACAGCAAAATTTGTTACTCTACCTTAATGTCACCTTCAGCATCTTGAAGCTTCTGGCGAAGGTTGTCTACTTCAAATTTTAACGATTTGTTTGTTTCTTTGGTGTCAAACAGCATGCGGGCTAAAGTCTAACAACATAATATTTGTAATATTTAATATATAATTAATTTGTGTATGTGTTTTGTGTGTGAATGTCGTTCAAATTTTTAATCAATATTGTTTTTGTACAGTAGTTTCTCTGAGCTTGTCGATTGTAGTCAAACTGAATTTCCATTAGATTGGATCAATAAAAATTATCTTATCTCTTATCTTATCTTAATATATTAAATATTTTGTTTCTTAATTAATTTTATATATATATATAATATATATCAGGGTGTATAAATAGAATCTCTCAATATATACTAGTGCATAATTTATAGTTCACATAAAAAATAAATATCCGCCAAACATTTTCCATCATACTTGAACTGACCTGTGTTTGAATGTCAGAATAGGTTTTTGGGTCAATTTCTATTGAAGCTGACATCGGCACCTATAAAAAAAGAATTTAAGTTTAGTCTGTTTTCTTAATTAATAAAAAAAATAGTTTAAAAAATAATGTTTATGTAACATTTCTATTTAACAACACGTTGCTGTTCTTTCAATTCTTACATCTCCTGTCAATTGTCGTTTCACCATTTGATATCTATCTCTCAACTGTTCTGCCATCAATTTGAACTGATCTCTTTCACTTCTACACTGGTCCAATTCCCTGCTGAGTATTAAAAGAGCCTCGCATTTGCTTTCCAGTTTTCTGCGACAAATTTGATACTGAAAAAATAAAATGTGCACACTGACATATTATAATTAACAAAATATAATGTAGCATTTGGTTATGCTGTGAATAAATAAATGTGAAAATTGTATTTGTTTAGGGTGGACAAAAAATGATTAAAAACATCCTTTGCTCTGCTCTTGGTACATAATTTGTTTAGGGCACAATGAATACAATCAATTTACATTAAGTTTCCAATTCTGTGTTCACATTTTGTTTTACACAAAATTGTCAGTTTAAATAAGCTTAAACAATTTTTGTTTAAAATTCAGTGTTTAGTTTACAAACAAATTAAGCAGATTTGTTCCCAACTTGACCCATTCCACTATAGATAACATAGATTTATTACTAAAAGATCATAAAGAATAGGTTGTACTGGAGAGTCTTCAATTCACTTTTCCTTTTCCTAACTACTATCATGTACCCCTGAAGTTTTAAAATCCCAGTCTTCACCAAGATTCAAATATGTAACCCCTCATTTTGGCAGCCAAGTACTTCAACACCCAATTATGATGCACCTCGTTAAGTAAAAACTCTAAACAAATAAATGTTACAAAGTTATTAAGATTTTAAGAAAATAAATCAACAGAATAAAGCAAAGTGAATTTATATTTCAAAGTTATATATTACTTCAGACTGCTGATAATACAAAGACAAGGTTTATGTTTGTTAGCCTTAACTAACTAATGTGATCTGTTCATACAACTATTTTTAAAATGTGTTTAAGACCATTAAATGAATATTTTTATAAATACTTTTATTGCTAGGTGTCTCACTATTTTAAGAAGTAAAAATGTATACTTCAGTTTGAATTGAGTGATTCAGCTTGCTATCTCCTAGTTCCATCTTCTATATTCCACTTAATGCTACACAGAAATCTGATCACTAACAGGGTATATTGGACTCATGATTCAAACACAAGCCTTCAGCACTTTGGTGGTCAAGAAAACATCAATAAATAACATCTGTCATCTATAACATGGTTATTTCTAACAGCTGTTGCATTTCTTTTTCTCTCTCTTTAATTAGTGAAGTTTTAAGAAATATTGATAGAACTAGATAATCTTGGATGTAGTCTGAACAGATTAAAATATTTACAAATTAGTTGGGCAAAAGATGGTGTTAAACAATAGCTATAATGAATTAAACTAAACATGGCTTTTTAGCTTTCCTTCTATATCTATAATTATTCATTGTCATTTTTTTTTATTCGGCCAACTTATCATACAATTTTTATACTTATGCTTATATTCAATTTTTATCTTTTTGTAGCAAGATTCATAAATAAATAATAATTTTTCAGAGAATAAAAAATCAGATTTACTTGATCACAATAGTAATTTTTTTAAAAATGATTAAAATTTTTTTATGGTTAACATTTATAATATAAACTAAATTGTGTATTAGGATTTCTTAACATTTAGAAAAATTTTCATTTTAAGGTTCAAACATTAAACTATTGAATCTTATTGTAATTCAATTAAACACATTTTCAAATACAAATTTCTTTTTGTATATTTTAACTAACCATTTTTGTATTGATCAGATGGAATAATTTAATAATGTCTCTTTGTAAATTTTACTTGCATTTTAATACAATACTTTTTTTGTTCGAATTACTAAAAGTTCTCTGATGTTTTTAATGTTAAACCTATTAGATTAGACAATAAACAAAGATTTTAAAATTAGAAATGTAAAATTTAACCTGGAATAACAGAGATCAAAATGTTCTTAGTTTAATCATCATCTGTGATTTTTATTTCAAATTTCACAATCAATACTTGTAAAACACTATCAGTTAAAGCAGTTTGAAAATGGAATGAAACTAAAATGTCTACATCTATTTTTTTATGACAATGTTTTTATAGTTATATAAATATTATTTTAGCTGTTGTTTTTTTTATCATTTGATGAATTAATTTTTTAAAAACTTACTTTGTCTGCTGGACGTATCCAAATTTTGAAATCTTTTTTAAACATTTTTAATATAAAAAAAATGAGTAGTACTTTGAATAACTGTAAACTATTGTTTTAATCTCCATTTATGTATAAATAATGGTATACATTTTACATTGAATTTGTTAGCATAAAATAAGATCTCCTGTGTTGAAGCTAAATATATTAGTATTTCACCCAGCTGTTGTAGAAACCATATTTATCATTACATTATGGTCAAGACAGCTCATAAATCATATTATAATGACTGATATAAATAATTATTCTCATATTAAAAAAGTGGTTGATGTTATTGTTCATTCTTCTATATGTTCTATATGGAACTATAAAGCTATGCAATGGAACATGTATGTATATTTCTGCCATTTATCTTTACCCTTAGCAGAGAATTAGCACTACAGATGTCATCAGTAGTAAAAACAAGAAAACATCAATGAGTTGTCAATCTGGCTAGTAGGTGTGTCAAGTAGCAGTTAGTGATTTCCTTGGTCTAGGAAGATGTCAGGTGAGAATGAGAGCTAAGTGTGACTTTATACATGTCATATTATTATGTATAATTTATGTAAGTTGGTGTGTGATTGACAAACAGTAAACTATTCATTAGCTAACTTTTTCTCTCCCAAAGAAACTTTTTGCTTAAGTAAACCATTTAGCCTTTCAAACAAAGAGTTCGATATTAATTTTAAGCCTATTTTAATTTATTAAAGTATTTTACATTTTATTCTTTTTGTAATAATAATGTGAAACTGTCAAACTAATTTGCAAGTGACTTTATTTAGCAAATTTCTCATTAGGATCTTCTTAAATGTTACAAATATCCCTTCAAAAGAGAATTTAATTAAGTCCTACTACAATTCATCAAATTACAAAAAGAAACAAAATATAAAATATTAATATACATCTAGAAGTCACCCTGCTGGATCAAAAATTTAATGAATAGAGAGTTATACTTATATCTTTCCTTTGTAATTAAAACTGTATATATAAAAGTTTTCCTTACAGACCTTGTGGTCTATAGGGTAGATGATTAAAGGTTATCTGTTTCTGTGGCCTGTGTTAACAAGGGTATCATGTGGCCAGCACAACGACCAACCGCCTTTACTTTTCCTCAACTAATGTCAGGTACCCATTAGAGTTGGGTGGACATAGAGGAAAGTTTCTGAAATTAAAATTGCAATCTTCACCAGGATTCGAACCAGGGACTCCCGGTTCGGAAGCCAAGTGCTTTTACCACTCAGCCTCCAAAGACTGTATACATGGTAATATAGTATGTATGTGCTGTGGCAACAATAGTCCTGTTGGCGCTAGGACATAATAATCTTCAATTTGGAAGTAACTTCCATAACTTATAAAATAAAATAAAACAACTCACACACTATTTTATATATAAGTAAAATTTAATGTGTAATATAATATAATTAGCCTATTATTACCTCTGTAGTGATGGTGTCGAACCGACTTGCAAGTGACTCTGTGCTAGTATTATTATGTGCCATAATGTGAAATACACTTCAGGGAAAATAAATCAAAGCATCACAACAATTTTGCTTCTGCAAAAGATATCCCTAAAAATGTATTGAAAAGGTTTATTAAACATGTTACAACTTGCAAGGGTTTTTCAAAGTTTTCTAAAATTTCACTTTCAGGTATTCATTTTATTTTTTCCAGAAAAAGGAACTTTTTGAACAGAAATGTCTAAGATAAATCGGAAAAATCTTGGAAGACAGCGACCACCCGCTCCATCATAACTACGTCAAGTCATCACGGAGTGGGCGACTGCTGTCAATCAAGACAAGAACAGAGCTGTACAAAAACTCGTTCGTACCTCATTCGGTCAGACTTTATCAACACCGTCCTTTGATCAAGAAACATGAAAAGGACTAAGATGCCTGTGTGTAGTCGCTGAATAAACTCTTTATGTTGTGTCTGTTCTATGTATGTGAATGTTTCTCTTGTGTTGTTTTTATATGAGAAAAGAGTCCTTGTAATCACAACTAATTTCCATAAGGATCAATAAAGCAGTCTTAGTCTTAATAGATTAGACAAATAGACAGATAGAAAGATAGAGACAGACAGACAGATAGATTAGATTAGGCGCCGCCCTGGCCTGCTTTAACACATCCCTCTATTCTGATTTATCCTGTGCATAAGACTGCATGCCCGGACTCTTATCTGTTGTAGACCTGCCTCTACACCATCAAGCCACTGTACTCGTGGTCAGCCTTTGGGGCGCCTGCCTTTTGGTTTTTGCCAGGGAACAATCTTTGCTCCTCTGTTCACTGGCATTCTTTTGAGGTGACCTGCTCAATGTAATCTGTTCCTTTTAATATTTTTATTTCCGTCACTATGGAGGGGGTCTTCATATAACTGGTATATTTCTTGGTTGGTGCGAGTCCTTCATTAGCTTTCTTCATGTATGGCACCATACATTTTTCTGAGGATTTTCCTTTCTTAAGTATTAACGTTTTTGTTTTTGTCAGTGTCCAGATTTCACTTCCATACATGGCTACTGGTCTTGTGATGGTTTTGTAAATAGTTTTCTTACATATAAATTTGCTTTTAAGTACGTGTTGTGTATTATGCAGACCTGCCTACCAAAAAAAAGTCCAAATGCGTAACTGATGGTGAAAATGCGTATTTTCGCACCAGAATGCGTAACACGATCCATTATTTTGTCATATATATATATATATATATAGATGTCATGATCAGATCTACAATCTAAATCTAGATCAATACGACAATAGAGATGATATCTAGACTAGAATGAATGTAATCTACTCTAGATCTGGGCTTAAGAGTGTTACCGATGCTGTGGATCCGCTACAAACGTAGATCTAGATCTAGGTCTACTCCAAACTTTCGTAGGCCTACCTTCATCCTTGATCTATTCTATACTAAGACTAAGAATCTAGTCTAGATGGTAGTAGATGTTATCGATCTAGATCTAGTCAATCTAAATCATACTACAACTAAATTGGATCTAGATTGTAGAGTAATGTAAGAGAATCATGACATAACGTACTAATGACTAGCTAGACTCTGGCTAGATAGAATCCAGACTAGATCTAGACTAGATATCTACAATGTCACTCAATGTGTTTTGAATCGATAGCACTTCGATAATTATTTCTATATAAAAAAAAAATGAATACGTTATACGGGAATCAGCTAACTGACGGTACCAACCCGCCACTCCCTCACTCTCGCGTTCATCATTTCTAGACTAAATCTAATTGCTTTTAAGAACCAATCAACGTATAGATCACAATGTGTTCCCCCACCTTTTCTGTCCCCCTCCCCCCGCCGACAGGACGGCTTAGCGTGACCTCCGTGACCGCTCGTAAGCTAGTCAAGAGAGGGGGAGAAAAAAGGGTACGAAATGCGTGACGTGACGGGTTAAATGCCTATTTGCGTACTGACTGTCATTTTTGGGAGATTTTGCGTAACGAATACGCATTTTGCGTAACGGTAGGCAGGTCTGATTATGGAAAGCTACGTTGCCTGCCCCTAGTCATTTATGCATGTATCTTACTACCTAAATATGTAAACGTTTCTACATTTTCAAACTTGAGGTTAGTAATTTGATTTAGCGTATCACCTTTTGAATAATAAATTTAAAAATTATCATTTTTCAGTGATTCCTTCATTATCCTTATTCATACATGCTTCGCGGGGTTCCTGTGTTTGAGACATCCTACCTTCTCAGAAATTCATGTTAGGATGTTTCCAACAGACTCTTGGCATGTTATCTCGCAGTTTGGCTTTCTACTAATAAATTCTAGCTTCTAAAAGCCTACATTATTCCTTAATTTACCCTTCTTTTCAAAACCGCTGCAGATTGTTTTTGAATTTAAACATTTATTTGGGTTAAAACTTTTTTCTTTGCCGATCAACAATCTCATCTCATCTCTGCCTGTGGTCCCTTCTGGGGCATAGGCCCCAACCAGCTTCCTCCAGGCATCTCAGTTCTGGGCGAGTCTCTCCAACTGTCCCCACGTCTTGCCCATCTGCTTCCAGATGCCGTGCCAAGTATTCCTGGGCCGTCCCCTCTCAACAATACTGAGACTAACTTCACTTTGTTGCAAAGTTTGCTTCCACAGTAAAGATATTAGATCTAGATCTATATGGTAATATAATATATCTGACTGATTGGAAGACAAGAAATTGAAGAAGACAATGAATCCATGATCAATCATTCAATGCTCGATGATGGGTTGAAATTTTCTATTCATTTTCAGAAGAATTATATTTGTTCTTTAGAGACAATGACACCTAAGATGAAATACCCAAATAGATATACAACAGTGAGTGTGACATGTCACACACACACCCAGTGACAGTAACTTGAGTAATTCTCATTTCATAAGTTGAGTAACGACTGTCACAGTATAATACTTTAATAGTCTTTATCTAATGAGACTAATGTCTAATTGAGTTGATAAAGTTTGATAAACTCAAGTCTATACTCAACCGTCTGACTTGTGACACTGTCACTGACAGTGACTCGGAACTCAGACACTATCACTGTCTCATCAGACTCTCATCATTACTCATTTACTTACTGCAAAAAAATCTTACTCACTCGTTACTCTCATCACTCAACTCATGTCTCAGTGTCTGAACTGAACTTCTGAAGCCAGGGCCAGAGTGACTGTGAGAGTGAGGATCCAACAACTAGATACAAGTTGAACAACACAACAATTACAATAACAATCATTTTTATCATTTATTACAATAACAATCCGGTAACAATGTGACTGTCTTCCAACTCTTAGACTTACCACTTAATCTAGATTCTAGTCTTAGTAGTTAGTACTCTTACCTCTATCATAGAGTCTATGGCAGGCTGCCGCTATCTGCGGCTATGGCTATGCCGATTAATAATAATTTTTCGCTGTCTCTAGAGATCTAAGGTTTAACTTCTAGATCTAGATTAAATTCTAAACTAGATTCTTGTCACTCTACTGAGTAAGCCTACTCTAGATTCTAGATCTAGTCTAGATTAAATTATAGAGCCTAGACTAGATCTATGTAAACTATGTAGATCTGAGTTCTGGTTAGCATTTTTAATTGTAGATCTAGACCTATCTAAATATCATTGAAAAGTTTCGCAATAAAGTTTTTTTTTTCCTTCCCAGATTTTCAGAATTTTTTTAAAAATTACATTTTCTAAATATTATTAGCTCACACGAACAATTTCTTACTGACAATTGGTTCACAGACTATCAGACCATTGTCTAATAAAAGTAATATATAGGCCCTATTATACATTATAAGTCTATAATAAAATACACGTAGAATGAAAAAGATAATAGACCTATTATAAATATTAATGTATGTACAGTAGGAATGCACCATACCATTCTATGCCAATTCAAGCGAAATTATTTATATAATACGCAGCCTGTAGGCCTACATTTTAACAATGTGTGGTATATATAATCTCATGAGGAATTTTTTATCTCCCATCGAGCGTCTTCCTGGTGGCGGATAGGGAAATGCCCTCCAGATTTGGCGAGTACCGGGTAAATAAAATACCCGGGGTCGGCCAAAATCAAAACTGCTGCCTTTCAGGAAGAGGAGAGATCCACAAAGGCTGGGGCATCTTACCCGAAAATAAAGGCAGCTATCCAGAGAATTGAAAGAGGCAGCCCCCCCCCCCCTAGGGTTATGCGCAGGGATGACAACCGAGTCAAATAAAAAAAATATTGTTACGAAAGCTAAAACCCATAATATGAAAAACCGGTCAAACCATAACGAACTATGCCTGGAAATGGACATGACGATACCGGGCATGGATCTATGGCCTCCTTCAGTCGCGAAGCGACTATGGATCATCTCATGGAAATGAGAGGAATGCCTGGGCATTAGCTGTGGTCGGAACGATGTCGCCCACACGTCAGTCCCCCCCCCCCCACCCACTCCACGCAGCTGATGTATCCAAAGGAACGGCAGTGCCGATACAGTTTGGGGTCAGCGGCGTCGAAGGTTCTGCCAGAGTGTGCACTGGGTGCTGCAAACTGCCTTAGGGTCGCCAGCTCCTGATTTTTCCTCAGGGTTGACTCCCGAAGCCTTTCCCATGATTGGGTATAGCTGCAAGGCAACAGAGGTTTGAATTCAGAGTTTTCCTTCTCCTAGGTGGATATAGCCACTTACCAGCCATGGCTAATGAGCCCCTCCTGCCCGATGCTTACTGGTTAAGGCGCCAGTTACTCGCCTTTGCCCCTTTTGTTAATGAGAACAGTTCCGCCGGACTCAATATCTGAGCTACACGTGAAGGCCAGGAGTTGAACTGGTTGTCAGAGGCTATTTGAGACGCATGCCATTAGGAAGCATTTTATAGGTAGTGGAGTGCTTACATCCATAACCACTTCCGGCAATGACAACCTTCCGGAACCGGGCATGGATACTAATATTAAAGCATATGATAGATCAGTATGGGTAGATGTGCTAGAGCAGGCCAGTGCCCTCCATGGGCTGTAGTGCCATTGGGATGGGTGGATGAGTGCGTTCATGGGCGTAGCCAGGATTTATATAATCGTAAACGGAAGGCCCCTTAAAGTGGCAGACCACTTCACATATCTAGGTAGTATAGTGTCTAATGACGCCTCACTTTCAAGGGAAGTTGATAACCGTCTGTCCAGGGTCAGTAGCGCTTTTGGACGCCTTCAGGCGAGAGTTTGGCGAAACAGCTAGATTGCTCCGCCTGCCTACAAAAATCAGTGTCTACCAGGCGGTGGTTCTCTCAACTCTTCTGTATGGCTCTGAGACATGGACACTATACAGGAAACGTCTAAGACTTCTTGAGCGCTTCCACCAAAGATGATTTCACTCCATCATGGACATACGGTGGTATGTCCTTGCGAACGCCGGTATGGACAATATAGAGGGACTTCTTTTGGACCGACAGTTGCGCTGGGTAGGGCACGTATCCTGTATGGGAGAAGAACGTACGCCAAAGGCAGTCTTTTTTTGTGAGCTAAAAGGTGGTCGACGTAACAGAGGCGCCCCACGGAAACGCCTCAAAGACCAGCTTAGGCGTCAACTTTCCTTGGCTGACATAGAAGAGAGCACCTGGTTGCATGCGGCCTCAAAACAAGGTAGCAGGAGGTCACTCACGAAGGCCGCGGGGTACACATTTGAGACCAAAAGAAAAACTGCTGCCGAGGACAAACGCAGACGGCGAAAAGAAAATCTAAATCGACCGCCTGCGGACAATGGTTATTCTTGCCCTGGATGTGGCAAAATATGTAGGTCGCAGCTGGGACTGCGCAGCCACGGGAAATACTGCATTTCTCACTAATCTTCGGACTCGAAGACTAGCATTATTATATTACATTTTGACCCTTCATTCTTCGGAAGACGTTTATTATACGCTCAAAGAATTTTAGTGTGTAATTTGCTTTTTTTTTTATATTGAAGAGGTATTTTTGTAGCTTTAAACCCAAACCCCGCTGAAAGAGAGTTTAAACTCAAAACCCCTTTGGCTACGCTCAAAGCATTTTGAATGTTTAGTTTGCTTTATTTTTAATATATATATATATATATATATATATATATATATATATATATATATATATATATATATATATATATTGAAAAGGTATTTTTAGCTTCAAACCCCTCCGAAGGAAGGTTTAAACTCAAAACCCCGTTAATACAATTTTGATTGTGAAATTAATGGCTTTTTTTTTATATTGAAAAGGGGTTTTAGCGTAAATTTTGGAGGGGGTTTTAAAAGCAAAATCTTCCTTAGCTGTGCTCTTGGAATTTGGTGATTGTCATTTGCATTTTTTTGTTTTATAGAAGGGGGGATTAAACTGCAAAAACCCCTGGTAGGGGGGTTTAAACTCAAAACCCAATGGCTGTGCTGGCGGGGCAAGTGATGGTTTAGTATTACAATCTCACCTAAAATGAAAGCAAAAAAATCAGTCACTAAACTCCGCCCCCCCCACCCGTAGGGGGATTGCATTTCGGAAGGGGGGTGTTGAACCCCTAACCGCCCTGGCTACGCCTATGATGTATAGATTTACAATTCGAGTCTATTATATAATACATGCTCTGGACTGTTGTAAAGATTTGTTAATTTGTTTGAATTTGCATATTTCACCGAAATGAATTTTTAACTTCGCTTCCTGTCTAAAAAGAAAATATAAACATGGCTACCACGGCTGGTTAGTACAATGACATTGAACTATTTTCTAATTTTCTAGAACTATCGGCACATTTTTATTTAGATTTTTACTGATAGCATAAAAATAAACAAAGCAGAGGATAGTTCTAGATCTATATCTAGAATGTTAATCTGTTTTATAATTTATTTTAACTGAGTAGCTCAGTCAAGTTAGAATAGTGACCACTGAATAGAGTAGACATAAATAATGATAATCATAATCACATAGATCTACATCATAAAAATGATAATGTCATAATGAATCTGAATGATCATACAATGATACACATACAATCATACTATCATGACATACTGATGATACTGACATAGTCATAGACTATGATAGACTTATCATAGACGTCATAGTGACATAGTAACTCATAGTTTAGATCTAGATCTAGAATTCTAGACTAAATCCAGTTAACTGAATTAAGTTATTAACTCAACTGACGAACTGAGAGTGAGACTCCTCCTCCTACTACTACCACTAGTAACTAGACTACTACTAGTACTAGATTTACTAGATGTCTAGTACTACACCTAATACTGTAGTAGTAGTAATAGTTAATATAGTATAGATAGCTGTATCATCTCTAGAATCAATATAAAATTAATACAAACCACACAAACAAAATCTAAGTTTAATCCCCCTTAAAGAGGGCTTTACTTAGCTATAGAACCCCCTGAAGATTGTTTTGAGTTTAAAGACCAACTGAAGAGGTTTTGGGGTCAGACGCGGAAACCGGTGTAATACTTTTTTTTAGTTTCATAATGCTTAAAAAAACATACATACGAAATATTAGACATATATTCTTTGTAATTATTTAGATGTAAGCAATTTAATGTGCGTTTTAGAGACTATTAAATTTCACAATCTCGAAGCCATTCGAGATCAATATTTCCCAGACAACCAAGGTCGATGACGTAGTTTAGGGGAAATTAGGTCAAATTTTTCAGTTTATGGCTTAGCGTATTTCCCTATTCCTTTTTACAGGAATGCCAGTTTCTGAAAACAAAGGCGACTAAATCACACCAATTTATAAAAAGTGAATGTTAAGTTGGGGAAATTAGGTCAAATCACACAATTTATGGCTTTGCATGTTAGATCTACTGTTTTTTGGCTTATTCTTGATCTAGTCAAGCGAACAGCGTTTCAGCCCACGCAGTACCGCGCGCCTCAGTTCACATGTTTCGTTTTAGTCAAGTTATGCAATTTATGGCTTATGTTACTGCTTCAGGCTTATTCTAGTTCTACATCTACTGCTTTTGACCAAGAGCTAGATCGTCTTTTCTCAGATCATAAATGATGTATGAAGTAGACCTAAATTTAGATCTAAATTTAATTAGATGAAGTCTAGATCTAGAAATAGTAGTATTGGATATATAGAGATTAGACCTATCTATATAGATCTATCCGATCGAGGTGCTGGGCCTAGATCTAGAAAAACAAATTTTAAAATTATATACTCTATCTATACATTTAATAGTGATTATTAACCTAAAGTTGTCCCTAAATAGGCCTAATATGGGAAAAAAAAACATTAATTACAATGTTGTCGTTGAGCTAATTCAATGTAGTTATTGTAGTACACGATTATATTTAGTTTGAATCTATTATCTAGTCCAGACATGCCTACAGTCCCGCATTATGCGGAACCGTCCCGCAAAAGCATCAAAAAAGCTCACATGTTCTGCCGTTCCGCATTCACGATTTTTTGTTCCGCCAAGTCTGAATTCCGACACAAAAAAAAAAAGCAGATTTTTCATTATTTATTAATAATGCGAAATGAAAATACTGGATGCAAAATAAAATATATCTAGGTCTGTGTTTATTGTTTACATTTCATCTCCTCCCGGACCCGCTGTGTCCTAAATTTACGAAGATATGGTTGAGCTAGATCTAGATCTAGACATAGATCTAGATTCTAGATCTACATCTAGATCTAGTACTCTAGGTCTAGATCTATTCTTAGAATCTAGTAAGTGCTAATAAGCCTAATTTTCCATTCAAATCCCTTTCTTTTCCTGACTAAGGCGCTATTCTAACACTAACGTTACTAACTAAACTGGTTTCTTAGGTAATTCTATTCTTATATTCTTTTTTATTCTATTCAAATAGGTTATTAGAGATCTAGACCTAGATCTAAATGTAATTAATTAACTTAGACACAGTAAGACTAAGGCCTAGATCTAAATAAGGCTACATATCTACTTATAATATTACATTGTCTAAATTAGTATCTAGATCTAGCACTAGATTACTAGATTTAACTAGATCAGTAGATAATACTAAATCTAGATCTATCTTAGTATCTAGGGAAATAGACTTAGAAGGTGATAGATCTCTAGATTTCTATGTATCGTTATCATATGTAATAAATTTAGTTCTCAATAAGTCCATAGATCTATACATAATAAATATTTAGATCTATAATATAATTATTATAATCTGTGTTCTCAGACTTAGTATTAGAGGACTTATTAGATGTAGGTCTAGTCCTGGACTAGTGCTACTAGTTGACACTCTTAAATTATTTTAGATCAAGCACTAGAGACAACTTCTAGAGTGACTAGAGTAGAGCCCTAGAAAAGGATAGATAATCAAGTACCGGTAGATCTAGAATAATCACATAGGAGTTAGAACTATTGATTTCAAACAAAGGACATAATTATGAATTAAAGGTTTTCTTACTTTTAATTATCTTATGCTAATTACATCTAATTTATAAGAAGCAAACTAGTATTGTTATTAAAGTAATATAATTTAAGTTTTATTTATAATGCCTACAGAATGGCTGACAAACGTAAACGCGCATCCGCATATGTTCCACATTGGGGCCCGAAATTCCACATTTTCAACCTGAGTGTTCCACATTCTGGGTCTTAGGGGTAGGCATGTCTGCTAGTCACAACCCCGTACAATACTAGCAAATAGCTTTAACCTTAACCTAGACTAAAAAGTAGTCTGATATAGATCTAAATTTCTAAAAACTAATCTATAAGGCAAAAATTAGACCTAGATCTACCAATTCTATAACATTATTAATATATGAAATATGGATTTTGTTACACTCCTACTTAAATATATTCGGGCCTATATACTTAAGTTTAATAGTTCTATAAATCTATATGTAAATATTGAAGAATTTTAATTTATCCCACACTTGACTCATTTCTTAATTGGAATAGAATCATTAGATCTATATAGTTAAGATAGCAAGTTGATCTGTAACTGTAAAAAAGTTTTAAATTGTGTTTAGACTATAAATGAAAGAGATTATCCTACTGGAAGGAGTTGGTTTTTTTTTTCTTTTCTCTGGGAAGTCATGGAAGTGGAAAATAAATTATAGTTTCAATATAATATTAAGTAATGCATATAAGCTACTGTTGATGTAGTTATGCAACTCATTTTATTAATTTTAGTAACCCAATTATTGCCACTTAATCACTGATTATATATATATTTTTTATATTGTTATTAAAAATGCAGAGCTATTCATAATTTAAAGTGTTTAATAAATAAGGCTGGCAGTCGAGTCGAAAGATTAATGAGGAATGCAGTATTTTCCATGGCTACGCAGCCCTAGCTGGAAACAAGATATTTTGCCGCGTCCAGCGAAGACATAACCATTTTCAGCTGGTGGTCAATTTAAATGTTCTTTACGACGTCTACGTCTTCCCTCGGCAGTGGATTTTCTTTTGGCCTCTAATATGTATTCCACGTTGCAATTTCTAATAAATAGCATCATTCGAAGAATGAGATCCAACTCTTTTTTTTTTTAAATGTAACCCCTTTACAGATCAAGTCATCATTGCAATGGACATTCAAATCTGCAATAACATAGAAATGATCAAAATTTGAATAAGTTTCAAAACGCAGAAAGTTGTGTGGTTTGCGCTCCGAACTGTCTTCTCTGTGGTCTCAGATTCAAACATTAACCACTGCCATTAACTAACATCCTGCTGGAGTTTTGGGCTATGACATAATAATATTAAATCCTGATTCGAAACTTTGTCTAAACCTAGCAAGTGAAAAGGAACATAACTAAAATAATGTTGTGTGTATAATGAAGAACTCTATTAAAATGTGATTTTGTATTTACATTTATTGGTATTTATTACATAAAATAAAATTGTAGAATGCTTCTCTGTGATTTGTTTCACAATAGAAACAGGGAATATTAACTCTTCTTGTATTTCCAAAATGATGAAAGATCCATCTAGTAAACTTGTCTGTATGCCACATGTCATATATGTTTACTGTAAAATAGATTTTTTAAAATTTATTTAACATTTATACTTAATTATATGTGTACACATATATAGAACTAGTGGTTATATATATATATTATATAATGTTATACTGATTATCTGATCTAACATTAACATCTAACTCTTATTGTTCTTAATAATAATAAATTACTCTACTCTAGGTCTAGGCAATCTAATATATTGAAGACCAGGGCCAGTCTTAAGCCACTGCAACCTATACGTTCGCATTGGGCCCTGCACTTTCATAGGTCGCGCGCTAATTCTAGGTGCAATTGTTAAATACGGTATACGGTATATAATATAAAACCTGGAAATCTCATAAAAATCTCCTGAAAATAGACAAAATTGTAATTTGTGGGTGTCATTCATTCCGGAAAACGCTAATCCTTCGCGCAATAAACGAAAAAAGGCATTGTCAGCTTTCATGTAATAAAATGTAATAATCAGGCAAATTTTCGCTTTAATCGGAAGTTTCCATACTTTATTTACTTTAAATGTGACTGGCATATTAATATGCCATAGGTTGCAAAGTTCGTAAAGTAAAGTTAATTTGATCGTAATCTTGTACTTAGTAAAGATTGAATAAAATTCAAAGTCAATTTTTTTTTTAATACAAAATCTTAATTTCCACTTATTATCCTTATTCCCACCCAGACTAGGCCCTGCGCAATCAGTTTAACATAGGGCCCTGCAATCGTTACGATCGGCCCTGTTTAAGTTTAAGACTTAAAGACACATGTCACATGTGTTTAGTATCTAGATCTGTATTTAATATTACCAATATAAATGATGACTTATTACTTTTTTAGATCTAAAGTCTAGCCTTATTAATAAGTATAGTAAGGGCTAGTAAAGTTAAGTAAAGGGCTATATAATTACTATATTAGATCTAATATAAATATATTCTATATAGATTTAGCTTAGGCTTTAGGTTTAGTCCTTGACTAATATAATATTATATTTATGTATATATGAATTATGCTAGGACACTTCTCATTAGGTCTTACTATTACAGAGATATACAAATTCAAGCATTAAAAAATTAAAATGTTGGCGACTGGGCTTAGACTTAACATAGAGGCTAGTCTAGATTACTCTAGATCTACTTAAATGTCTTAAATCTACTAGTTTATAAACTATTAGTATTATTACATTGTGTATTGCAAGTCAAGTATTAGATATCTATAAACTAGATCTAGACTCTAGTGAGTCACTAGTAAAAGTGTTAGAAGGCCTAACTATAATAAATAATTAGAGATAAAATAAGATAGATAGATCTAGCCATTTATTTTTGTTATAATAAAAATTATAATAGACTTATATACTGTATAATATATGGTAATATACCTAGTCCTAGATGATAGATCTAGTGACTCTAGTCAGCCTACTCTACTGAGCCTCTATCTATAATAATACTCTACTAGTGACTAGTCACTTGTCCTAGTAACTAGTAGTCCTACTATTAGTTACTATTAATCTATCTATACTTATATTAATTAAATAGTCTGCTCTATAATATATTTTGAAAAAGTTATCTTCAGGGCATTTTGGTGCATCCCATGATAAGTATCATTTAAAATTGTTTGACAGCTAGATTTAGATAAGTATTTCATCTGAATCGCTATCAATAACGTATCCAGCCATGTCTATTTTTATTTACATTTTCTCAGTCCATTACAAGACGTCACTTCCGCTTTCGGCCATTGAAGCTGATTTTCAAATCTCGTTATTTTTTACACTTTCAAATTACTTTTTCTAGTATAAATACGCTTTTCTAAAATCTCAAACTTTTAGGAACTAACTTTGATGCTATCTACTATCTAAATCAATCGCTATCTCAATTTCGAAAAAAACCTCTTCAGTTGGTCTTCAAATTTAAAGTAGTTTAAACCCTCCCCCTACAGATAGCTTTGACGTTAAAAACCCCATCTTCTATACTATTTTCACAGCGCTCCCCAGATCCCATGGCTGACAAGGGTGGGTTATCTACATTTTCCCACTATCTCCAGGAAGAACCTATTCTAGGGTACAATAAGGTTAATTAGGTACGCACACGTTTTATATATTATATGGTATGTGTGTGCCCCCCTCTACGCCCATGGTCCATATTCACTGGTATTAAGTCCATGGATTGTGAGTATGGTGGTTTTTGTCTCATCTTGATATCCCCTCTTTCTCTTCCCCTCCCTCACCTCCCCCAATTTTCCCACCTTGCCCAGGTGTATTGAGAAAGCCAAAAGCATGAGATAGCGCTAAACAAAAATATTAATAATCACACAGATTTATTGTTGTTGGTCTAGATCTTTTACAAATTTATTGTTAGGTATGTTTTGACCTAGATCTAGATTATGATTTGACCTAGATCTAGAATAATCTCAAACAATTAATAAACTTGAAAAATGAATGTAATAAAAGAGTGCCCTTTGTAGCCAACATGTAAGCTTTAGTTCATGATCAAATAGGTGGGAAATTCTAACCATGAAAAACAGTACCCATAACTATTGGGTTAAGGGGCACTAGTGGTTGTCTCCAATCAGTGACTAATCTACTCTTTAAGCATTACAATTTAATTTTTTTATTTTTGTATTTTCCAGTACTAAGATTGTCTGGAAATTTTTCTCAATCTTGGAATAGTATCCTCTGTCGTCACTTGAGCTGTGGAGCTTCTAGAAATGTTTTTAATCCAGAAAATAAAGAGGAACTATCCCACAGGTAGGGTGCATAAACTTAGATCTAGTTGTCTAAATCATATTTTTCACTACTGATTAATATTTTTTTTTTTTTTTGCTAAGCACCTCATTAACAACAGTTCGATCGAAAAGCACAGAAGTTGCTCCAGCTGCACCTAAAAAACCTTATTCTCCATTTCAAGTTCCATTTAAAGGAAACAAAGCAGAATATGCATTGGCAAGACTTGATGATTTAATTAACTGGGGTAGAAAGGTGAGTTCATTATGTTATAAATAGAAATTTAATGAATGTTCATATTTAAAAATTTCTTTAGATGGTATGGCCCATACACCAGTATATTGTATTGTTTTCAGTCTAGAGGTAAACACATGGTCAAAAAAGTGTCTGTTTTAATAGATGTGATATAATGAATAGTGAGTTTGAACAGTGGTTTGACCAAAAGAATAAATAATTACTGTTCCATTTCAATAAAACAAGGTTCATTTAACACATGGGTAATTGTGTTAAATCCTGTGTTACTAATCTTGTCAAGTCTCCTTTCCTCACCATGTGCTCCTACTCAGTACTGTGGAAGCCTACTGTAGCTTTAGTGTTATTCCTAGTTGGCCTCTTCATCTATTCTTATGGACGGTTCCACCACTAAGCCTGGTTTTGGCCTGGAATATACCTGTAATGGATGCATGTGTCTAAGTTGTATTTGAAGTATTTCTAAATACCTTGATAATTCTAGATGCGTGCATACCTTGTAAGGTATATTACATGTACGAGTCCTAATGCAATCCGTCATAAAACAGTACATGATAACAAACAGGATCAAAGGCTCAAAGACTAAGTTCACTCCAGATGAAAATATAACAATGATTAATGCAGAATGAACTACAGTCGAGTCAGTCACTACACCGATGTTATCCCTTTGAGAGCTCAGCAATAACAAATCTAAAAGTCTACACTAATTTCTAACCCCAGCTCTAATTTTGTCACTATAAAACATGCGTTCATTGTCAGTCTATTATAGTGCGTAACTAAACTAAGTGTCTAACATACCATATACTTGTTTTTTCTAAAAATATATCTAATTGGTTGACTATGCTGAACATAATTGGACTTATGAATTAAATATACCACTAGAAACTAGTATCCAGGTTATGTTACCTTATCGTGGCCCACGATTATGTTACAGAGAAATCATTCTCAAATTTGATTTACAGGTACTTCAAACTTTTTGATAATGTCTCTTCTTGCAAGTAATTACAAAGAATACAACTCTAGCTCATGTAACCTGGTGGCAATTGTCCTAGAAAGTTCCCATTTCAGACCTTGCAATCTATAGGGCAGATGATGCAAAGGTCACCTATTTCTGTGGCCCACGATTTAATGAGGGTGTTATTTGGCCAGCACAATGACCAACCGTCTTTACTTTTCCCCAACTATTATCAGGTACCCATTAGAGTTGGGTGGACTCAGAGACCCCCAAAGATCCCGAAATTTAAAATACCAGTCTTAACCAGGACCTGGGACCCTGGCTTCGGAAGCCTCCAAGGCCATTGTCCTTCAATATTAGTTACATTAAAAAAAAACTTTAACTCTATTTAGCATTATTTTTCTTATTAAAAGAATGGTAAAAAGAGGCTTGTTTTAGTTATAAAATAAATGCACCTCAATGCACATGACCTAGAAATAACTCAAAATCTCAACAAGATGGATAATTAGATATAGTTAATATGTAGTTTATAAAATTATACTTTCAACATTTTTATTCATTTAATGGCTGACATTCAAACTATTTTAGCAAAGCTGTTATATCCACAGAAGTGTCCTTAAATAATCATTTGAAAATTAGAGGAAAATAAAGTTTTATTGTATAATTTTTCAATAATAAATTGTTTTTCTATTTTGAAAATATGTTTTGTAGAACTCCATATGGCCTCTCACATTTGGTCTTGCCTGTTGTGCTGTGGAGATGATGCACTTTGCAGCTCCCAGATATGACATGGACAGTTATGGCGTTGTGTTTCGTGCTAGCCCAAGACAGGCAAACTGCATCATAGTAGCAGGGACTTTAACCAATAAAATGGCTCCTGCTCTGAGAAAGGTAAGTGCAGGTGGTTAGGTTCTGCTGGTCTTGTGGCAAAGTAGTAAATTGTTTAGTAAGAAATGTTGTTCATTTGGCTGGCCACTCATTCACAAATGATGACATGAACAAAAATTCCTGATCTTTATCAGAAATGAACTTTTTGTTAGTAGCTCAGTACTATCACTTGCCCAAAAAATCTATTTTCTGAGAATTAGTCCATCAATAAAGAGGGTTTTTTTAGTTACCGGTACTAAATGCATATTTCAATAGTTTCATTGCCATTTTCTTGGCCAGCTTTGTAGTATGATGCTCACTTTATTAGAATAAAGTTATGCTTTTTTTTGCTTAGTTCAACTCCCCATTGTCATTCATTGCTCTTGATTGTATGACCAGCTTATTGCAAAGAATTTTAAATTTAGATCATGATTTGTGTAAAATTTTTTATATTATTTTTATGTTTTATTTTCATCAGATCTATGATCAGATGCCATCACCTGGTTGGGTGATATCTATGGGTAGCTGTGCTAATGGAGGAGGCTATTATCATTACTCATATGCAGTAGTCAGAGGCTGTGATAGAGTTATACCAGTAGATATCTATGTCCCAGGTAAACAAAATAATATTTTTTTTTGCTAAGAAAATGTATTTATTGCATTTTAAAACGTGAATAAAACAACTTTTAAATTATCTATTTCTCAGGATGTCCTCCAACTGCAGAGGCTCTGTTATATGGGGTGCTCCAGTTACGTAAGAAAGTCAAAAGAATGAACACATTGCAGGCTTGGTACAGAAAATAATAATTTTTTTTTTTATAGCAGTTTTCAAATGGATTAAAGACTTTTTTTTTTACTCCTCAATGAATAAGTGAAAGATCTTTAAGTTTGGGGAACACTAAAGAAGTAATTTGAAGATGAGTCCAAACTTTACAAAGTGCTACTGTTGGACTCCACAACTAACTTTGAAAAACTATGTAAATATTGTGAATGTTACTGATACGATTATTGATATATTGTGTAGAAGTAATTATTTCTAAAATGTTTGTATTAGCAAATGATACACGTTGGATCAGTGAAATATTGAAATGTTTTAATTTAAATAAAATGTAAAGAAATAAATTGAGATATTTTAATGATTTGTATTTGTTTTGTGAAATAAATAGCTAATTACATTGTGAAATAAATAGCTAATTACATTGTCAATAAAATTTCAGTTCTTAAAGTTTAAAGCGAGCAATAGTTCATCAAACTATAAAGTCTCATATCATAAAGCCTTAATCTATAAGTATACATATTTGTACAAATCAACAAATTTTATAATTGTATTACCCTTGCGGTCAACTACTTTGTATGTGGGAAGCGTGGTCGAGAGGCTAAGTGCGCTTGAACTTGGCTTGGCTACCTAGAAGGTGGCTCAAGGTTCGACACCCGACTCGGGCAGAGTTGTGTTTACTGAGCGCCTAAAGGCAGCATGGAAAACCAACTCCTAGATTCCCCCCCCGTTCACAAATGAGAATGGACCAAAGCGCTCTGAGCATGCTAAAAGCATGAAAGTAGCGCCATATAAAAGCTATAAATATATTAAATATGAGGCAAAATATGCAGCTGGGTTGTGCATGGTAATGTGAAACACTTCACTCATCTTTAATTACTGGAATTGTAGACAATGCTTTAAAATGATTATTTTATTATGATGGTATGTATCAAGGTTTCGAAGTTACATTATGTAATTTCTGAAACTTTTTAATCTGGTTTCTTTCACAAACACTGACTCAATTTGATAGAATTTAATAGCATTTATTATACATTGTTTGAATTTTAGTATTTAATAATGTGTAATTATCATATTACTTTTAATGAATACTTCTTCAATGAGATGCTAGATCAGTCATTAAGTTTTACCAGAGTAAAATTTGGAACTATTTTGTACACAATAAGGCTCATAGTTTTAGAACATGAATCTATGGTAGCATGGGGGTGACATTTTGGAGCAGCCGTTTTAATGCGATGGTCTTTTAGGCACAAGATATTCTGAGGATAATTAATAAACTACAAAACTTTTTTATAACTTCTTTTTTCTTTCCCTCTACAGTACTACAGTATATATAGTGGTATGAGCTTGAGACATGTTGTCTTGATTGTCCCGGGTTGGAACAATGCCCATCACTATTACGCAACATCATGTGAGAGGTTTGGGCTAGGATGTAAGAACCTTCAATTTTGAGAGAACATCCGAAATGAAAAACTATGAAATGTCAAATTCCTACATGAATCCTTGATTATGCTTACCCAACCCCCATAATTTATAGGCAAGGTGTGCAAAAGGATGGCATGCATCAGTTTTCTCTTTTTTTTTTTTTTTAGTTGGAGGAATGTATATAAATTAATCATTTTCGTGTGAACAAATAATTGCAGATTTTTTTTTTTTTGCATTGTTTCATTTTGTTTTAGGACAATATTAAAACCCACTAGTGACATAATAATAATTACTTAAATCCAAAATCTAGCGGACAAAAATAACAATAACTATTGTTCTTTACATAAAAAATGTTTCAACACAAAACATGCACACAAAACAGATATGAATCATTCTTTTCAAAGACATAATACAATGAACATATAAAATGTGGCTCAAACATTTTGCACCAAAATGTCCAGCACCAAAAAGATCATTGTGCCAAAACAGCTGCCCCCAAAAACAACCTGCTTCTTAACTTGGGATTCACATCAAGTAATACTTTGATTTTTACAAATGCCACTGAAATTATTGATGGTCTTTCTGCAGTTATGGCCTTTGTAATTGTACTATGTAGACAAGTGTTGGGGTAATGAGAGATATAAGTGCCTTATATATTATTGAAAAAAAAAAGAAAGAACAACAAAAGTACTAATTAAACTATTTTAGTCTTCAGATACTGTTGTAGAGCAAACTTAGTGCCTGTGCTTACTCTTTCTGTCAGAGTTAGATCTACAATGTGAGTGTTATAAAATGGAGCTGTTGGTATTTCTGTAACTGACTGCTTCTGATTTTCATCTAGTGTTAGTGCTCTAAAGAAAAAAAAATCATAATTAGAAATTCAGTTCTTAAATTATTGCAGCATATTAGAAACCTAAGTTCTACATTTTGATGCAGCAATAAGTATTAATTTAAAGAAAAACCTACTTTACAACAAGTGGTAGTGGCTGGATAGTTGAATCACTCACTGGACCTTCATGAGACTGGGCAATGGCATTTATAACCTCTCTGTTTAACCAAACACATGCATCAACCTCGGCAGGCTCAAACTTGATCAGTTTCTCCATTTCATCAGCAGTTAATCCATCTTTGAGTTGAGCATGGAAATAGACAACTATATGGTGCCGAGTAGGTAAGCCTAGTGAGAGCATCGGTGGGTAGACAGACTTAGAACAAAGACCATAGGCATATGGTTAGTTACATAGTATGATACTGGATGTCTTGACAGATATTAATACAATAATTTAATGTTCAATTTTATCCTTTCATGATAATATAGTCATCATAATGTTAGTATCTTCCAATGAAGTGAAAAGTTAAAACGCATAAACATTTCAGATTGGATAACATCTATTTTTGTACCTCCCATAATCCTATTATTTCTGACTTTTGATTTATGAAGTCAGACTTTTCTAAATGTATTCCAGTCTCTTCCTGTACTTCTCTCAATCCAGCATCTAATAGCTGAAGTAAAATAAAGTTATTGTATTATCACCCTGGCGCAGCTACAAAAAATATTTAGAAATATGTCTTAAATAGATAAGATAATTTTATTGATCCAATCAAATGGCAAATCAGTTTAACTACAATTGACAACCTAAGCGTAACTACTTTACAAAAACAATATGGATGAAAAATTCGAACAACATTCACTCACGAAACACATACACAACCAGCGCTTTATGAATTGGACTTCTATGTACTTCTCAATGACGACAGCTGATCTTGTAACACTCTGACCGATAGTGGGATAAACGAGTTTTTAAATCTTTCTGTTTTAGTCCTAATGGAAAGGAGACGACCACTTCGTTCAGATCTTATGTAACAGTGGTTTAATGGGTGCAGGTTGTCTTTAAGAATCGTGAGTGTTTCTTGAAAAACCTCTTCAAGAGATGGTAGCTGTACTTTAGTGATATACGATGCTTTTTTAATTAGTCTATTAAGTCTATGTCTTTGTGCCAGTGAAGTATTACCATACCAGCAGGTGATGGCAAAGTTGATTAGACTGCTGATAGTTGCTGTGTAGAAAAGTTTAATTATTGTTTTGTCTATGTTAAATTTTCTTAGCTTTCTGAGATAGAAGAGTTGCTGGTGAATTTTCTTGTATATGTTTTGACAGTGTTAATTCCATTTTAGTTTGTTGTTGATAGTTGTACCTAGATATTTATATTCTTGTACTTGTTCTATGGTTTGGTTATTTATCTGAATTTCTGCAATATGGTCTTTGTTTTTCCTAAAATCAATAATCATTTCTTTAGCTTTCTGAACATTTAAAATTAGAAAGTTATCTATACACCATTGATAAAAGGTGTTAATTGTTGAATGACATATATTTTCGTCACCTGCAATAAGGCTAATGATTGCTGTGTCATGAGCTCTGAATGTCATTTGTGTATATGGTATACAATACTGGTGACAGGATGCAAAAATCGAAAAGCTCCGGGGCCAGACAAGGTTACCCCCGAGATGGTAAAACACCTTGGGGGCATTGCGAGAGATAAACTCCTGGAGTTTATGAATCGAACCTGGGCAGAGTCCAGACTGCCCGGGGCCTGGAAGAGTGCTGTCATTGTACCAGTCCTTAAGAAGGGAAAAGACGCGACTAACGTGGAGTCCTACAGACCCATTTCACTAACCTCGACCCTTGACAAAGTTGCTGAGCGAATGGTTAACGAGCGGCTAGTTTGGTGCTTTGAGAGTGCCGGTATCCTGGCGCCAGAACAGGCCGGCTTTAGGGCAGGCTTGAGCCCGATCGACCAGGTCACGACATTCGCACAGGAGGTGGCCGACGGGTTCTAGAGGTCCGAGAGCACATACGCGGTGTTCATAGACCTAAAACAGGCCTACGACCGTGTGTGGAAGCAAGGCCTCTATCTTAAGCTAAGAGCTATGGGTGTGCGGGGAAAGATATACAATTGGATACAATCCTTTCTGTCTGGGAGGAGCACACGTACAAAATACCAGCACTCCCTTAGCAAGCCAAAACAACAACTCAATGGCCTGCCTCAGGGCTCCGCCCTGTCCTGTACACTTTTCATAGCCTTTCTTAATGATTTGCCCAGCTCACTACGGTCCAAAAAACTGCTATATGCTGACGATATTGTCCTCTGGTCAACCGGGAAGAAAGCCGACCAAATTCAGGCGGCACTTCAAGCAGACCTCCATACCATCTCCTCGTATTGCGACAAATGGCAGATTCAGATAAACGTTGCCAAAACGACCTGGTCCCTGTTCAGCCTAGGAATCGACATCCTTAAGGCTCCATTCGAGATTCAACTCGGTAGGCTGCGACTCCAGCGTGAAAATACGCCAAAATATCTAGGGGTGACCTTGGATAGAAAACTGTCAATGCTCCAGCACGTCCAGGAAGTTGAACGAAAAGCCTCGGAGAAGTTAGCGTTACTAAGAAAGCTGGCCAGCACAAAGTGGGGTGCCAAAGCTGACATGCTACGAGCATTGTACTTAGGGGCAGTCAGATCACAAATTGAATACAGCTATACAGTTCAAGTATACGCTAGTAAAACTGCCCTCGAATCACTCGACCGGGTACAAGCACAGGCTCTACGGTTCATTTGTGGCACCTTTAGGACAAGCCCAACAAACGCTGCTGAAATCTTTACTAACGTGGCACCCTTACATCTTAGGGGGGAGAGGGCAGTACTTACAGCCTACGAGCGCTACAAAAGGGGCGACTCTAGGCTACCCACCTCAATCTTAGTGCGACAGTGGAGAGAGAGGAACCGCATTAAAATGCGATCGTTCCTACATATTGCGGCCAATTTGTCAAACTCAGCTGGACTCTCCACTGATAGAATCCCTATTAGGAGAATTAGTACGTGGAGGAGATTGCCGGCCCCACAAATAAACCTGTCCCTGTTAGGGCAAGAGGGAGCCACCAAGAGGCGATTAACACCTGCCATTCTTCAAAATTTGGCATCCATAACCATAAAATCCTACCCATCAGATGCCATATTCTGTTATACCGATGGGTCGGTAATGAGGGACCCCGACAGATCGGGGTATGGGGCCCTTATTGTCTACCCCGACCGGACTGGTCCGGACCGGCTCTCTGGTCCAAGCGGCTATGCTGCATGCTCCATGGATGCCGAACTTACAGGGATAACTAGGGCGCTCGAGGCCATTAGGGTCCGAATGCTCCAACGCGAGACTAGCGCCACTACGGTGGTGTTGGTCACTGACTCTCGCTCCAGTCTCCTAGTTATGGGTGGCGGCGGGGGAGGGTCGCCCGTAATAGAAGAGGCAATCGGCGCCGCAGATAACATCCGCCGAGCTATTGGAGCTGTCGTTTTTATGCAGTGGGCGCCTTCACATTGCAGCGTGAGGGGCAATGAAACGGCAGACGCCCTCGCAAGGGAGGGTGCAATGGCAGCCACGCACCTCGAAGCACCAAGCACGTACTTACAAGCAACGGCACAAATCCGAGCACTCATTCATGAGAAGTGGTTAAAGTCCTGGGAGGAATCCGACAGAGCACGTGGTGTCTGGCAGCGCATGCGTCACCCAGATCGCGACGATCCATGGTGGCGACTGAGGAGGTCAGAGCAGTCAATAGTTGCGCAGTGCAGGACGGAACATTGTCCTATTGGGGCATACTTTGCCCGGTTCCGCACTAACTTTGACTCCCGATGCCGTCACTGTGGAGAGAGCGTCGAAACAGTGTCGCATGTCTTGTACGAGTGTCCCCAGCTCCGCGAGCTAAGGGGGGACTTGCCTGTGCAGTCACTCGACTTGTATGGTAGCTATGAGGCACTACGCCGGACGGCTAAGTTTCTTGCCAGAGCACTACGGGAGGACTAGTCCTTCCTGCTCTGATTTTTCAATAGGAGTTCATCTCAGGTGACAGGATGCACCCCTGCGGCGCTCCAGTGCTAAGTTCTCTCATGCTTGTCACATGCGCATTCACTTTTTCATATTGTGGGCATTTGATAAGAAATTTTAGAATCCAAGCTTGAATGTTTTTGCTAACGTTCAATTCAGATAGTTTTTTTATCATGCGATGTGGTTGGATGGTGTTAAATGCGGATGAAAAATCTACGAATAATACTCTGGCGTAGTGTCTCTGAGTATCAAGATGATGGTATAGACAATTCAGCATAAATAGTATTGCATCTTCTGTACTTCTTGATGTTTTGTGAGCGAACTGGTGCGGATCGCGACATGTTTTGACTTCTTTCAGTAGATGTTTTAAAATCATTTTCTCCAGGCACTTCATAGGAATTGATGTAAGTGCTACGGGACATCATGGTTGGAAGCAATGATCTTCTTTTTGGGTACTGGAATTATTTCAGATGTCTTCCAAATGGAAGGTATTTTGTGCGTTTGCCAGGACTTGTTGAATATAGCACAAAAGATACAAGCCAGTTGTTCCGCACATAATTTTACAAGTTTGCAACTTAATTTGTCAGGTCCCGAGGCTTTGGTGGTGTTAACTTGTTTAAATAACTTGTTTATTAAACAGTTCTTGAGATTGGATTATATTGCTGTTTTCAAATGTAACAATAAATCATGGTGGTCTTTCTCGAAGTTGTGACAGTCAAATCGGCTGTAGAAATCATTTAATTCATTGGCAAATTTGTTATTGTCAGCGACGCACATTAGTTCATGCTTAGGTACGTAGCCAGTTATTTGTTTCAAGCCACTCCAACAAGCTTTAGAGTTATTTTTCTTGAAAGAGCTTTCAATTTTTTCCTATCTTTTCTTTCAAATAATTTCTTTTTAAGGGCTATTTGGCTGAGATGAATTCAGAAGAACTGCTCTTGAACATTCTTTTCTTGTATAGAATCGCTTAAATTGAGCTGATAAAAAATGCAGTGACATCAATAAAGACTGATAATAATAGAGATTAAATTAAAAAAGCAAATTATATCTTTTTAGCTTGGTTTCAATTAAAACCAAATGTTATTCCAAAAGTGTTCAGCATTCAAATATTTAAAGGTACAATGTTGTTTTTTTTTTTGTATCAGTTGTGTTATGGGCATGATAGAGTGGAAAAAAAAGTTCCATTTAAAAGAAATGCATATTAAAATTCATAAATATTTTTTTTTAGCAGATTAATTATGAGTGTTTAAGTTGAATGTTATGTCTTTGCACAGCCCAATTTAATAAAAATATAACAAAATGCTATCAAATAAGAAAAAATATAATCAATATAAAAACAAATTCACAAATCTAAGAATTTTGTGAAGAAAATTAATGTTTGAAAATTAAACATAACAATTAAACCAACCAAACAAACAACAAAACAAAAAAACTACTTGTCTATTTACCAGAAGTGGCAATCACTATTTTTTTTTTATTTTCATAAAATAAGAGATTACAATAAAAAAAAACAACATTTCACCATACCAAACTTACACTTTCATTTTCTTCTAAGTGACCACCTAAAAAAAAAAAGAATTATACATTTGAACAAACTTTTAAAATGAATGGGTCTATTTGTCATGTAAATAGGAAGAATTTAAAAAAAAATTACAGCTATCTGATCTTAGTTTACATTTCATTTTTAAGATCCAGTTTATGTTCTTTAAGGGCTAAAATAAAGTAAGAGAGAATCAGAAGTGATATGGAGAAATCTTGGGGCATTATAATGGAACTTGAAAATATGTAAGATATACAGATTTTAACCCTTGACCTTCAGATTTGTTCACAGTAAAAATACTAAGTCTTTAGTCTATTAACAAAATGAGCTTAAAATATCTTATCATCTTAAATCTTCCAGATAATTTTTTTTAAATTAAAAAATGGAATTTTAATCAGTTATCAGAGAAAAAAAAAACACACAAAAAGTAAAAGCACTTGATTACCTGGTGGAACCCAAACTCCAGGAAAAGTACTCAGATGTGGTGCTCTTCGTGTCAAAAGAATTTTTCCATCAGAAGATTCCAAGATAATAGCCACTCCCACATCTACACCTCGAGTTCTGATTTCTTCAGGTAGTGAGTGAGTAATGTCAGATGTTAGATGTTTAGCTGGACAAAAGGCTGGATGCTAAGTACATAGGATAGTTCAAAATATACTAAATGATTTATTGTACTATACACATATATTATTCTAAGTAATGTTTAAATTCTTAGAGATTCCATGTAATTTCCTGATTAATCTTTCAGTCTTATTTTATGGAACATATTTAAATTTACCATTAAAATGGCTTTAAAAATTAGAATTTTTAGATTTATAAATTGATATTATTTTCATTTCTTATTAATTTTAGTTTATTTTCAACTTCAGCTATCCCTTAGTCTTTTGGACTGTTGGGGCACTGCACAAGATTTGTCAATTCTCTTTCTCCATTCCCCTCTTTGTTTTGCCTTAAATAGAACCTCTTTCAATGGCAGGCCCGTCCATTCTTTTATGTTGTCTTCTTAACACTTTCTCTGCCTCTTCTTCTTTTTTCCTGGTACTGTTCCCTGAAAGAAGGTCTTTGCAAGCCCCAAAGACCTTTTAATATGGCCATAGAGTTTTAGTTTCCATTTTTTTTACAACAGTTGGCAGGTCATCTTGGTGTCCAATCGCTCTAGTATCTGTCTCTAATCTTTTAGTTTGTGATGCAGTCTTTAAATGTGATACCAAGGATCCTTCTGTAGCTTCTCAATTCCATTGCTAGTCTCTTCCTTTCTAGCTTTGCAATCAGCGTCCAAGACTTGCAAGCTTATAAGAATTTGGCCATGACCAGGGAGCGCATCAGTCTGACTTTGGCGCCGAGGGCAATCCCTTTGTCTTTCCATATTGTTTTGAGTTTTGCCAAAACACTTGACCATGTTTGATGAGCTAAGTTGCACACATACAAACACACATAACTTGGTTCCAATAGCACTAAATATCAATGATCTTTTTTTTTAAAAAAAAAAAATGAGTTAATAAAAAATGCTTTTTATGTTCATAAGAATCAAAATGAAATTTTAAAACATTGACAAAAGAAATACTTTAATTAAAATCTTCTCTCTTTCATCGTGTCCTGTGTTACTTAAAATAAGTTTATTTTCCTTTAAGTCAACATTGAGATAGCCATGGTCCTCCTTGTAGCCAAAATGACACAGGATACACTGAAAAAAAAAAAAAAAAAAGAATATTGCAATAATTTTTTATGAAAATACTATTTCAAGATCTGTGTGTTGTGAATGTGATCGTGTTGTGAGCGTGTGTCTGAGTTCACCCTTAAGTTATTACCTTTGCGTACATGTCCAGTGGATAAATAGGTCAGTGTGTTAGTGTGTGTGTGTGTGGGGGGGGGGGCAGAGACTTAGGAGGAGTGTGAGAGAGACAGGGGGGTTATAAAAAGGAGTTGTGATGTTGTTGGGGGACTGTGCAAACAATATTTTATGGTTAAAGAGATTAAGCCATTTGTCATTGTGCTTATTAGTGGTGGCTGGACTTTTAGAATGTCATCACACTGATGTGTATAATCTATATTAAATATGAAAATACATTTGCTATAATGGAATCCAGATAATTCAAACATATATAAAGTGAAGTTTGCAGTATTGTTTATTTTTTCCCTTTTTTAAAAAAAGTACTCAAGTCAGCTTTGTGCTGTTTTTGATAATACGACTAATAATTTTTGGACCGCCATATGTCTTTCCAATCACCCATAATAAATAAACCCTTCAACATGCTGCTATCAAAAGATTTCTAGCAGGGAATAGTGTGTGTGTGTGTGTGTGCATAGTATATAGCAATTTTAGTGCGTAATTTGCTTTATTTTTTATATTGAAGAGGTATTTTTTTAGATTCGAACCCCGCTGAAGGGGGATTTAAACTCAAAACCCCTTTGGCTATGCTCATAGAATTTTGAGTGTGTAATTTGCTTTTTTATATTGAAGAGGTGGTTTTTAGCTGCAAACCCCGCTGAAGGGGGGTTTTAAACAAAAAACTCCTCTCGGCTACGCTCATAGAATCTGGTGACTGAGGTATGGATAGTCTTATATTTAATAGGGGGTTTTATCGTAAATTTCGGAGGGGGGTTTAAAATCAAATTCTTCCTTAGCTATGCTCTTGGAATTTGGGGATTGTCGTTCGCATTATTTTTTAATTTAAATTTTGTTTTATAGAAGTGGGTTTTTTGACTGCAAACCCTCTGGTAGGGGGTTTTAAACTCAAAACCCCCTTGGCTGCGCCGGGGCAAGTGAGGGTTTAGTATTAAAATTTTAACTAAAATAAAGAAAATCAATGCAAAAAATCAGTCACTAAATTCCGATCCCTCCCCCCAGCGAAGGGGATTTTTTCATTGGGGGGGGTTCAAACCCCCCCCCCCCCCCCCCGGGCTATGTCATGCCTAATTGTATTTTAAATTTAAAAAGAATATAGGTAAATCTATATTTAGATTTTAATCAGTGATAATTAATCTAGATCTATATAATATATAGATATGATTACGGGTATAATATATCAATATATTATATTATAATTATATTATAATATATTAACATATATCATCTAGATCAGTGGTTCCCAAACTTTTTTGTCTCGTATATCCCTTGGCAAGTTTCTGGTTTTCCGTAGACCCCCTGCTTATAAGTTTTATGAATTTTTAAAAGTGATTTAAAACTACATTTTAAGTTGAATTAATTTTTAAAAAATTTGAATTGAATAAATTGAAATTTAAACCCATTATATAACAGTTATACGTAAAGCATACAATCACTAAACACATTGGAAACTTTTTGTTTTTAAAGGTTTGCAAGCTCACCATCCATTGCTATTATCATTATTTTTTTTTCAAATAGGAATTTGTTGTTTTATGAAGTAGTTCTCTATGAGCTCTATGACAACCACAGAGAAGAACAGCTACCATGCTAGCGAATCAGCCAAGTTCCCCAAATAGTTAAATTTTTTCGTGACCAAAATAAAAACAGTCCTTCAAAGCTTGACAAACTCTGATGCCTCCTAAACAAAACAGCTCATGATGCCTGGACTGACGTTCAATGGTCACCTTGTCTGCTTGCATCTCCCATCTGGAGGTTTGGGCTAGGATGTAATTATCCACATAATCTGAAGGAACATCCAAAAGATTTTGTACAAAACATATTGTGTGACCATGTAAAGCTCAAGAACAACAGCAAGAACACTGTTCTCCAATGTTGAAACAGAAGGAAAAAAGGCTGACACACTTGCCGAATGTGAGAAAACAAATACACACTTGAACATCTCACTCTATCTGGAAAAAATGAAGAAACTAATATTGAATTCGATATACAAGAAAGATGACACCTATTATAAACTACCCCGATTGGACCACTTTTAATTTTTCATATTAGAACCGTACACATCATAATGAGAAAACATATCTTCCGGAAGCTCAAAATTGGGACCATTGAAATTTGCCCTTTTGGAGCGTCACAAGAGAATGCCGACCATGTCTTCAAAATTGCATTCTTCATCAAGAGGCCCAAAACAAGACACCGGTCACAAAACCAAAACATGAAATTCTTTTAATCATATAATATAAGTTTGTGTAAGAGTTTTTACAATTTCTTCAACGGGTGGTAAAATAAAAAAAATTGCCAATCATGTGAGGTTTCAGTATTTTACTAAAAGTAAAGAGATATAGTAAAACGCTCACTAATCATCATCTTATCAATATCAGGTCAAATTGAGATTTTGTGTATGTATTCTGAACTTTATCTTTGAGTGTTGGAAAGTTTTGCAAGCCTTTATCTTTTTATCAGGGTGGCATCATCTCAAATGATCCTCCAGCTTAACTGGTTTCATAGCATCATAAAAAAAATGGCACATTAAAACTCGCTTGTTTGACAATGACAAGGAAGTAATGAAGTTCAATTTCAAATACTTAACGCTGTATAGCCCACTTTTCTTTTTGTTAAAGTTATAACTAGACAAAACTACACTCTATAAATATAGTTATTAAATTAAACAAAAGTTTTCATTCAATCAGTAAGATAAAAATTGTACGGATTTTCAAAGCTATAATCATGAATGTGTGTATGAAAAAATTCCTAATTCCAGTTGTCAAAATTAAAGTCACGACATGCTGAATAGAGATTCTTTATCATACAATCATAGATAGACCCCCATGCTCATCTCATAGACCCCCAATTCCTTTTTTTAATTTCGTAGACCCCTTGGGAGTCTTCGTAGACCCCTGGGGGTCTATATAGACCACTTTGGGAATCACTGAAATCTAGATCTATAGAATATAGATCTAGATCTTAATCTAGACTAATTTCATTAATCATGATTAATTTAAAAAAATTACCTCTGAAAAGTCAGCAAATCTTTCACCTAGTGGTGGTGTCAGAAGGCTCACAAGAATTCTGCGATGATGAATATAAGACATACTGTGAAATAGACATCTAAACGATTTTAGATTAGATCTAGACTCTATAGATCTATATTACATCTTAATTCTCTAGATTCTAGTCTAGAGATGAAGAGATCACATCTTTTGCTCAGCCCAAGTTTTTGTTTTTTTTTTAAATTTCGTATTTCGTATTATTGGAATGAAATATGTAGATCAAAATTTGTAAATAGAAACCGAAAGTACTTCTAGTTTTATACTATTTTGTGGGCGAAGTTTCTTCAAGGCTAGAAACTCTTCAATGTTCTAAGATGGTGGATATCTTATTTATTGATAAACAATGAATGCAAGTTGCAAAAAAATACATCTCGAGCTAGTGACCATTCTAAGCTCTATGCTTCATTTACTGTATTACTGATTGTTAAATAAGAAGGCATATCTGAAGGTAAAAAACAATTCATTCCCCTTATTAGTGTCATTAACAGATGATTAATTTGAGTCACTCTAGACAGTCTAGGTCTAGACTACTATATAGATCTAACTTAATCTAAGTCCTAAGTACTTTAATTTAACTTTAACTAAGTTTAACTAGATTGTACATCGTACATCTACTCTCTCTGAGTCTTACTCTTAGTTACTCTACTTATTGTAACTTATCTAGAGTCTGGTCTCTAGGACTCTAGACTCTAGTCACTCTAGACTCTAGGGCACTCTTGTGACTGTCTAATCACTCTAGCTAGAGGCGCTCTAGCCGTCTAGTCTAGGGCTCTACTTACTACTACAGTAACTTACAATTACAGTTGAGTTAGCCACACTGACACTGCGTGTTACTAGTGTTAGTAGTGTGACTTGGTAACGATGTAAAGTTTTACTGACTTAGTCTTACTTTATTACTACTGACTTGTCTTACTCTTATTCTTACTACTTAGTCTTAGACTAGATCTACTCTAGACTCTAGTAAGACAGTGTAAGACTAGCAAAGTAGCAAGAGAGTTAAAAGAGTAGAGAGACTTAAAAGAGTAGACTACTAGAGTCAAAAGAGTGCTCAGACAGTCTTTAACTTAAAGTAAAGTTGAATGAGTGACTTACTGACTAGCATGATTCTATATATATAGATCTAGGTCTAGTAGGTAAGTAAGTTTAAAGTTAGTAGCTAGATGAGGCATCAGTGAGATAGCTAGAAGACTAGACTCTTTAAGACTAGTATAGTAGACTGACTCTTACTCTACCTATTATCCTATACAGTATAGACGCTGTCCACTCTCTGTCCCACTCTGGTCTAGAATGAAGAGTCAGAGATGAGATGAGTCTACTCTCGTCTCTAGTAGTCTAAGGACTAAGATTGTAATGTACATATTAAGACCACTTAAGACTTAAGTATACATACTATAGATCTAGATCTAGACATTCTAGATCTAGAATCTACTATAATTTAGGTCTAGAATCTATCAATTTCATCTACAATCTAGCTAGAGTAAGAATTAAGTCTTAATATAATTGATCTAGAGTCTAGAAACTAGTCTAGAATACTGTCTTATTTTGTCTCTAGAGATAGAATCTATAATCTATAATTATCATCTAATCTAGCTTATCTACTAGATTGTAACTAGAGTCTAGATCTAGTACTAGTAACCAGTGGCGTCACTAGCTTGTTGCGGGGGTGCGGTCTGCACCGGGTGACACCCGTCAGGGGAGTGACACCCAAGTGAAAAAAAAAAGAAATTTTGGAATAACTGACAATTAAAAAAAAATTAAGTGTCATTGGCTAAATATTGGAACAAATTGATAAATAGATCTATATATTTGTAAAAATATTTTGGCTAAACATATTTTAATTTTTAAATGACATTCTACAAATATTACAAAACATTACATCATACTTAATATCAAAAGCAGATGTGAAACCTTACTTTCATCTGTATGTTAGCTGCATGTAAATAAACGCTTCTTTGATTTTTAACAAGGTCTTTATCGAATCTATTAAAATAGTAGATAGCATCGTAATATCAGGATGCCAACCAAATAGTCTCTGTTTAACAAATGACGACATTCTCCAGGCATATGTAAATTTTATAGAATAGAGTAGGAAATTAATTAAACAACAATTGAGATTTCTGATGATTATGATGTAATTTCAGAAGTTGAATGTAAAAGAAACTCTAGCAAAGAAGAAGGAAATGTTACAATGAATCAGTGGAATGGTATAGATTTCAATATTTTAGGAGATAGTTTCTTTTTGTTGTGTGCCAATTTCCCATAAATTGCGCAGAAAATTATCCAGAGGAAAAGGAAAAGTACACCAGTTGTTAAAATAATGGTTCTGATGCTTCCTGTTGAGGATGATTTAGTCAGTTAATAATAAGAAATTGTATGTCTTTTGTTGTCAACTATTTTCAACTAATTCTATAGAAATGAAATACAAATTAGTTACTAACCTTAATAAGTGGTGGATATAAAGTCCAAAATTGGAATATCGAAATACAATTGAATAATAGTCATCAGGATTGGAAAATCAGAAAACAATGGCATCCGGGTAATACTACAATTGACAAGGAAGTTGTTGCTATGACTGATGTATAGAAGAAAAACAATGGAAGGATATATTGCACATACATACTGTTTCTATAAAATCATAATATTTGACATTTTGTCACCAAATTAACGATGATTTTAATGGAGAACAAAGCTGGTGAGATCTACTTAATATCTTAAAGTGTCTAGAAAGGAGTGAGCTTGAATTTCTGATATGTCGAGCTCAGGAATATAAACAATGCAGCTTCAGTGTATGGAGCCATAAAGGAATACGGAAAATTTTAAGAACCAACAGAAAAGCTATTTAATACATGTTTATAAAAGTTCCCCATTCAGACTTTGTGGTCTATAGTGCAGATGATGTAAAGGTCATCTGTTTCTGTGGCCTACGGTTAATAAGGGTGTCATGTAGCCAGCACAATGACCAACCGCCTCTACTTTTCCCCAACTAATGTCAGGCACCCATTAGAGCTGACTCAGAGGCACCCAAAGATCCCGAAATAAAAAATCCCAGTCTTCACCAGGATTCGAACTTGCCACCCAGGGTTCGGAAGCCAAGCGCTTTACCTCTCAACCACCGCTCCATCAATAGATGTGTATACATCCCCTTAATCTATGTGGTCATTCTTTTTAAGAAAATTCTTCTTGCCTAAAATTTTAGTGGAATGGAAAAACATTTTTTCGTTCTAAAATTATTGCCTTTAGAGGTGCCGCTTAGATCGATTGCCAGTTGTCTTTTATTTTACCTATCTTTGCTTTATTTTTTTTTCGGGGAAGATGTACTAGAAGGCCCAAGATACATAAGAGTAGGCCTGCCTTTAAACTTTAGACAAAGTGATAGATAATTAAACTTTTTCTTTACCAAAAGCATAACACGTTGGAAAAAGGAACAGACCGACACTTTCATAACGGGTAAATTTATTAAAAATGAAATCTTTCAAGAAATGTATTATTAGTGATTGATACATTTTGAAGTTTGAAATCCAGAAAAGAAAAAAACACTGTAATTTTCTTTAAGGTTGCATTGTTGCAAAATTGAACTACAGATAAATTGTAACAACTAAATTTTAAAATTTAATTGACATTTTATAGTTGTTTAACAATCAATTAATGTAGTTAATTATAAAGTATATGTGTATTATGAATAAACAAACAAAAAACACAACATTTTTCTGTGTGGGGGGAGCGGGGGGTGGCACCCTGAGTGGACCGCACCTGGTGACACCCACTCTAGTGACGCCACTGCTAGTACTACGTTTCTACTTAAAGTACTTCTGCTTTCTAGATCTCTAACTAGTGAAACTCACTGAAACAAATGAATAAACATGACAATCCGTCGGCATCACCTACAAGTTCTTCTAAAGAATCTAGATTTAATTTAGATCTCTAAAAACAAATCTAGCAATTAGTAGCATCTAGATATATACATACATAAATATAGATCTTTAGATCAGGGATGGGAAACCTTTTTGAAAACTTTTTTTTATTGAGGGCCGCATTTTTAAAAATTTGGGAAAGGGGGGGGGGGGGGGGGGCGCATATACTTATATGTTGACCTACTTACAACTTAGAAAAATACACAAGCTAACTGTGTATAATGTCTTTTAATTCACATTCATATTGTATATTATACATTTACCTTTGATTTTTTACACTCTCAATTGAGGAATTTAAACAAGATATTTAAACAATAATATGTAGTCATTGTTGTAGTAAACAAGATTAGCATGCAGTTTTATCTTTCTTTACCATTTCCTATGTAAAGATAATATTAATATTTATTTAGATATATTTAATAAAGAAGTAAAGGTAGATTGTTTTTAAAAAAAAATTAATTTTAGGTCAACAATTATAAATGAATATGGCAACAATAGAGAAGCTTATCAAAGCCTTTGAGGGGCTGAAAGTTTTCCAACCAAATGCACAAGTTGCAGAAGATCCCAAGTAAGTTTCATCTATTTTGTTTTTTTTTTAATACTATATTTTTAAAATTTCTAATATCTTTATAAATTATTCCATGCACAAGTATCACATTTGTATAAATGATTTTGTTGGTTAGGAAAAAAGATCAGAATGTACCAACCAAGAAAGATAAAATTCTACACTGCAATGTTGTTGCAGACTCTATGTGTTCACCCAACATGAGGTAAAATCTGATTGCAGTACTGGATTTATTTTTTTTTATGTGTGTTTTTTTATAATTTATTTAAGCATTTATGCCTACAACATATTTTCTTGTTAATAATTACAAATTAAATTTACTTTTGTACATTTTTTTTGGTTCATTTTAGAACTATTGCAGATTTTCCTAAGTTTTTAGGCATTGCAATGGAAGCTTTTCTTAATCTTTGCGATGACCCTGAAGCAGATGTTCGGATGGTTGCAGATGAATGCTTAAACAGAACTATAAAGGTTTGGAGATGAAATTAATTTGTTAGTCATATAATATATATAGTGCTCATAAATGGAAAAATGTTGTTTTTTTTAAATAGTAAACTATTTATTTATTAACTTTGATTTTATTAATATTTTGTCTATGTCAGGTGCTCTTAGAAACAAACTTGGGTAGACTGCAAGTTGAGCTCTACAAAGAGCTGAAAAAAAATGGTCCATCAAGAAGTCTTAGGGCAGCTCTATGGAGATTTGCTGACATGTGCCATCTGATTAGGCCACAGAAGTGCAGGTATGTTTTTTTTTTACCTGTTTTTCGATCAATGTATTTAAACTTGTTTAGTGTTTTGATTTATTCACATATGTAGGCTTTAATTAATTTTGATTATTTATTGAAAAAGTAAAAAAAAAGACTTATGATTTTTTGTTAACTTGCAGACCATACATTGTAAATTTGCTTCCTTGTGTGGCACGTATTTGCCGTAGAGAGGAAGAGGCTGTACAGGAAACATTGTCTACTGCCATGCCCAAGATCTGCTCGGCTCTAATGCCTTTTGCCAATGATACAGAAGTTAAGGTGAACTTTAAAATAAAATGAAAAATTTTGATTAATTGGGAACTGGGTTTGTCTGGATATTCGGTCATCTGTATAACTGACTTTGGAATATCATAAACAGTCTATTTAACCAACAATATTAAGAAAATGCACTTGGGGTATTATGCTGTACATAGACATAAAATTCAAGTAAAATATACAGGGGAACAAAGTGTTATACGTAGTAACCTACTTTTATTGAGAGTAATAATTGCTGATTTTTTGCTGCACCCTTGATTGTCATGCAAGACCACTGAGAGAATGTATTGTAAAACAAAAAAAAAGGCAGTCTGGATATGTGATGCTCCAAATAACCAACAAATAAAGGACGTTCTACTTTAGCTCACAAATCAAAACTGAAATGTATTTTATGTTTCATTCTGAAATTGGAAACCAAAAGATTCCAGACTAATTTGATGTCAATAAATATTGCAGGCATTGTTGAAATCTTTCCTTCCTAACCTAAGATCTAGTTCTGCAGTCTGTAGAAGAATGTCTGCCAGCAGTTTAGCTTTGATTTGTCAGCATTCCAGAGCTCCACTGTCATTTTTCAATTACTTGATTGGAGTCCTTCTTGGCAAGTATTCTTAATTCTGCACTGTCTTTTTTTAATGATATAAATCTTAAATGGCTGAAAATAAAGTTAGCAATCCAAATAAATATCAATATTATTATAATAGTATCATTTTGCAACATGTTTATGTTTAAAAAAAAAAGATTATGATTTCTACTTATTGTACTTTTTTTTTTTCTCAGAAATGATATTACCTGTAGATACAGAGCATGATGTTCATACTTTGCTTGGTGTGATTCTGTGTTTGCGTCATGCCATGCCTCATTTATCACCATCCAATACAAAAGATCAGGGTCTGAAAGATAGCTTTGGTTACAGGGAGGCAGAAGCAGAGCAAGCCGTTGGAGAGGAGCAAATGGTTAAAGTAAAAATATGTGACTGGATAAAAAACCCCCCATTAAAATTTAAAAATTTGAAGGGAACATTCACCATGTTTGACATAGATCTAAATCCAATGCACTAGATCATTAAGACTCGTGGACCGTCTAATATACATACATACACATATATATAAATATAAAAGTAGAAAGACAGTGCTTAAAAACAATAAAATTAAAGATTACCAAGTTTTATGATATTAAGAATGTCCTGTTCTAAATGATGATGCTAGTAGATTTATTTTGTTGTGTCCACAGATCTTGCAGGCCTTGCTCCACTACACTGGACACAGTGACCACAATGTTGTCACAGCTGCTCTAGAGTCACTGCAACAGTTGTTGCGTACGCCCCCACCTACATTGAGAAAGATATTACTCACCCCTGGCAGTATCTCGAGGACTTATATTTTTAGTCATGACATTGATGATGAGAACCATGGACGGATAGAAAGTGAGTAATGCACTCAGACCATCATTTTTCCATTAGTAACAAATTTTATTGCAAACATAGCATCCATGGATTAAATAAAAGAGCATTAACTTTTTCTTTGAACATTTTTCTTTCAGGTGTCCTGGATTTGCCGTCAATGTCTGATGATGCAAGTCTTGATGAAGATGGTGATGCAGATGTTAATGTTCAAGCACATTTAGCAAAAAAAACATCAACAGTTTTACCAGAGGTTGATCTAAAATCTACAAATAGTCAACAAAAGTTAGTGGAACAATGAAATATTATTCCTTTGTTAATATTTTAAGCTGCATTTTGTAATGATAATTTTTTTTTTTTTTTTTTAAAGTCGTTTTTCAATTTTCTTTGTTTTTCTAGGGGCCAAAACTCAGGGTTAATAGAGTCATCATTACAAGAGCAAAGGGACCATATTGATAACCAGACAATTGTGGTGACTGATGGCACAGAATATTCCAGTGTGGAAATTGGGGATATCAATGAAGAAAGATCAGAATTGTCTGCATCAGGTTAGTTGTTTTAAGGATTTATTTCACTAAATTCAATTTAAACTGTTATTTAACGCTGGTAAGTAATGTGGATAACTAATTATAGCTTCCTTCAGTTGCGAAGCGACTATGGGTCATCTCATGGAAATGAGATTAATGCCTGGGCATTAGCTGATGTATCCAAAGGAGCGGCAAGTGTCAATACAGTTCAGGATCAGCTGCATCGCTGGCTCTGCCAGGGTGTAGCACTGAGTGCTGCAAACGGCCTAAGGGTCGCCCGCTCCTGATTTTTCCTCAGGATTAACTCCTGAAGCCTCCAACAATGGTTAACGAGCTCCTCCTGCCCGAAGCTTACTGGTTAATGATGATATGACAAAGTAAGAGTTGAAATGCTTGTTAGCAATGTTGTGCCATCAGTGCTGTCATCTAGCTATCTTAGCAACTTATCTTTATCGTCTTGGGTAGATTCATAAATATTGTCAAATCCTGGTTTCCTTTAAGTTTTGCTATGATCAAATTCTATAGCATGGTGATTGCCTTGTTAAAAAGACATGATTGTTTAGTTCTACCATGTGTTTCATCTTGACCAGGTATGTCACACAGTGAAAGTATTGAGACTTTACAAAGTGTCCGCAGCATTAGCCCTAACACAGTTCAGATGGCACCTGTCCAGCTTCCAGGTCATGACATGAATGGTAATCCCCAGATAATAGTTTGCCCTGGAGATGATGGGGCACTCCCTCCTGCTAGTCCTATTCCAAGTGGTGTTGAAGCAATACAACAGGTATCAAAGCTAAATAAGTTTGACATTGTTTTTTTTTTCTTTTGGATTTAAATTATTTATCAATGTTTATATTTATATGTACTATTTGAGATCTTATGAGTTTTAGTTGTTTGTTTGTTTATTTTAAATCTAAATGAACTCTGATATAATACAAAAAAAAAAGGGGGATGACTGCTAAAGCATTATTTATTCTTATAATATGACATGACATATTTACATAGGACAAGCAAAATGCCTTAGCATTTTGGCTTTTTTTTTATAAATTTTGGTCTATCAAGGTTTCAATAATAATTATTTTTACCCTTGTAAAATGTTGACATCTTCTTTAATCTTTAATGCAAAAATCAATTAACAGTATCTTTTGAAATTTTTGAAATTTATATTATTATATTTTAAAAATTATTTTGTTTATTGTAAAGTGATAAAAAAATATTTATTTCTTTTCATAATTTAAAACTTTTTTTAGATTACTATGGAACAAGATTCTCTGCAGGAAGTTGATGTACCACTTCTCTTTTATATGCGTCTGCTCTGCAAGCGTTTCCTCTTGACTGGAATGACTGAAGGTCTTGTACCAGACAAGCAAGTCAGAGTCAGCTTAAAGTCACTGGCTCTAGGATGTGTGTCATGCAGTCTAGCATTATGTCCCAGACTGTTTCTTTTCAAACTTTGTCCCACGGCTGTTAATTCAGGTAAATGCAAAAAAACATTTATTACTCACCAAATCATATACAAACATAATAATAAATCATAGACACTAGCATCTAACAGAAAATTGGTTCTTTCCACCCCCTCCACCTCCCATATAACCTTTTAAATAAAGTCTCTGGAAGAACCAACAACAACATTCTACCAGAATACATCCAAAGAAATCTTACAATGATATTCTCAAGGTGGTCCACAATCTTCAACAAGAAAAAAGAATACTTTTTAAAAACAAAGCTTATCTAAGGAATAAAACCCCTAATGACTGCCATTCAGATGAAAATTACAGGGTTTAGCGCCCTTTCTGCTTTATTAAACAAAATGAATTAATTAGTACCAAATGATTAACTAATTGATTAATTTTTGGTTTGACTCTTGTATTGTCATCGACTATGGATAATTATGCAACTTTTCAACTTGATCTGTGAATGAAAAGTGAAAGACAAAAAAGGTGATTGATATTTCTGTTTTGTGACTTGAGTTACCTTGAGTTCCAATGAGGTTTCAATTCATGAAGTGACTCTTTTCACTTAAAAAAGGTGCTTAAAAATTTTATCATAACATTTTCCGCTATATAAAAGAAACACCGAACAGTGAGAAAGAAAATATAAGATATATAAGATCTTGTGTTGACTCTTTCACTTACATGTCACTACATTCTAGTCATTGTGTTGTATATAGCTCAGCCTGGACTGTGTGCATCAAGTGTGTTGACATGCTTCTCAAGAAGATGTTCCACTTGTACTGCACATGCCTAGATCATTTTCTTAATGAATCATCCTTTTCCTAATTTTTTGTTTGTTATTATCTTACAGGCAGTGATCAGAATATTCAAGACATCACTTTGTATGCTGGTCATCCTGACCACCAATTGAAAGGTCAAACAGCCATTGTGATAGGAAGTTTTGTCAGAGCTGCTCTGACAGAGGGCAGGGGAAATTTTCATCAGTGGATTATGGCAAACAAGCCCCCATCACAAAGTATGATTTGTGCTAATGCTGTTGTAGTTTTTGCATAGATAATAATGTTTGTTGCAAAAATGTACAATAGGTTACCTCTTTTTGAAATACAACCACAAATTTACACATTTTAAAAAGAAACTCTATTTTTAGGCTACTTGGGAAAATGGGTGGACTGGTGGCGTAAAACCAATTAAAAATTGCATCCTCCTCTTGGATTTGATTTCTTGACTTTGATTTTGGCAGCCTGTCATTTTACTCTTCGGCCACTACGCCCCTTATTAAGCTAACTATTTTAATTTCTTTTTTTTTTATATGTTTATGCCGTGCTGATGAATCCAATGTTACAAGATATGTGTTAAATTGACTAGTTTTAAAATTGAATTTTTTTAAAAGTCCTATATTTGACATTTCAGATGTGTTAACCTTAGATGCCCTATTGAAAATCATTGTGAACATTATGGAAGATGAGTCTGCGGTGGCTATTAGAGCAGCATTAGTAGCCTTGCAGATGTGTCTGGCTCACCTCTTGGATAGCTGTCATGGGCGCCTGGGATTAAATATTTTATTTGATTTGCTGATAGTCAGGTCTAATCCTTATTGGTTGGTCAAGGTATTTTCACGTTTCAATTATTTTTCTTTCCTTATTTAATGTTTCTACTTCTGTGTTGTATTTCTGTTGGCTTTTGATACTTACCACAGTTAATTTAACTCAATGAATGATTTCAAGCTATCTTGTAGTTTTGTTTTGTTTTCAGGTGGAACTATTAGAATTGATTGGAGGATTGAATTTTAAAGTCATCAGTTATTTAGAGTCAGTGTCTCAAGATATCATCAAGGGAGATCATAACTTTCTAGGTGTAAGTTTGCAAACATTTTTTGTTGGTTGTACATTTGCAAGTAGATGTTTTAGAACAAAAAAATTAAATCTTAAATTTTACGTCTATTATTTTCATGGGTGCTACTCTTCAGTCACCTGACGGATTTTGAAATTTTTTATCTCTCCATCATTTTTATTGCTGATCAGCACAAATATTTTTTTATTTACACTTTTTGTTTTGTAACATACAAATATAAAATACAAATAGAAGAGAAGAGTAGGGAGGAAACAACTAAATCTACACAATTAGTATTAGTACATTATCCAATCTTTTCTTATTTCTGTATCTTGTTATTTATATTGCTAACGAAATAGTTATGTGTTCTATAGAAAATTAATATTAGTGTTACAGCCATACAGCAGATTGCTATATGTTTGGACTTGGATATACCCATTATACATATAAAATAAAATGCATAATTAACTGGATATTACGGAGACTAAAAAGCCTCACAGTTTTGTTACTATTTAGTGATGTAACACTAGAATTGTGTTGCAGTGAGTGGATTCTTTGTTACCCCTTACATGTAATAGAAATAAAATTCATCAAGCCAAACTAACACTCCAACCCCAAAACTGTTTTAATCCTTCTTTAGATTTTTTTAGTAGTATTGTATAGAATGTCTTGAGTTATTTTTAGACATTCCTGAACTAGTCTCTAATTTCCAGAAGATGCAAAGTTTTACTATTGTGGTTTTTAAGAAAGTCAAAGATGTACATTTATGGCTTGATTGTTACGTACTTATGTTTTCCTTTTTGTCTGAAATGTACAGAAGATGTGCCTGCAGGAGCATATTTTTCAAGAGATAGTTCTTCATTTACTTGGAGATGAAGATGCCAGAGTGCGTACTGCTGCCTCATCAGCTATAGCCAGGTAGACTATTTGTTTGTTTCTCAAACTGTGATATTTAATGTTAAAAAAAGGAATAAATGGCAGCTCTGGTATTTTTGGTTATAAATGATTGCTGTAAGTAAATAGCTAAAACTGGGGGGAGGGGGGGGGGTTAAATCATGAATCAAGCATGCAACTGAATCAAATTTCTATAAAAATGGAGGCCTAACTGAAAAGAAATTGTTGAGAAATAAATTGATTGTATACATTTTTAATTACAAAAACTTCAGTAAGATTAATGTGACTTGATTATATGTTTCATTCAATGAGTGACTTTTTCTGTATCATGCTACAGATTGGTGACATCATTGTTTTTCCCTTCTGACAACCCTCAACAAGATCCAGTCATCTCCATAGCCGCTGACCAAACTACAGATTTGCTGACTCCCATAATGCACCCTTTCCTTACTGGTCAGCTGCCACCACTTGTTCAGGGGCTCATAGAGCCTTTCATGTTTGACATTTTGGAAGAGATAAATCCTTGCATTGAAAGTGCATTGTCTCGTGTTGTTCAGCAGTTACTGCATTTATTGTTGGTCTCCCAATCCAGATATATCACGGTTAGTTGTACCTTTTTTTTAATGGCAGTTATGTTTCAAACTAATATCAGTAAAGTTTTAACATAAGAAATAATTATTTTATATCCTACTGGCAGAGTGGGTGCTGTCAAGCCCTGTGCCGCCTGTCAGAAGAATATCTCATAACACAGTATGCACCATCCTGGGGTTGTGGTCCAGCCAAGCCAATATCTACCAAGGAAAAGGTTGAGAAACTGGGGATGAGAAGGCCTCCAAACAGATCTTTGAGTGCATCAAGGTAAAGTATTTCTTTGTATCTTTCAGACTGTCTGTTGCCAATTCAATTGTAAATTTATTGTGTGCATGTCTTAGCAATTTAGATTCACCAAGCCATCAAATGGTCCCATTGTGTGAGACTTTTGACCAACAAGTGATTGTCAGAATGACAAATGATTCAATTATTTCTGAATTAATATTTATCTGTTTAAATCTCAGTTCTGATCTCTCTTCATTACAGCATGGATGAGTTGACAACAGCATCTGGAGGAGGACCACTGCCAATAGTTCTCTCTTTGTTGTTTTCTTCACAGGCTGGACTTGAACTCACCACTCATCAAGATCTGCTGCAACTTGCAGGAAATCTCATTTGTGGTAATTTTTTCATGCGTTATTGACATCATTTGAAAACCTGTATGTGTGCATATATATATATATATATTGTTACGAATCTCACTATCCAGGCTCTCTGCAAACTGCACCACACGACACCACCAACTGAAAGAACTTGACAACTCAGAGCTCCAAATAACGTAATAGTTTAATGTCAATAAATAACAGCCAACACTGTACAATTGGCAGCACGTAACACAAGACTGTACAAATATCTCTCCGTTAATCGCTGTACCGCCGTATCAACTCTTGCACTGGTCTCTCTGTCTCTTCTCTGACTTGTACTGAGCCGTCGTAACGAACCGTAGCTCGAGAAGTTGTGTCTCCCTCATCTCTGATACCTTCGCTCTTTATATAGGGTCCCTGCTGGCCTTCTAGACCTGGGCAGAACGTCGCTCGACCATTCTGGGTGGTCATATGACTACATCCCTCGTGACGCTCCTGAGCTCTGTTCACGACGACGATCCTACTCGAACCTTCATGTTGATACTCGTCTCGGCTGACCGTTGTAACTCGTCACGGTTGACCGCTCGTCTAGCGCTGGCCTGGGGCGATTTGTGTCGGCTGACTACACATACACCACTACCCCCATCTGTGCCACCACTAGGTTTATAACAATATATATATATATATATATATATATATATATATATATATATATATATATATATATATATATATATATATATATATATATATATAACATATATATATATATGTATGTATCTTTGTGTATTAAAAGCACTGCACATTATATTAGCTATGTTTTTATCTCTAACTAAACCTCCATTGTAAAAATGTTCTCATCTCTCCTTACCTAGGCGCTGCATACAGAAATCTGCAGTCCATAGAGATTACTGAGAAAAGTCCAGGGTCTGAAGAGGATGGCCACTGGGCTACTGTGACTGACAGATTTTTGGTGCCAATGATAGAACAGCTGTTTGTGCATACTGCTAGGTATGCCATCATGCTTGTATAAACAATAGGACAGTATGACTGCCAAGTAATATTGTGTTTACTGTTGACACAAAATGTTAGGGATGCCTTAGAAATTAGAGAAAGTGTTAGGTTTATATAAATATTGGAACAAATAAAATAATTTCATAGGAGAAGTCATAGTGAGGGCTCTGAATTTTTTGTTTACTGTACAATTGAATTATAGTAAAATTAAAACTTCCTTTTGGACTTTGAGACAGACTGCAGGTGATGCAGAGATGTCCTACATTCCAAATTAGAAACTCACAACTCTCACCAGTTTTTAAACTAATGATCTCTGTCAGTCCATTGTTCAACCACTCTGCCATTATTCACCACATGTAATTGTGGGTTAGCCATAAAAATATATATATATATATAGTTTCCAAAGAATGTGGCAATTTTTATGAAGGGGAGCTAAACAATGAGTTCTTCATAATATAATTCTGTCTGATTGACTTGTTTAGGCTATTGAATGCTTGCACCCACGCTATTGAAGAAACCACACCTGGTCCACCTCAGATCAAGCCTTCTCTTCCTTCTCTGCCCAATGCTGCCACACTTAGCCCAGTGAGGAGAAAGATGAAAGGGGAAAAAGAAACAAATGTTCCAGGCCCAAGTGGTTCACCGGATCCAAAATCTGCCCAAAAGACACCAGGAAAAGGTAAACAATAAAATTAGACTTGTATGAAAGATTGAAAATGGTCAACATTTTTGCTGTTCAAATTTAATTTTATTGAAATTGTCTTCTCAAAATTTTGCTAGACTTTTTTTTTAATTTTTTTTTTTTATATAATTAATTATGCACAGTAGTAAAACTATCAAGATCCCATATTAGTGACAGAAGTAAAGAATACACTTAGTCATATCAGCTGTGGCATAGACAATAACAGTGGGGGAAAAGGTGTGTGTCATCAAATTGTAAGACCCATATGGATGATTGCTAAGACAGGTCAAAGTTGAGGTAAATATAGAAGGATAATTGACTTCTTGATATATTCCAGAGTCTAAAGAAGGAGACAAAGACAAGACTAGGAAAGATGGTGTTGGTTCCTTTTTTAACATTCCACAATACATGAAACTGTTTGAAGTTCTTAAAGGATCGTATTCTAACTTTAAAGTAAATCAACTCCTCTTTCTATAATTAAACTTTGAACTAGGTAGATAATACTAAATGCCTCTGAGTACACTAAACAAATTATTAAGAGTATATGACAACTTTGAATGCTCTAATTTTGTAATGCTAAATATCTCTTCTTTGTTTGCCAGACGTCCCTAGATTTGACCAGCAGTGATAAGTTTTGTACCATACTGAGGACAGTTTTAACCGTTTTGTCGCAGCTGTTGGAGATAGCCACACTGTATGACATTGGTAAAGTTACTGAGGAAATTCTTGGTTATTTGAAGGTCACAATGGCCCTAGAGCCTACATGGACAGTCCTTTGTGTACAGCAGGTAGTGTAGTAGTTTGTGTTGTCATTCTGTGTTTATTAAATGTTTCAATAAGTGATCATTGATATTTACATGGTGTATTTATAAATAACCTTTTAGAATGATATAGTTAGAAGGTAGACTATGAACTAGTTGTGAACATGGTGTGAATATCTTTCTACAAACAAAAAATAATTTAAATCATTTTCCTAAAAGTGGCTAAATCTTAGTTAAGTTTACTAAAGTGATAAAGCATCCAACTAATATTTCATACATTTATAATATTTATATCTGTACCTTGTCTTGTTTGGGAGATTTGAACCAGGCATTGTCATGTACACATTCAGTTTGAGTTTTTTTTTAGGTATTCAATAAAATACATAACAATAGAGTAAGAGATATTGGAGAATGTGTGTAAAAATGAAAAGGAAATATAAGAGTAGGTTTTTAGAAAGGGAAATAAATATTACTGATTTAGACTTGATAGAATGATTGAGTTGAAATGAGTGAGATGTTTTCATATCTGAAATTCATTTCTCTCTTTCTAATAGTTCTGTTTCGTCTTAACTGTTTTCAGTTACTGAAAGCCTTGTTTGGTACAAATCTGGCTAGCCAATGGGATGCTAATAGTCAGGCTGCTACCTTCCTTACAGCTGATCTCAGTTCACGGGCTGCTGGAGGTTCAAGTCCTGGGCTTTATTACCACTGCCTCAACAAGCCCTATTCACAGCTTGCCCACTGCCTGGTTGGAGCTGCATGTAGAGCTACACTTCCAGCTGATGAAGCTCATAGGTAACTTATTTTCACGCATAGAGCCCATGCATGCATATACCCGGCAAAACTGACAAAGAAGTAAAAACAGCCCACATATAGAAATGAGCTTAATTGCTTTACACAAATGATTACTGGTATATTAAATTCTCTGCCACATTGGTACTATTTGTTTTCTTGAGGTTTATAATGTGATGTTCTTAAAGCTTTCCATTGTACATTTCACAACCACACAGCTAACTCTAGGAGGTATAAAGACCCACCATTATGTCCATAGTTTCCTATATGCTGTGTTTATGAGTAAAATAATTTTTGTTAACCCTGCACCTGCCCACAAAGCTGCCATTTGTTTGTTAAAAACTTGTATAACCCCTGGTTTAAATGTAAAGTTATTAGTGGCTGGCTGATTATTTTGGTTTAATTAACCAATTGCCAACTGTTATTTTGATACAGTTTTATAGGAGGTTTAGGAAAACATACTCATTTTAGAACTGCTTGTAACTTTATTTTAAGGGGAAATAATATTTTGTTTGTATGAATTTTGCATTAACATAAAATAATGTCAGTGCAATTTTTGAATAAGCTCTTGATAGAATCCAAACTGAAAATTTTGACCAAACAACTTTTTTTTTTGTATAGCTCCCTTCTGTGGTTGAAACAAAGAGTTGACAGGAAGCTTCCAGCTATACTCAAACCTTCCAGCAATGTTGACAAAGTAGGACTTTTTAAAAACAAATCTTATCTATGCTTATCTGTGACATTTTTTAAAAACTTGAATTCTTTCCAGGAAAAACACCTTATTAATAAACAGGAAGAAAAAAATTAATTATTGACTTAACAATTCAATTTTTCATTTCCATGATTGGTTATTTATATTTTAAAATTATTTTTGTGTTAACCCTTATCAAAATACTTTATTTTTAAAGTTTTATTTCATATAAGTCATTAAGTTTGTCTAGCAAAACATGGGATTTGTCAATTAAGCTTGAGTATAATTGTACTGTATTTATCTTATTTTTCTATTTTAGAATGCCATTGGTTCATATATCCGTCTGTTTGAGCCTCTAGTTATTAAAGCTCTTAAACAATACACAGTTACTTCAAGTTTGGATTTGCAGGTTTGCAACTCATCGCATTAATTTAAAAAAACAAAAAAGCTTTTGTAAATACAATAACCTAAATATCTGAAACTAACCTTTGCATCCAAATTTATCTTTAAATTTTTATCTCAACAGTGCCAAGTTCTGGCTTTATTGGCCCAACTAATTCAACTGAGAGTCAACTATTGTCTTTTAGATTCAGACCAAATTTTTATTGGTTTTGTCATCAAGCAGTTTGAATTTATTGAAGAAGGGCAGATTAGGTAAAAACATGTTTTGTTCTTTTTGCCTCTTCTTTTAATATTGCAGTAGAATTACTCTAACCATGAGCCTTGCTATTGAAGAAAAAACAACTTTAGTTTGAAAAGTTCTTTTTGCTGCCACTGCTTAGTTCATATGAATAAAAAACAACATGAAAATTGATACAGGAATTAGTGGCATCAAAAAAATCAACTTTGATGTTGCAAAAAAAAAATAGTAATATATTAATTTTCTTGCAAAGAAATAAAACTCTACAGTATAGTGATAACATAAACTTGTAATTACAATATTAATAAATTAACAGAATTACTTTTCTATCTTCAGAAACTCAGAACTACTGATACCACACATCTTTCAGTTTCTGGTTATGTTGTCTTATGAGAAGTTTCACAGCAGGTCTATCATAGACATGCCTAGAATCATTCACAGGCTGGACGGCATAATGGCCAGCGGTCTACAACCCACAACGCACGGTAAGCATTTTACTTTAGTAATTTCTATTTATTAGTTTCTGATTAAAACAAATACAATAAAATCCCTTAGTAAATTTAGTTAAATAAGTTCAGAATGGAATATTACATTTGTTTTTCAGCTATTCCAGCCCTGAGACCAGTTGTCTATGATTTGTTTCTCCTAAGAGGAACAGTCAAGTCAGAAGTGGGTAAGGACTTGGAGACTCAGAGAGAAGTTGTGGTGTCTATGTTACTTAGACTTGTCCAGTATTATCAGGTAAATTTAGGATGAACTGCTGAGTGTAATTTGAGTAAATTCTTTTTACAATACCTATATTCAAGTCACACTTCCGTTGTGGAACCTTCTGCATGGACAAAAAGGGGAGGGATGCGGTTCTTGAAAAGGGCTATAACAATTTCCTAGAAATTTGACAGTTGATGTATATTGTTTGGCCACATTGGGAAAACTCTAGTTTGATTGTTATAATTTTTCAAAGCATAAAAAGAAATTAATTTAAATTTGGCTAGAGAACTAGAAAATATTTACCTTGAACTACTCTAAGTCTTCAGGTATTTCTGAATGCAGGCCCTATTCATTGAAGAGTTTAATAAATTAATATTCAGGAACATTTTGCGCAGCATTGTCTAAATCTAAAGGCCTATCATTAGAATATTATAAAGTCTAGTAGGTTTATACATTTGCTCAACCAGTGGGGCCAATGTGGGGGGTAATGGGGTGGGTTAAACAATGTTCCATTTGAGCTAACTATTATTATTTATTAAGAACATAATAATTGCTCTATAAGATGTATAAAGGTGGTATTGCCTTTTTTTAATAGGTTTTTCTTTTTATTGAAAAACATGTCTTACTTCATTTGTAAACTTTCTGACTTTTGGTAATGATACTGATGTTAAAATACTTAGTTTCACTAGCCTAGAAGTTTTGTAAGTTTTCTTACATTACCTTGAATAAAAACATCTGTCAGACTTGTGACAATAAATATCTATTTAAGTATCTATTTAAAAAAAAGATACAAAGAAGAACTGATCAATGCTTTTAGAATGAGTTCTTTAAATGATACAATGTCTGTTGAATCCTTTGCCCAGGCTCTGGACATGTTTTCCTTAGTGTTACAACAGTGTCACAGAGAGAGTGAGGAGAGGTGGAAGAGACTGTCACGCCAGGTGATGGATGTGCTGTTACCTGCTCTAGCCAAACAACAGGTAGCTAGTTTTTCACCTTTTCTGTCTCTTCATTATCTTGGCCTGCATTCACTTCTTCATTTTGTTTTTTTTCCCCAGATAAATGTTGATTGTCAGAATGCACTTGATGTTCTTCATAGACTGTTTGAGTCAGTCTCTCCTAGCGTCTTTCGACCTGTGGATTTCTTATTAAAAACTCTGCTAGCTCCACCTCATGATGTGGTTTGCAATTTTTTTTTAAATATTCGTGTACAGTATTCTAATCTCTAGGTTTATGTCATTCAGTTTTATATTTTGATTACACCAATCTGGTCATAGCATTTGTACAAACAGACGTTAATGTCAGTTCAATAATCTTTAAAAAGTAAACTCAGCTTACTGTTTTCTCAGAGTGACCTTCAGAGTCTACAGAAATGGCTGTGTCTTGTTCTCATTATTCTTAGGGTCTTGATTTCTCAGTCGAAGGAGGAGGTCATCTTATCCAGGCTAACAGAATTACAGGTATGTAAATACTCAGTTCTTGAATACATTTTGGGGGGACTTTAACAAGTTTTTTGCCATAATTGTGGCAAAGTTTTCTTTTATTGTGTGCTAGAGTATTTTTTTTTTACTAAATGTCTGAGGCAACCTTGGAAAATTGGGAAATAAAAGCCATGCCTTAAGCAGACTCAATGTCTCTTTGTGGCTAACAGGATAGGGGCTTGATATATTTATTCCCAGAAATGTGTGTACACTTAAGAATACTTTGCATGACTTTATAAAACTTATTCCTCTCTGTCAACTTTTAGCTCCATGTTTGTCTGCTCAGAGATGCAAGTGAAAATTCATCAGCTAACTCTGTGGTAGAGTTGTTGAGAAATCTGGCACCAGAAGAGACTGTTGCTTGGTGGGTAATATCCTTTTGATATTGTATCAATTAATCAATAAAAGAACTCATTCTAAAAGCATTGATCAATTCTTCTTTTATCTTTTTTTTAAAATAGATACTTAAATAGATATTTATTGTCACAAGTCTGACATTGCTCATTGCTGCAGCTATGCAGCTAGATAGATTAATATTAATTTATTATTTGATAATTACAATTAATATCAGAATTTGATTCAATATTTGACTTGTGACTTGATTGAATGGAGTAAAGAATTCTTAAAAACAATCTGCTCCCCTTAAACCTCAGTTACATCTGGCCAATTTGAAGTTTCAGACTCCTCTCCATTATGGCTACAACAGAAAGATTTAAAAACTTGCTTTCAGTCAGGGTGTTTCAAGGTCATTTGTTGTCACCCAGAAGTACATACAAGTTCAATTCATAAAGCACCGGTTGTGTGTGCGTGTTTGTGTGCGTATGTTACATATGTGAATACTGTTCGTGTTTGCATCTGTGTTATTGTAATGCTGAGGTGGACAATTGTAGACAAATTGAATTTCTATTTGCTTGGACCAATAAAATTATCTTATCTTAAATAGCAAGAAGTGAGGCGACCTCTGTGTCTTCGGCTATTTTTCTATTCCATAAAGCTCTCTACTTTTACTTATACCAATTTTAGGGGTGTCCCTATAATTCTACAATGGCCTAAGTGTAGACCAACTAATTAATGTACATTTATGATTGTTGTTTGTAGCTGATTGCAATGTTGGTTTCCTGTAGGTTTTTATTACAAGTCATTGGCAAGTGTTCTGAGATGTTAAACAAGGAGACGTCTGTGTTGAGTGCCACTCCCCATCATTCCAACCTGGCTACATCTAGTGCTAGTGGTCTAGCTGTAGAGAAATGTAGATTCCTGCTTCAGCAGTCCTTACATCTCATGTTGTATATAACACACATGTTCCAGTCTGGTCAGTAGTACGTTTGTATGCTGATCAATTCAAGTGATTTAGTTTAATTTGAAGTAAAAGCTCTTTTTTTTTATTATTCAGGACACTTAAACCATTGTGGTAGTTAAAACGTTGTTTTTTTTTTTTACATTTTCGCAATGATCAGAGCTAATTATGTCCAACTAAGTTATTTTTTCAGCCTAGTTTTAAATAGCTAGAATAGAGAAGACCTACTGTCTTACTGAAATTTTGAAATGTAAAGCTACTTTCTAGGATTCTAAACCAAGGTTTTCCTTCATGAAATGTGGTTCTTTACCACATGTCCATCACATTTTGTTGTGTTCAAAACAATCATGTTTAAAACAGTTACTCATCTATTATGTCAACTGTTATTTATTACATTACTTTAAAAATCTGAACTAGAACACACACACACACACAGGCTCCATTTCAAAATAACTTGTAATATTTATATTTACATAAATTAAGGGGCAACATAGCCTAAAATGTGCCAAAAATCTAAAATCCAAATCCATTCATAAATAAAAAATTGGTACACGTTTTCATAAAGGTATGGGCTTTGGAAATATTTTATAAATACATTTATATTACCTAAATTTATTATTTTGCTTGTTATTTTGCTTATTCTTAAAATGTCTAGTACTGTGACTTCCATAATATTAGATTTTAATAAATCTAAAATCTTGTCCTAGTTCTAGGCTTGAAAACGCATGTCACTGAAATAAATTGACAGAATGGTTTGGTTTGAAAGAAATATTCTAATACTTAATGATAATTTTTTTTATACTTATTGTTTTTTTTTTCAATCAGGTTTGTTTCGGAAGGTAGCTACTGCAGCGATGAGATTGCTGCAGCTGGAATCTCCAGCTTGTATGTACAGTGTGGGTGAAATCAATGAACATATGGTGGGAGTCAGCAATGTCTGCCCTTCACTCACCCTACACTGGTGCAATGTTCTGATCCTGCTCAACTTTGATGACAGAAGTCTGTGGACTCGAGTTGTCCAGACTCCATCAACATATAAAGTCAATGAGTCGAGGTGAGTTGTCTATCTTTAATGGACTCTTTCAACTGCTAAATGAAACCTTGTCTTAAGAAATTTAATCAAATGCCTCTGATTTACCGATTGAAAAACTACTTTTATCATCCTTAGCAAAGAGAGGTAACTCTGACTAAAAAAAATACTTGAAAAAAATAATTTTAAAAATTGAACAATTTGTCTATTTTGAAAAAATATATACTTTTACTACCTTTAGAATATAAACAAGCTTAAAAAATATTCAATGTCTGGCGTAGGCCTTATGTTGAGACCAATCGTCATAGAAGGCATGACCTGCAATGTCACAACCTGTGAGCAGTGGAGACCAATTGCTAGTTGGCACGTCACAGGTCTGTATGATGTGGCAACAAGCTTTCTGTCTCCATTGCCACAGGTTGCGACATCGCAGGTCAGTGTTGAGGCCTACTATAAAGATTAGTCTCGGTTATACTCTAATGTATTGGCATTTTCCTTTAAAAAATTATCAGAAAAAAAGCTGTACAACCTGTTTCCCCATGCATCTGTTCTTGCTCTGAACTAGAAATGATATTCTCTTCTAATATGAAAGTTTCAATAAAAATGCTGCTTGCATCTCAACGCTAACACATTAGAAGTCTACTGCTATGGCAGTAGGAGCTTTTTAGTTAATACATGGATCTGAGCTACAGAGGAATCAGGTTCTCTTGTCTTTTTCCTTTTGAGGTACATTTTCCTTGACCCTTCACTGATGATAATAAACAGCAATTTGTTTGATTACTTCTAACTTTATGTGTTCTGTTACTAATAGATTTAATACTGATTGCAAGCTGATAACACATTCCTACATTTGTATAAACCAGGGGAGACTATGCTGTGAACCCAGACTACAGTGAAGTTAGTGGAGGTCATCATGCTAGGCCATCGCAATGTTGTGGCTTGGAGATGCTGAGACGAGGAGGGCTGATACTTTTCTGTGATTATGTAGTGAGTTGATGGACTGTGTTTTTCTAACATACTTAGATCACTAGAGAGTTTAGTATTTCAAAGATGGTCTCAATCACTTCTGCTGCTACATTTTGACAGCTAATTGTTTTGGTGCTCATTTTTGTCTCATTCTTAACAGTGTGAAAATTTAAGTGATGCAGAACATATGACCTGGCTAATTATCAACCATGTTAGTGACCTCATACTGTTGTCTCAGGAGTCCCCTGTGCAAGATTTTATTAGGTGATTAAACTTGTGAAATTCTTAGTTATAGATCTACTTCTACCTACTTCAAGTCCATGTAAATAAATCTTAACTTTTAAGAAAACTTTTCACTTGTTAAAATTTCATTGGACTAGATAGCAACACATTTTTGTAATAGAAGAGAACAAACAATTTTGTTTTGTATATCAGTGCAATACACAGGAACTCTGCTGCCAGTAGTCTGTTTATTCAGGCCATTCACGCAAGAGGAGACAGCATCACCAAGGTACTTTTGCATTTGTTCCCTGTAAAATTATTGATATATTTTGTTTCTATTATGTAATACTAAAAATTCAAATGTTTTGATGGCAAGCCTAAGACTATGTTTTTGTGTTTAGCCATCTATGGTCAAGAGGACATTGAAGTGTCTGGATGCTGTTCACATCTCCCAAAGTGGATCACTTATAGCGTTGTTAATAGACAAGTTTCTTGGTTGTCACAGGCTGGCCATTGCTAGGATGACTGATTCTATTGTTTGCCAGAGACTGGAAACATTGCTTGGAGAATCTACAGAAGTAATGGAATTATTTTTTTTTTTAATTTCGAAAAACTTGAAATAATGAAACCATTATGAAGTAACTCAAACTATCAAAAGTAGAAACTTGATAACTGATAGTTGAAAGGGTTGCTGTTGTTTTTTTTATCTTTAATTCAAGAGTTTGAGACAGCTTTGTATTGCTTAGGTACATGAAGTGTATGAAGTTTGTTAAATTAACTTGATAACCACTGACTACTAAAACAAATTACTTTTTGCTTTAGATACTAATCATTAGAGTTTATAAAAACTTTTTTTAAAGTATGCATTTATTTTTTTTCTTCTTGAAGGAGATTAGTAAACAATTGCCCAAAGAAGACATTGAGAAATTATTACAGTTTCTGAAATCAAATGGTCTGATAAAAAGGTACAAAGGTTTTTGCAAATATCTTAGTAGAAGAGCATTATGTAATTCTTTTAAACTGGGTGGCGCTGTGCCTGAGTGGTTAAGCATTTTTCTTCTGAATCTGGGTTCATATGTAGGTGCAGACTAGAATTTTGAATTTTGTAATGGGTACCTGGCTTTAGTAGGGGAAAATAAAGATGGTTCGTTGTTGCCCTGGCCACATGACACCCTGTTCATTAACCATCGGCCAAAGAAACAGATGACCTTAACATCATCTGCCCTATAGATCACAAGGTCTGAAAGAATAACGTTACTATTTTACTTTTCTTTTAAACGGTCCAATCATCCTAATAAAAAAACTATAAAGACATAAAATATACTGTAATTATAGATAGTATTATTATAAGTATTTTAAATATTTAATTGCATTCTCCCTGCAAATTAATAAATAAAATTATAACAGACAATGTTTGCCTGTTAAGAATTAGTGCAACCTCTTTTGTGTGCTTTTCCAACATCTAGGCATCAGCGTTTGACATCATTACTAAGGAAGTTGTGTCTAGCTGCTGGTTCAACAGCTGAGATAAAACTATCACCTGAGAGATCACATCCATTGTTTGTAGTTCCGCAAGAAATTGCACAAATTTCTATTGATAAGGTAATTGTAAAACAATAAGAATATATGGAGTCTAGTTTTATTGAATTAAAAACAAATATGACAACAATTGATTAAACTTATTTTGCCCATGCATGCTTATCTGAGAAGAAGTAAATGCCAAAAATAATAAATAAATAAACCAATGATTGCAAAACATTGATTAATTACATTTGAGTTTATGTTTGATAATTGCTAGAAATTAACATTCTCAAAAATGATAACTGATTTTAATGAGTTGTTCTTTCAGATGTTTTACCTGTCTGTGGTCAGAGAACAGTGCTTTCAGCCAGCCCCCAATACAAGGGAGTGTGCTTATTTATTACAAAGACTGGAGTATCCAGATATTCTTTCTGTTACTATGACAAAGGTAAGTCATACAACATCTCTTAGTGATTCTAAATTGTATCTGCAGTATTCCACTTACTTTCTGTTTACTGCATCAAAGATTGCTTATATTATTATACAATAAATTGGTTTAAATCTCATAAATAAATATATTTCGTGTAAGAATCACTTTGTCACATCTTTTCAGGAGTTTAATTTGTCAATATTAGAAGAGTGCATGTCTCTTGGAGCATTCCGTTCTGTGCTGCGCTACAACCGTGACCATGACCTTGGCTCTTTGAGTCCCCAAGTCAGCACAAAAGAACCCATACTTGATCCATTGTTCCAGGCCTCTCAATTAACCCTGTTCCGTCACATCAATAATGTAGTCATCCAGCTTCCGTCACCACATCAGTGTTTGGTCTTTTCAGGTGAGCTCTTTTGATTTGAAAACATTTTGTTCTTGTGCAAAGTGTCACTTTACATTTGGATGAGCTCAGAGCATCTGACTTACTAGTTTGAGATACCTTTCCTCCTTTCTTTCTTCATCTAGTTTATGGAGTGGGTCAAACTAGGTCATTGTCTATTCTGAAAAAGAAGTGTTTTTTTTGTTTTTTTTTATATATAATAAACTTGTTTTTGAAATATACAGTACAGTATTACTCAAGGAAAAAAAGGTTATATTATCCTTTCAGATGCCTGAAAGTCTAGGATTATGTTAAATTAAGTTCACCAGTTTTTGTAGTAAACACTGAAGAACTGCTTAATATTTTGTCTTTTAGATTCTGCTCCGGCATCTCACTTACACTATATGGATCGCATTGAAGAATTGTTTACTGAGGCCCAGTGGGTGGAGAACAACTTCTGCCTGGCATCTGCTCTGGTCAGGTACATGGTGTCATTGAGTCAGTTCACATGGAAGGCAGAAGTACCGCAGGAAAATCTAAAGGACATCATAAGCTTTACAGTTTTGTGTGCAGAGGTTTGTGTCCATAGCAACATCAATCCAGGAGGTACTATGCTAGTTCACATTGTGAATAACTTAAGTAATTTAAACAAAAAATATTTCTCTATTTTGTTTTCAGCTTATTCATTGGTCTGTGGAGCATGATATGTTGCCAGATTCTGAGCATGTCCAGAATTATCTTTCATGTTTGTCACTTCTGTTACAAGATCCAGTTATCCACTTGCTGATTGGTCAGACAGAATATGCCACACATGTCTGTAGCATTGTCAGCTTTCTGCACCAGCTTCTGTCTTCATGTAAGTGCTCTTTATGTATTCAGCATATAGAGATAAAAGAGAATGAAAAATAGGAAATATTTCTGATCTGTGCGCACAATCTCTATTTATTCATAACTTCTAAAGCTTGATGTTTAACTTGGCATTAAAAATAGTTTATCAAAAAATTATGTAATAAACTATCATAATATCCAAATAAACTTTTTGAGACGCATTAATTCAAAGTGAAAAGCTCCTGTTCCACACCTGGCTATTGGATTAAATCCTTTTTAACAGTCAATCAGATTATGGTGCTTACAGTGCCAATCCTTACTGGACTTTGTTCAAGCCTAGTAACTGGACAAAAGCTATATTGTTACTTCAAGCAGGCAAAAAATCCTATTTTCAGACACTCACTTGTCGAAAACTAAAACTCACAATATCCTATATTCACTCTATGATGAATTTTTTTTTTCAAAAACCATGAAACTCTGTGTGGCTTACATTTGAGGCTGCAACTGACATTCATTGCTAGAAACTTTAATCTCTTGCACATTGATTGTTGCGCTGTGCACTGTTTACAAATTGAGATACTTATAATTTGATGTTTGATTGTTATTCTATTTCCAAGTTTATATGATACATTAATCTCACTTTTTTTTTTTTCCCTTTTAATGCTGGAAATTTCAGGGCATATTTAGCACAGCTATTAGCAAGCTCAAAATTTGATGTTATTGTTTAGACTAAGAATGCTAACTTGATAATTAGTGGGACACTTATATTGTATAGCCAATCAGCAGATAGTCCACTCAACTTTCAATATATTTTGCTAGAATCCATTTTCAAGGTAGTCTAAAAATATGCTCTTACCCAATATGGCTCTCTTGATAAGGATTGGATGTGACTTTATTGATATTATGTTAAATAAATCTTATCCATTATATATATTGCTCAGTGGCTGTACTGCCTGGTGAGCCTGTGGCCTCATTGTTTCAAGATGACCGTCGGGAAGATGCTGAAGATGATGATGGTAAGAAATCCAAATAAACGAGAGATTTTTGAATGCATCTTTTTAATCTTCTTTCTCAAATCTGATCGGCATTTGTCATACAATGACATCTCCATGTTTCCTGTTGTTTACATTTCCTTTTTATATTTCAGTTTCTTTGTCAGCATGTTTAATCAGAGCCTGTGATGAGATTTCTGAGCTGGTGCATTGTCTACACACCAGGCTTGACCCCAACTCTAGTCCTGAACCACAACTACCTCCGTTCCTGGCATCACCTTTCAGAAATATCATTATTGGTAAAACACTATTGTTACTTATGACTATGAGGAATTAAAACTATTAAGACTAAATCTGACAAAAATAACTTAACACAATTTTTTTTGGTATACCAGTTCTTTTGAGAATACAATATGGTGTACAATAATTGTTTCTTTGTGACATTATTTTTGAATTGACAAAATTAATATAACTTTATACATTGATTATAAAGAACAAGTGTATTCCCATGCAAATGTAATATATAGATGACTGCTGAAGACCATATACTAATGTTTATGTCTACTGAACTCAACAGCTGTGTCACGCCTACCTGCAGTCAACACCTATGCACGTACTCCACCTTTAGTCTGGAGGTTGGGCTGGTCCCCCACCCCTGTTGGTGAACTGAGAACATGTTTACCTCCATTACCTGTGGAGTACCTACAGGAGAAGGATGTGTTGAAAGAATTTGTTTCCAGAATCAACTCTCTTGGTAAACTTTTAAATATTATATCCTAGACATGATCCATAATCTTGATATTTCAAATGTTAGCATGCTATTAGTTTTGTGACATGATCCATAATCTTGATATTTCAAATGTTAGCATGCTATTAGTTTTGTGACATGATCCATAATCTTGATATTTCAAATGTTAGCATGCTATTAGTTTTGTGACATGATCCATAATCTTGATATTTCAAATGTTAGCATGCTATTAGTTTTGGTGGCTTGTTGTCTTGCCTTATAACTACTACTCTCTCCTGAATCCTCAGGGTGGGTCAATAGACAACAATTTGAAGAAAGCTGGATGAGTCTTCTAGGGGTACTGAATCCAGTCTCCCACACAGGGCATGAGTTATCTCCAGAGGTAATTATTTTACTGCATCTCTGAATATCAATCAATTTTTAATAATTAGATAACAATGTTATTTTACTTTGTTTACTATGTTATGCATACCCTTAAATATGCACAACATATCACTTAGGCAGATGTGTTTTTAATAGTATAAATTGAAAAGCCTGCCCTCACATTTGTCATCTTAAGTAAATCAAATCACTATTCAATAAGTTTGCCATGATAAATTAGTGTTCACTTTTATGTTTGAAACTAATAGATCACTCCTATATAAGATAGATTTAAATAAGTTTTTAAAAACAGTTTTATTTCTGTTGTGTTGTAGGAAGAAATAGAGCAGGCCCAAGGTATGGTGTTAGCTGTGAAGGCCATCACAAGTCTTCTACTACAGTCATCTCTTGTGCCCTATGCAGGAAACCCAAGCAACAGTTTCTATGAAGTTAGACCCAGAGACAAACCTTTAGCATTTCTACACACACGGTGAACACTTATGACCGTATACTACATAGTATAATTGGTAACCTTTTAAAGCATTGTTTAGTACTGAGTCATTTTTATACTTATAGATATATTTATTTTTCAACAGATGTGGTAAAAAGCTGTCACTTATTCGTGGTTTAATAGAACAAGAGATTATTAATTTATGTGCTTCTAGGTAAGATTTTCTAATATTGGTATTGCTTAAAATGATCTTCTTGCATCTTACATTACGGTTTTAATATTGCCCACAAAATTATTTTTATATTAATGTTCTTGTAGGCCTGACAGACTTGTGTCTCAAGCCTACAGTGGTATTCCATCTGACAAATTCAGACTAAGTTTATTTGATGGCAATTTGGAGAGAGAGCTGGGTGTTGAGGAATTTAACTTGGGTCAGGTCAGTTTCTTAGTGAGGGAGTTATTGCTTAGTCTATTAATAAGATGTATATGTTGCATCTGCCACATACACTACATTGCATAGGTACTTTACATGAACTAGATTTTTGTCCTCGACTTTCCTAAGTAAGCTGCCTAGGTTTGTGTTCTTCACATAATCATATGGAGTTATTTGTATTGTCCTGTCCTATTATTTGTGTTAATCGACTCTATCTTATTTATTCAAGTTTTCTAATTTCTTTAACATTTTGTTTTATCAGTTAAGTTCATTGTTTTGAATGAGTTGCTTTTAAAATTAAAAGAATTTTTAAAAAACTTTCTAGATTTCTGTTGAGTCCACTTGGTCACTAGTAGGTAGTCTGGATACCAACTTGTCCAACTCTGACACAACAGACTCCATGGATAGTCCCAGTGGTCAGCCAAAATCACCCACCTCACACCCCACTGCCAGTGGGGTCAAGTTCTCAACCAATCGTTCCATCTACCACTGCGGCCTGGACATTCACTCGTGTCTGCAGTTCTTGCTGGAGTTGTACGGAGCCTGGCTTCACTTGGAAAACAATCCCAAACCTCCTTTGATGTTGCTCAATGCTGTGGTGAAGTCTGTGAGTAGTGAAATGAAGCTGTGTACTATTAATAAAAGTCAACCAAATTAGTTTTTATAAAGTTAAACATCATGTTTTAGTTTACATAGTTATTTGTTTAAAAAATTCAGAACCCTTTTTTTTTTAAATGTCATCCACATTCTTTAAAACATAATACTCTTTACAAATACTGGACATTTTGAAATGATTGTAAATCCATGAAATAATACTTTAAAAAAAAAATGTTTTTTTTTATTGTTGCCTTAGCCTATAAGTCAGACATTATTCTTTTTTTTTCCTCTGAAACTTTTGTAAAATTGACTAATTGCTGGACTTATTGTCTAGATGGTGTGTTTGTCTGACCTGTTTATGGAGAGGGAGCAGTTTGAGTTCATGCAGGACATCCTCCTGGACCTATTGAAGGGTCATCCTGTGGAAGATGAACTTATAACTCAGTACCTGACTGTTGGAATGTGTAAAGCAACAGCTGTAGTTGGCACAGTGAGTACATCTCATTATTTCAAACACTGAGATTCCAGTAAGACTAAATCCGCTAAGTAGAGACTAGATAAACTAAATCAAGTCTAGGTTGTATGCAATGTCTTGGAGATTAGCCAGTATTAAATATCCTAGCCAATCAGGACTGTGATAAAAAACTATGTTAATGAATCCTTTCTCTTCTTATCTGGGTTTTTTTTTTATTTCTGGAAATTGGTTTCTTCAAAAATAAATAAAATAGAAATAAAATGTTTATATTTTTTAAAATATAAGTATGACTTGTTCCACCAAAGTTTGTCTGTCTCCCCAGGAAGCACTAGTCAATGATAGAGTTGTGAAGCTGGTAGATGCTGGCCTGAAGAGCACTCACTTACCCACCAAAATTTCAGCTCTGCATGGCTCACTGTACCTCCTTGAAGGTGGGATCACAGATCTGAACACCAGTCTCTTACCAATACTGACAGATTTTTTATCCAAACATTTAGCCATTGTGATATCTCAGTAAGTTGATGTCATTTGTATACATGTAATTTGTACTTATGCTCAAACCAAGCTGAATCTAGCTCTTCTAAATAGGATCTGTGATAAATTCTAAACTCATACTTTGTGTCCCAACTTTGTTTTGTATCATGAGGTCAGCATTTGACTACGTTCTGTCAGTTGGGTTTTATTTCATGGGAGACAGTTTTTTTTCCCCATTGCAGCACCTTATGTTGTTGAAGAGACCAATCCTAGAAGCACAGGTCACACTGGCTGCCCTTGAAACAATATGCTCTACTACAGTTGTATTTTTGACATCCTGTGAAGTGATCTATCCTATGCATATTTCTCTAAGCTGTGGATAATTCTAATTTAATTAATATGTCCCAGATAATAAACATATATATATAATGAAAACTGATATGTGAAGAAGCTTGCATTCATCCACAGAGGAAGGGATATTCTTCAGACCTTTAGTTTGTTGTCATATATAATATGTAACGCCAGCACATAGGCCCCTTCACTGAAAACACTGTAAATGGCCTGACCCCTTGGTTCTCTCATGATTTCTCCAATTATTCTCAAGATATGTTATAGATAATCATTTCCATATCATGAACAGATCTGTATATTATTCTAACATGCTGATTAAAGTGTAGTAGTTGACTATTGTTATTGTCTCCCTTTATATATAGTTCGTCCATCGTGGTTCGATGATGACCACCTTGTCATCCAGGGGGCTGAGGGCTTTGCAATGGGGTTTTATGCCTCCTCATGTGGCTGGTGAGACCTATGTGAGCCCGGAATGTTCAGCCGCACACTGGGCAGGTTATTCCAGCTGGAGCTAGTGTCGTTTGCCTTGATTTTCTTTTCTGGTGTTTTTCTTCTGCCAGCGTTGTTCTTTTTTCCTCAGCAACCTGTGCGCCAGTTTTCACAGCGCGACGCCATGATGCTCTGTCATGTGCCTCTGTCTCCTAGGTGCCTGGGTCTATGCTGAACGCCTTCAGAGAAGCTTTGAGGGTGTCCCTGAAGCGCTTTCTTTGACCACCTTGCGAGCGCTTTCCTTCGCTTAGTTGGCCATACAAGAGTCGTTTAGGGATGCGGTGGTCTTCCATTCTGTAGACGTGACCTGCCCATTGCAGCTGGGACTGCATCAGGATTGTGTGGATGCGTTGCAGACACGCTCTTCGAAGGACTTCTGTATCTGGTATTTTGTCTTGCCATTTGACATTTAGTATTTTTCTCAGACATGTCATGTGGAAGTGGTTCAGTTTCTTTGCATGTTTACTGTACACTGTCCATGTTTCTGAGGAATAGAGCAATGTAGGGAGGATGACGGCTCTATAGACCCCTAGCTTTGTGTTTGTGGTGATACCACGTCTGTTCCAGACATTTTTAGACAGTCTGCCATAGGATGCACTGGCCTTGGCGATACACAGGTCGATTTCACTATCGATTTTTCCATTTCTGGAGAGTGTGCTGCCAAGATATGTGAATTTGTCCACTGCGTTTATATCCTGTCCATTTATAGTGATGCTTGGATCCGAGTAGGCTTTCCCAGGAGCAGGTAGATATAAGACTTCAGTCTTGTTCGTATTGATGGTAAGGCCAAAGTCTGAGCATACTCTTGAGAAGTCACTGACCTATGCTCTGCAGATCATTTTCAGAGCAGGCATTTAGGGCACAGTCGTCAGCAAATAGCAAGTCTCTGATTACTGCTGCATTTGTTTTTGATTTTGCTTTAAGCCGCCTTGGGTTGAATAGGCCACCATCAAATCTGTATGATATATTTATCCCGTTGTTTTCTCTATTTGTGAATGCATCTGTCAGCATAGCGGAGAACATGATGCTGAACAGTGTAGGTGCTAGGACACAGCCTTGTTTTACCCCGTTTGATACTTCAAAGGGCTCCTATGGTTCTCCACTTTCTTGGACATGAGCCTTCATGCCATCATGAAATAGTCTCACTGTGGTTATGAATTTTTGTGGACAGCCATACTTTGACATGATCTTCCAGAGTCCTTCTCTGCTAACAGTGTTGAATGCCTTTGTTAAGTCGACATATATTGAGAACAGGTCAGCATTTTGTTCTTGGCATTTTTCCTGGAGCTGCCTTGCTGCAAATATCATATCAATGGTTCCACGCTCTTTTCTGAAGCTGCACTGGCTTTCTGGTAGTAGACCATATTCTATGTGTTGCATGAGCCGATTTAGTAGGATGCGTGCAAGGATTTTCCCAGCAATAGAGAGAAGAGATATTCCTCTGTGGTTGTCGCAGATCTGGCGGTTTCGTTTTCGCTTGTATAAATGAACAATTTTGGCATCTTTAAAGTCTTGTGGTATTGACTCTTTTTCCCACATAATTAAGAAGAGCTTATGAAGTCTTTCAATCAGGGCTAATCCACCTTTTTTGTAGACCTCTGCTGGAATGGAGTCAGCTCTTGGGGCTTTTCCGCTTGCAAGCTGTTGAATGGCAAGATCGGTTTCCTTTAGCGTAGGGGGGGTCATCCATTTTTTCATTTATTGGTACTTGCTGTAGCCTGTCTATGGCTGCTTCATTTAGGATGGAAGGTGTATTGAGAACCTTTTCAAAGTGCTCTGCCCAGCGTTTTAGGATTTCTTCCTTATCTGTCAATAGGATTGTCCCATCAGCATTTAATAGAGGGGATGAGCCTGACTCTGTGGGTCCATAGATTTCGTTTATGGCATGGTAGAAGTTCTTCATATCGTGCTTGTCAGCAAATTCCTGTATTGTTTCCACTTTCTTGCTAAGCCAGGTATCTTGCATTTGGCGTAACTGATTTTGCACATTTTTGCGGATGTTAGTGAATGCATTTTTAGTGGACTGGGAGTTTGGGTTGTTCAGATACAATTTTTGGAGCTTGTGCTTTTCGTCTAATAGTTTTCTGATCTCAGTACTGTTTTCATCAAACCAGTCCTGATGCTTTCTCTCCATAGGACCGAGTATGTTTAATGCTGTGCTATAGATAGCATTCCCAGCTTTTATCTACATTTGATTCAGTTAGAAGGGTGGCAGTTCTCTATCGCATCTGCAAGCGACTGTTCAGTTTTGTCATCTGCTAAGCTGGCCGTGTTTAGCCTTTTTAGGGGTTTAGATTTTGTGGACGTCTCTTTGGTTGAATACGAATGTTACGTTTTGTAATGATGAGGCGGTGGTCTGTTCCACACTCTGCACCACAGCCAGATTTGGTGACACGAATGTCCTGACGGTCAGATTGTCTGGTGATGACGTAATCTATGAGGTGCCAGTGTCTTGAGCGGGGATGCATCCAGGAAGTTCGCTTTCTCATTGGAAGACTGAATATTGTGTTCGATATGAGCAGCTTGTGTTCAGCACAGGTCTGGAGTAGTAATAATCCGTTGCTGTTGCATTGACCTATCCCGAATTTGCCTAAGACTCCTTTCCAGATGTGATGGTCAGAGCCGACTCTTGCGTTGAAGTCACCGAGAATGAGTAGCTTTTCTGTTTCTGGAATATCAAGTAAGGTGGAGTTTAGTTCTTCGTTGAACTTTGCTATGACATCATCTGGGTTGGTCATGGTGGGTGCGTAACAGCTAACAATGGAAATATGTTTCTTTCCGTTTTGTAAAGGCAGCTTTAGAGTCATGAGCCTATCACTAATTCCTTTGGGAGGCCCGACTAGTTTGGATACTATAGATGTTTTTATGGCAAAGCCGACTCCAGATTCATGTCGTACTTCAGTGCTTCAGAAGAAAGTATACCCAGATTCTCTTTCCCAGAGTTCACCTTTATCTGCAAGCCGAGTCTCGCTTAGTGCTGCTATGTCTATGTTGTATCTGTGGAGCTCCCTGGCTACTAGTGCAGTTCGTCTTTGTGGTCTATCAGATGTGTCGTTGTCAAGTAGTGTGCGCACATTCCATGCGCCTATGGTAAGAGGAACTATCCTCGTCTTTTTCTTTGAATTTCAACCGCTTGAGTAGGGTTCCCGCCAACTGCGGTAGGCTGGCTAGGATAGTTTTGAGCAGGCAATTTTTGGGGCACCTTTTCTAGCCCTGTCCTCAAGCTATGTAGGTGAGCAGTGCACTCCTAAATAGTGCTGCTCAGACACTCAGGGGGCTGCCGGACTCCACTGCTGCTCTGTGTCAGTGGTGAACGACCATATGGCCTGAGCCACCTGTGTGCAGGGTTGCAGCTACGGCTTCCAGTGTGCCCACACCTACCGCTTCACTGCTTGCCTGTTGCCACAGGACTTTGGTTTGGTTGTGTTTGGGGGGGGGGGGGGATGACAAGTGACTTGCACTGGAATTTGGATTGAAGTGAGGAGGATTCGCGCAACACTTCACTCTCTCACCCTAAAGCCCGTCCTTTTCCGGAAGCAAGATTTGGTCAAGATGTCCGGGGACAAGTTTGGGTGCAGTGGATGACCAGAGACTTTCTGTGTGTCTTGTCCTGCTTTTGAGTACTCCACAGCACTGTGCTGGTACTTGCCTTTCTGTTCGATTAGTCTAGTTTTGTGATGTTACGCACAGGCCGCCAAGTCACATGCTAGGTTTCACAGAACCTCAATGTACTGAGTGCCATGGACATGTCAGATACCCTCTACCTGGTTTAGCCGGCCAGTCAAAGCCGTTTCTGGGGTGTGGCCGCTGCGCATGCTACAGCTTCTGGGAGCCACAGGTGAGAGTTGGGTACCGAGTGGGAACCAAGAGTGAGTCAAGCTACCCTCAAAAAGAAGGTACGACTGCCTGTCCACTAGAGGTGCTACCCCTCCTAGATACCCCATACACTCCCTTTATAAAGATGACAGCTTAGAACCATCTTGTAATTCTTATGTTTTGTTTTGTTTTGTATTTTTTAGATTTGTAAAAAAAATCCATTTTGAATCAGATTTGTTTTGTTTTCTTTCAGATCTTGTATTATAAGTCAACAGTTTGTCATCACTATGTGGGCAGTGGCTTTTTATATTATTGAAAACTTTAACAATGAAATTAAAGACACAGACTTTGTGTCTAAAACTCTTCAGGTAAAGATCCAGGCTTGTTGGTGGAAGTAAAAATCAAATTGTAAAATTAAGTTAGTTTAGATAAATACATAATTGTAGGCCAAATTTTATTTCGTTTAAGTTGCAGTTATGTACCAATAGATAGAGAGAAACATATTTGCTTAGATATTTGTATTACTAATTAGGTCAAAAACATCATGGTTTTGTTAGGAGTATATTCACTAACAAATGTTTTCTGTTGAAAGGACAAGATTTGTCACTCACGTATTATGATTTGCTCTTTATATGCACAGTGTTTGATTTGTAAGTTATAGCTCTGAATAATAGTGGACCTTCCCCACCTCTAGGTGCTTTTTGACGGAGGTCTGGATTGCACTACACCAGACGGAGGTCCTTGTCTCACTACATTCTAATACTAGATATAAATCCATCATGAAGTGTTTTTTTTCTGGATCTGGTGAATGTGATATCGTGAAGGGGCCTGGATCCAGGATGTGATGATTCCACAGGGCATACCCAGGGCACAGTCCACTTTAAGCTTTCTACTGCAGAAAAGTTCCATTTGGAGAGCTCTATGGATGGCTGAGAATGGACCATTGGCCAACCCCACCTTGTCCCATGGATATTCCGGTTACAGTCTTCAGACCTAGATGTTTCCTTTTATGTCAGTATTGGAGAAAATTGCCAATACCGAAAACTCCATTAAAATGCGGGGACTATATATTTATATATTTAAAAAAAGCCTGAGGAAACACCCAGCCTACACTAAATGCCAAGGAATTTAACGAAAAATCCATATGGGCTCAGACGTCGCCTCGTAAAAGGTCTGCGCATGGCAGTTTCTTCCAGGACTGCCTGTGATAAGTCAGCTACTGGAAATAAAAAACAGACTAGCAGCAAACACCTAAACCTTTTGCAACTCAGCATCTTAGGCCTACAAAACAAGACAACAGAACTCCAACACATACTCAAGAAGCATGATATACACATAGCGCTACTGCAAGAAACACTACTGCCCAAGAAAAAAATAAACATCACAGGCTACACACAGTACAGATGCCTTTGCACCAAATCCAGGGAATTATGACCCTCATAAGAAACGTCACACAAGCCACAGTAAAACAAACACAGAACAATACAGACATCGACGCGCAGGAAATACTTCTTTGGAGAGGAGGAACAAAGTACACCATCAAAAATTACTATTGCCCACCATCATCAACAGCAGAAATAGACATACAACTACCACACTACACAAGGACAATAATAGCTGGCGACTTCAATGCACACACACCTTCCCTAGGCTACCCACACTACAACAAGCATGGCAAAGAAATAGAGGATGTAACAAATGCCTCTAACCTACAACTTCTGCAAAAACAAAACTTCATCTCCAACTTTCCTACACAGAGCACACAACACAACTAGCAGACCTGACCTAATGTCTCTACAGACATTACCGACTCTTCTAAAATAACAGTACTTGAAGACATAGGTAGTGACCACAGGCCTATACTCCTCAATATTGGAACGCCAGGTAGATACCAATCAAGCAAAACAACTAGATGGAACTATAAAAAAGCTAACTGGGCAGTTTTTTCACAAGAAACAGACACAAGACTATCAAGCATAATGGAGACAGACGTCAATTCAACCTACACAACTATAGTCTCCAACATCTTACAAGCAGCAAAAAAACACATCCCTCGAGGCCAAGTTAAGAAATACAAACCTTTTTGGACACCTGAATGAGATAAATTAGTAAAAGAAAGAAACATGGCCAGGAAGACTATAGAAAAAAACCCTACTAGAGAGAACAAGACAACGTACAACAAATTGACAGGGCTTATAAGATACAAAATTAAAACAGAAAAAAAGAAAAAGTGGACCACAACATGCAAACAACTAGATCTAAACAAGGATGGTCGAAAGACTTAGACCCTTCTGCACCGGCTAGCAGGAAAGAAACAAATAACAAACCCCCAACCTATAAAAGGCACTGACGACATAATAACACAAAACCTTAAAAAGGCTGAAACCTTCAATAAATATTTTGCCAGCATTAACAAGTCAAAGCCAAGAAAACAACTGGACCAGGCCTTCAGTAATATCTTAAAGAAAGAAGAAAAAGCTCCAACAGTCAACTGTCAGATCTTTGACACTCCGTTCACTCTACATGAGCTCAATACTGCCCTAAAAAGCCTCAAGTCAAGAAAATCCTCTGGACCCGATAAAATAACAAATGAAATGATTCAGGGACTAGGACCACAGGCCCAAAACTGTATACTTAACTTTATCAACCATACATCTCTAGTAAAAAAAGTTTGGAAGAAGAACTACCACAAGGTTCAGCCCTTAGCTGCACTCTCTTTCTAATCTTCATGAACGACCTCCCGGACCTCATTTCGGTCAATAAGGCACTTTATGCAGATGACCTTTTAATTTGGACTACAGAGAAATATCCAGTGCTGACTAGATCCAAACTAAATAGAGCCCTCACAACTATCTCCACATATTCAAAATTATGGAAGATGGAAATAAACAAAGAAAAGTCAGTTTATTCAATCTTTAGCCACAGCAACAAAACAGCAAAAAGAAACTACATCCTAAAAATAGACTCTCAGCCAATAAATAAAGAAGAAAATCCAACATATCTTGGTGTAAAACTAGACCAAAGACTGTCTCTAAAACACTTTATGGCAGATTTAAAAGACAAGGCATCACAAAGATTAAACATAATAAAACACCTAGCAGGAACATCCTGGGGAGCTGAAAAGAAAACCTTAAGACAGTTATACACTGGATATGTCAGATCTGTAATGGATAAGTGTCTCTCCATGCAAGTAGCTGCCAACAAAACAATCATCATTAGATACAATCCAAAACCAAGCCTTGCGTCTAATTAGTGGAGGTATGAGAACTACTCCCACAGCAGCCTGTGAAATAGACTCCAATATTGAACCTCTTAAGTTAAGGCGCAACAGAGCAGCATTAGGAGCTATTGAGAGATACAGAAGGTTGGAGGACGATCATCCAAATAAATTACTAACACAGAGAAATAGGAAAAACAACCAAAAAAAGCAAAGGACTCTGATCCAACTTACTGACGAACTAGCCCTAAAACACCACCTACCCAATAACAGAGAAAAAATTACCAGGTTTTCAAACATTACATCCGGACTAAACTACAAACAACCAACCATTAAAACACATTTACTAAATAACACCTTAACAAAAGAATCTAATCCACTGGAGCTCAAAGTAGGCACGCTTGAAACAATCGAAAGCTATAAAAAAACAGCTATCCATATTTATACAGACGGATTGGCTTTCAAAGCTACCATCAATGCTGGTCTTGGTGCCTTCCTGGTCTTCCCTAAAAATAAACACTTTGAGATAAGCGCACCCTGTGGCGATTACTGCTCAAACTTCCAAGCCGAAATTGAGGCAATTACCATAGCACTCCAGACAGTGGAAAACAAAATATATGAAGGAGTGCAACCACCATCAGATATTGTTGTCTTTACAGACTCCCAATCTACTCTGCAAGCACTTAACAGCAGCACCTCAAACAGACCAAGAGAGTTGACAACACTCATTGTGATAATCTATCAGATGATATCAAAATTAAATATCAATAATCAATATCACACTACAGTGGATCCCTGGACACATTGGCAGGACAGGACACACACCACTATTAAATTACCACCTGAACAAAATAAACTCCACACAACTACCCCTTTGCAGACACTGCGCCCACCCCTTTGAAACCGTAAACCATATCCTCTTTGAATGCCCCTCCCTAATCCACCTTAGGCAGACCCTACTTTCACTACAGCCCAACAAAAACCAACACCCTGTACGGCAGTGCTGAACAACTGAAGAAAACAGCACACTTTTTTTCCTTGGCACAGTCTGCAAAAGAGCTCACAGCTCAGCAGCAATAAAGCTGGCTAGAAGAAGAAGAAGAATAGCTCTGATTTCCTCTGAATGGTTTTTTTTTTCTTCTTCTTACTGATACAAAAATGTTTGTTGATTTTTGTGGTAGAAGACATTTCAATGTTTGTTGTCTTGTATTTAGCTAGTTGTTCAGACCGCCTCTGGCAATGAAGAGAATGTGTCGACTTCTGTCTTCTTGACCGTCATGAAAGGTACTGAGAGACTTTTGTTGACTGACGTCTTGTCACAGAGTGATACAGAACTGATCATCAAACTCAGCATGGACAGGTATGCCACTACTGTCTGAAGGACTAAGATTCTACGTTTTTATTGGTTGATTTATTATATTTTCACTTTCATTTAAAGTGTGCATATATGTTTAAAATCATTTTGTGAAAACATAAACTTTTTATATTCATTCTAGTTAATATTTGTTCTTTAAATTGCCTTTGGAAAATAATTAATCTGTAACAATTTGGAATAACAAATTAAGTTGAAAAATAAATGTGAAGTTGATAAACTGTCAACTATCAAGTATGAATCATTTGAAAAGAAAGTTTTGATTATAAACAAAAGTTACAAACAAGTTATTCCAGGCAAATGTAACTTCCTGTTTACTATACAAGATGTTTTCAAACTTGAAATATTGTTTGTGTGTGTCTCTGTTTCAAATTATGATTATCTATTCCATGGGATTTGAACAGGCTGTGTCTCCCTAACCCTCAGAGGGCTCTAGCAGCATTAGGTCTAATGTTCACCTGCATGTATTCAGGTCAGTGAACACAATGCTTATAGTTCTTATTGTCAAAAAATTCTCATTGTACTTCAGATGAGTTTGATCAGCCATGGGACTAAACATTTAGCAAAATGATTTTTGAAAAATTGAGTAAAAAATGTTTGTTGTATGAACTAATTAGCAGCATCTAATTAATTAAAGAAAGAGTTTTGAATTATTTCTGCAATAGCCTGTAGATTTCATTGAAAAAAAAGTTAAAATTCAAGCTGATGAAAATGATAAAAAAACAACTTATAAACATATATCGTTAGAAGTTAGATATTTGCAGTAATTTTTATTTTCTTACGGATGTTTATTTTTACTTAAAATATTTTCTTTAAATGTTTGCTGTTCAAAGTATTATATTAATAATAAATACAAAAATTAAAATTATTATTTTTTTAATAGTTTATAAAACAAATGCATCTTTTAGGTAAATCTATGGATCAGTACAGTCCTCGACCTAGAGAGGAACAAGTTTTTGTAGATAGCGGCTTTCAGTTGTTACATCAGGATCCTGACTCACTTATACTGGCCATGGAGAGAGTAACAGTATTGTTTGATAGGTATGTGTGAGTGGAGTCCACACTTTTGATATTTTATAAATGTAATGAGTCTCCTTATCATTACATCAGTTTTATGTCTATTTACACCAGGATCAAGAAAGGCTATCCATATGAAGCCAGGGTTATCACAAGACTGCTACCTGCTTTCTTGGCAGATTTTTTCCCAGCTCAGGACATAATGAACAAAGTAATTGGAGAGTTCTTGTCAGCCCACCAGCCCTACCCCTACCTGATAGCCAAAGTGGTATTCCAGGTTTGTCTACTAAACTACTTATAATATATCAGTGTTTGGTCCAATACTCACCTCGTAATAGTAGGCTAATGCTTAGGTTATTTTAAATTAACTACTTTCTTATAATATGTTTGGTCTAATACTCACCTCATGATAGCAGGCTAAGCTTAGGTTATTTTAAATAGTATTTTTATAATGGATTTTTGTCATTCCAATGAAAGGTATAATTAATGTCATGCCAACTAAAAGTGGACATATAATATTTTAGTTCTTATTTAAACCTGTCATATTACATAAAGTTGATTATGTGGTCATTTCATCTGTGAATGTCATATAATTAGAACAGAAATAAAAACAATATTAAAAAAAAACAACAATGTTTGATATATAAAGTTGTTTAAGAATAAAAAATTTACCCTAAACAGTCTTATAATACAAAGTAACCTTAATATATTCTCTCCATGTTCTACTCCTATTGCCAGGTATTTGCGACCCTCCACCAGCAGCAACAACAAGGACTGGTCAAGGAGTGGGTCATGCTCAGCTTGTCTAACTTCACCCAGCGCTCACCTCTGGCCATGGCCATGTGGAGCCTAACTTTGTTCTTTATTAGTGCATCTACCAACGTCTGGCTCAGGTCACTGTATCCTTTATTTGGAACTGCACACTTGTATTATATTGAACTGTGATTTCTGTAACTTTTTGAACTCTGAAGCTCAATATTACTTTTCTTAAGAAATTCATGATCTAGAAGAATTAAATATATTTGGGATTTAATGCTATCAATGGTTAAGTTTTTACTTCTTATTTTCAACTGTTGCTAGTAACCAAAATATACAGTTATAAGTTAAGGTTGACTGTATCTTCACAAAATCTTACCTCTTTGATTGAATTCTTAAACAAATATGATTAAAACTATTATACACCTTGGCACATTTTTTGTTTCTTTGCCTAATTAAAAGTTCTTGCCAGAGTTTTATTTTTATTTTATAGATTTTTAAGTGACAGTGTTATATTTCAATTGAAAAACTTGTAAAAGATGTAGATGCTAGATCTATGTAGCAATTGAAAAAGGGGGCAGGGTAAAAAAAATGTATGGCTAGTGAAATAACGTGGCTTACTGACTTGAGTAAGTTATTTTCTTATTGGATAATTCAACACTGGACATACATGTAGACAAAAAGGCAAAATGAAACACATGATTGTCCCATCAGCTATTCATCAACTAGTTTATTATTAAAAGTCCATCCTCCTCCTAGATTTATACATACTAGTAAGAGACATCCATTCTGTTTCTGTCAATATCCTAACATTCTTGGTAGTCATGGTTTCAGATGATTTTTATCTAGGTTTTAGTTTGATAATTTGTTTTTAGTGAAGTTATTTTAATTTTGTCCAAAAGTTTCCACATCTCCCACTAACAACTTTTAAAATTAAGGTAGGAAGGAGATTTAAACCAATACTGCAAGACACAGCCTCTCTAACCATCACACAGCCTCTCTAACTATCACACAGCCTCTCTAACTATCACACAGCCTCTCTAACTATCACACAGTCTCTCTAACTATCACACAGCCTCTCTAACTATCACACAGCCTCTCCAATGGAATGCATTATTTGCATAAAGATGAAAAAGTTTAGATGAAAATAAACATTTGTAGATAATATTAGGACTAAAATAAATAAAAAAAATATTTGGTTTTTAAATTATGAACTTCATAGCATTGCATTTCATTTGGTTTCTGAAAAGTAAAATACAAATAAATAATGTTACATCAAAGAATTCATACAAGGAAGGGAGATAATGTATAAACTGTTATATAATGGCAAGTGAGCCATAGGAATCTTTGTTTCAGTAAACTTTACTGTTTGGGCAATCTACTGACCCAATTGGTGCTGCCATAGGTACAATAAAACTATTTCAGATGGTCACCATTACTCATTAATGTAGAAAGTGACAATCATAGTGTATTTTAAATATATAATACTTTGGCAATAATGTTATATAATGTATTTTTTGTTTTACTATGTTATTGTCTTTGACTAGTTTTAGCTTTCCTCATGTGATTGGGCGAATGGGCTACATGGAAACAGCGGACAGAAGTCTCTTCTGTATGTGTGCCCTGGACTTCTATCGTCAGCTGGTGGAGGAGAGTCACAAGAGAGCCTTTGTTTCCACATTCCTAACAATTGCTGCACCAGATTCCCCATACTCAGACCTTGTACAGTGCATATCTAGCATTTGAAGCAACTGACCAGTGGTCAAGATGATGTGACCATTTCTTTCTGCAGCAGATTAGTATCAAGGGATATTAGTAGATTCTTTGTTGGCCGACACCATTCCAGAAAAGGACCCACTGATGGCACCACTGTCGGTTTGATCAAAGCAGCTGTAACGGTTTGACTGAAGCAGCTCAATGAAAATGTTAGCCATGTGCTGGTTCAGCCATATTTGTTTGTTTGTTCTGTCATTGTATCTAGATGTACACTATATTTTCATTGTCAGTTCACACCAACAGTTTATTGACAATATTAATTTTATCTCAGCAAAAACATTTGTTGTGCAAATATCCAATCCAGGGTTGGTGCTGGAATGAAGGGATGGGAAAGGGGGGGGCCCACACAAATACTTGTTAAGACTTCACAGCACACTCACAAAGATGATGTGAACCATATACAACTTTTGCTCAGTTCTATTTGCCGAATGTTATGTTTAATGTGATGACAACAGTCAAGAGCTTATTCATGATTTGGATGGTTAGGCTTTGTGTTCTACTATTCAGCTAGTCATTGATTTGTTAGAAGCTTTTTTTTTTTTTTGTGTGTACATTATTTCCAATGTATCAGAGCAATAACCCAGGACATTCACTCCAGAAATAGGTTGGTAGCTAGAGGAAATCTAAAGTACCGGTATGAAATTTTCATCATTGTTGAGGGTTCTTGTCCAGAGCTTTTGAAAGAGCCTTCACTCACATGGAGATTGATGATGATGAGCATTATTTGAAGAATTGACCGAATTAAATGAAAATGTGATGGTTTTAGAAAGTCTAAGAACTAAAATTAATTTTGGCTGTTGTTTTTTTTTCATGCATTTTATCCTTTCTACTTTTGAATTCTCTTGTTTTATTGAACTGTTTGAAACTTTGTGCACATTGTCGTCTGCTTGAACTTGAACCAGTTGATTTGACACAGGAAGCAAAACGAATGAGAGTAAGGAATATGCAGTTCTTATTTTTCTTGCTGTGTAACGCTTTTGGTTCTGCCAATACATGTTACTTTATTATGGTTTCTTTAACTATGAAATGGTTCCATCACTTTGTTACGGGGTGTTTGATGGATTCAGTCTAGAATGTTTCATACTTACAAGACTTCTTCTGGATGTTGTAGATGTATTATTTTATGAAATAAATTTACATGTCAGTTATTACTTTTTATTATTAGTTGTTGATTTCTTTAAATCACTAGTGCTTGCCTTTGTAAATAAGAAGGCATTTTTTTTTTCCAGGGAAAGGAAACTCATGGTAAAAAATTGAATCATGTCCCATTAGTCTTCAATCCTGAGAGATAGAAACCTGTGAGTAAGTTTTCTGTTCAAGTTTATCCCAGCGTTTCTTAAACTGTGTGCTGGTTTGGTTGGGGGGGGGGGGGGGGGCGACGTCCTAACAAAAGGGGTGTGGTGAAAGACCCGTCAATTTATTTTTGATGGAAAAAATATTTTGATCGTAGTTTCAAATCCACGTTAAAATATGAACCAAGTAAAAGGAAACCTATCTCCCATGTTTTGACAATCAAAATATTTTAAGCAGACATTGATTAATCTTCATGTGAACTGTTTTCGTTAGTCATTTCATGATCTGCAGAAGCATTCTGGGATAGCTTTAATTTGCATTTAGTGATATTATAGATCAGGGTTTCCAGCACTTTTTGTCAGAAATACTTCACGAATTAGTATATTTAATATTTAGCGGAACACTTGACTTATTCTCTGGAAACAGCTGGATGGCAGGGTAATGTGACAAAGTCTGTACAGAACTTTCTGACAGACTATCAGGACGCTCGAATCAAGTCTAGCATCAAAGTATCCTTTAAATACAGTATTACTGTAAAAAAGTAAAGTTCCCCTTTCAGACTTTGCGATCTATAGGGCCGATGATGTAAAGACCATCTGTTGCTGTGTCAAACGGATAACTAGGGTGTCATTGGGCGAGCACAACGACCTTTACATTTTCTCCAACTAATGTCAGGTACCCATTATAGCTGGGTGGACTCAGAGGCGCCATAAAGATTCCGGAATTAAAAATCCCAGTCTTCACCAAGATTCGAACGCTGGGCCCTTCGGTTCAGGAGTGTATCTTTGACAAGTAAACTAGTGACACAGAACTGATAAGTAGATGTATGATTGAATAACTGAACCTCATCCTCTTTAAACCAAACTACTTCACTCAACTTTTTCAACAAATTCTCAGGAGCGAGCTGAGACTCAACGCGGGCATGTTGGTATACGACATGAATGAAGAAATGACATATTACTCTCTCTCCAAGTGTTGAAGCTCACCTGATGAAATATCATGCAGACGTTTGCAACGTGAATATATTCTTACTTCATTCTCTCTTGTCTATCTACTTCCATAACTCTCTTTGCCCAATATCGTAGGACTTGGAGCTGCAGGCTCCGTCCGGCGTATCAGGCGGCAAGCTGTCTCCATAAAAACTATTTTTTACCTCTTCCCAGCTGGTGTCCACTCGAGACCAATCCTGATGAAAGGCCTAAACACTGACCTGCAACGTCACAACTTGTGGGCAGTTTAGACCTATAGCTCGTTGCCAAGTCAGGCGTCTGTACGACATTTTCATGCATAGAATTAACGTTTTAAACCAGGCATCGATCTCGTGGTCTGTCTTTAAAGTTGATCCGATAATCTTGACCCCGGGTCATTATTCTACACCGTTGTCTTGATAATCACATGTTATTTCTTTCTGTTCTGCCAAGGCTCTCTCGATCAAGTTCTCAATTAAGGTTCTTTTTACCCCGCTATTTCCAAGCCTTCTGCATCTCTGACCACGCCGCCCCAATCTTAGAACGCCACGTAACAAACCAAGTCATCCATGATACATTTAGCGGGAGAGAGAGAAGAACAAAAAATCTGTTGCAGACGAGAAGTAAAAAAAGGTAACAGAAGCTACGTGTTCCAAGATAGCCGTTGACCTGGAAGAAAGGACAGGAAGGATAAAACCGATCCTCATTACGCTCTCCTTTGAGTGCCTTGATTGTGTGCTTGTGTGTGGGCAGCTAAGATGTCGACTTTTGGAAAGATTCTACCGACAGATTACAAGATTCTCTACCAATAGTTTATATCTAATCACGACCCAAACACGACCTTTTAATAATGTTACTATGTAATTTTAAGAATCATTACGTGTGAATCAAATGTAACTAAAGTGAGTAACATGCTGAAATACGAGACGACTATATAACACAAGATAATAAAGGGAGTTTGTTTTGCTAAAAAACTCGTAGGCGGCCTTCGGGCCAGTCGTAGCCTACTGAAACAATTCAATACACAAATTCATATATCAATTACATACAAGTGGCATATTTACGTGAACTCTTCTTGATTTGCAAATGTTTCTACACTGGCTGCATTTAATGAACATACTTAAAACATTTGTTTTTGTTAGAGTCTTATTGGATTATGTTTAAAAATTCGCTAATTTGACAATTAATGGCGTGTAGTTAAACTGCAAATGGTCCAGAAGGTGAAATGAACAATGTGTATGGTTGAATTATTCTATACACACAAACGAGTACATAAAATTTCCTTTCACAGACAACTGGTTGATTCAGGTCCTAATCAGATATTTTATTACTAGAAAAAAATCATTCTCAAATGATCCGAAAGGCTGACTGGTCGTGAGTATGAATTTCATCCCAATGATCCTGAGTTCAAATCATGCACGTAGCCATTGTACGCCTGGAGGACTGGGCGATGGTGTTTGATTGTGAAGGAACGTCTGTAACGTAAAGATTCAAGCTCCACAATCTTCACTAAACAAGTATGGTGGGAAGGATACATTTAGTGAAAGGGCCAAACTTGACAGTGCACCGGCCTTAAAACAAAAAAGCCAGTTGACCTTTACCCCGAAATAGCCGCCAAAAAGAGCACATTTAAATAATAAATGTGGACACTTCACCTTTTCTGCTGGCATCCTTTGCTGAAATTCGGGATCTATATCTTCTCCTCAACCTATTTTGCGAGTCCTTTAAAAAGTCCTTAGTAATTCATGCGCGGCTGCAGTCTTTTTTTTTTGTTTTTTTCTGTTACGAAAATCAAAGACAGATAAGCATCAAGACATTTATTGTTCTATGCTATACCCACCACACACATAAATAACAATAGAGAAAACTTCGTAAAAGTAAGCTACATGTCTTATGTTGACCTAATTCCTACGTTTTTCAATCATTGGGGTTTAAATTCGATACAATGAACTTCAGACTAGACGCTATGCATCTATCAGGACACACTTGATTGTCACTCTTTTGTCTCCCTTTGACAGCTCTTGTTTGTTGATGTCTGTTTTCAGCCAAAGCTCGTCGCGTCAGTTCCACAATACTGCACGAGAACAGACGAGAATTGAGCTCAATTATTTGTGAATCACGCAGCTTGCGTATGTATCGGGGATATGAGTTAGTATGTCTGTATGTCTATGTGTGTCTGTGTAGGACAGGTTGCAATGGCGACGATCATAAGAAACAACAACAAATCTATTTTATGTGACTTCAATATTGTCATTTAAACCTATATGCTTATGCCTAATCGATTTGTTATTTAAAGTATTTTTTTTTAAACTTGTGAATAATTCCTATATGCTCATTTCTGATTTGGGTTTAACGGAGGATAAAGAATCCGCTACAATCTGTCATCAGTTGAAATAATAGGCCTATTCAATCAAATCAAAACAGAACCTGGCATAAGTAATTAGAAAACATATATATATATATATATAGATGGCTCCTTTTGTCTCGAAAGGCAATGGATGCGCCCAAATGAGTCACTGGTTTTGGTTTAATCTTGAGACGGGGCAGAATCTGGTGTGGCTAATGAAGCCAATTCTAGAGCGGCAGACTTTGCCACAATTCATACATGTGTATGCCTCAGATTCAGGGTTAGCGGACTGGGCAGCTTTCTTTTTTTCTCTCTTGATTAAGGCCGCTTCAATTATTTTGTTCTCAGCGAGGGTTGTCCCAGCACGCACAGTCTGTCTCCATGCACTCCGGTCTTTGGCTATGTTTTCCCACATACTTTCGCTGATGCTTGTGGCTCTCATGTATCGCTTGCAGACATATGTTAGTCTTGGGTGGCCCTTGGGTCTGACTACTTCCACAAGCTCAGCATATAAGATATCTTTCGGGATTCTACCATCTGGCATGCGGGTGACATGTCCGAGCCATCGTAATCTTCTTTGTGTCAGGAGAGCATACATGCTGTTCATATTGGCCAATCTCAAAACTTCCTGATTGTAGACATGGTCCCTCCAAGAGATGCCAATTATGCGTCTCAGGCAGCGCAAGAGGAAACTATTCAATCTGTGCTCTTGGTACATGTATGTTGACCAGCTTTCACTTCCATAAAGGAGAGTGCTCACAACACAGGCGTTGTAGACTAGGATTTTGGTCGCTGTGGTCAATTTACCATTTTCCCAGACGCGCTTGGAGAGTTTTGCAAAAGCTGTGGTAACTTTTCCTAAACTTTTTGTCAGCTCAATGTCTAAGTCTAGGTTACTGACAATTGTTGAACCCAATTAGGTAAATTCCTGCACCACTGAAAGGGTGTGGTTCCCAATATGTATTACAGGTATTTCTGCGACGTCTTGTGCCAGGATTTCGGTCTTGGAGAGACTTATAGTAAGGCTAAACTCTTGACAAGCAGCTGCCAAGGCGTTCACTAGCTTCTGTAGACCTCCTTGTGAGTGAGATACGAGTGCCGCGTCATCGGCCAACAGCAGCTCCCTTATCAAGATACGACGTCTTTTCGTTTTAGCTTGAAGACGTGCCAGGTTAAAGAGCCTTCCATCGGATCTGCTATGGATATATATTCCGTATTCCAAGGATTTAAAAGCACTGGTTAGTACAACTGGAAGAAGATGCCAAATAGTGTTGGAGCCAGTACACATCCTTGTTTTACAACGCTCTTAATGGAGAATGGCCTGGAGGAAGAACTTTCAAACTGAAATGTGCCCTGCATATTTTCGTGAAAAGCTGACACTAGTTTTCTTAACTTATTTGGGCAGCCGATTCTCTCTAGTACAGCAAACAGAACGCTTCTGCTAACAAGGTCAAAGGCCTTGGTCAAATCAATAAATGCTATGAAGAGGGGCTGCTTTTGTTCTCTGCTCTTCTCCTATAGAGAAAATCATATATGTTGTAGATCTACCTGCCCTAAAGCCACACTGCGACTCTGGATAAACACGATCTGCCAGGATCTGTAATCGCTTCAGCAATACACTAGCAAAAGCCTTTCCGACTATGCTAAGCAGTGAGATATGTCTATAATTGTTAATTGAGAAAAAGCAAATTATAAATTTAGGCCAACTGTAATTTGAAAAGGTTAGTAAGTATGATATTCGGACATCTGGCCACTTAAACGGTCAAAACACAACATGTATTTAAGTATAATGATCTGTTAATGTTAAAAAGCATTTCAAGAGTTGATTAAAAAAATTAAGCTCCTGCTTGCCCGCTAGGGAGGGTGGGTGATTGCTGATGGAAGTAAGAACTTGGATATTTATCTCCCCCTTCTTTGTTGGCTTGGAAAACCTGTTTTACTTCACCTAAACCCGATATATTTAAAAAGGAGGTGCAAATCAATTACATCACAATTAGTAATGTCTGGTAACATAGTAACATCTATTTCATCAACAAGTACAATAAAGGATTTTGAATTGATTAGCTAAATAAGATGTCCTGCCAAACAATGCAGTTTCAGCTTATCAAAACCTACTTGACATTCGTTACTGTTCTTTAAGCCTGTTACCAATGTTTCATTATTTTTTCCTGTTAAAATGAACGAAAACACATTACCTTTATAACTATTGTACAGAGATCCTTCATGTACTATCAACTAAAGTTTGTCACAAAATAGAAACAAGTGAACACTATTTTTCTGAATGTCTTCAATCTGTGGTCTATTAAAAAGAAAAGAAGCAGCCATATGTTACGTTCAGTCTTAGAAGCAAATAAACATTAAAAACGATTTCAAACTTGCAGCAGCTCACACAAAGTCTCAGAGATCCAGAGACGCTATAAGCAGGGCCGGAGCTAAGGAAGTGCAGGCGGGGCTACAGCGCCAGGGCCGCCACATACATAAATCCGGCCCTGGTTATAAATTTAGATATAAGGACAAGAAGAACTAAAAAGAGGATCATTTGGAATCTGGATTTCTTTTTAATTTAAAGAGTTCAAGAGATGCACTTACCATACCATAAGATGTTGGTTCATGAAATGAAAGGTTTTAAATATTACACCATTAGCTTCTGGCCCTTGTAAGTAGAAGCTGTAACAGACACACACACACACATCAAACCAACAAATCAAAGTAGTAACCCGATGTCCGAACGCTTACTACAGAGTTGGAATGTTTCAATGAAGGGGCAGAACTGACCGATGTTAGGAACAAGTCATGAGGGAGATGTATTCGTTTTAAAAAAATATTTTCAAATTATTTAGCATTAAAGCGCCGCCGCGGGTGAGTGTTTAAGCGCTTGGCCTCCGAACATGAGGTCCTGGGTTCGAATCTCGATGAAGACTGGGATTTTGAGATTAGGGATTTTTAGTCCACTCAGCTCTAATGAGTACCTGTCTTTAGTTGGGGTGGAAGTAAATGTGGTTGGTCGTTGTGTTGGCCACATGACACTCTGATAGTTAACCATTAGCTAAACAATCAGATGATCTCTGCCCTATAGATCGCAAGTCTGAAAGGAGTACTTTGATTTACTATTTACTATTAAACCTTCTATGTTCGCCAGAGAGATTAAACTTATTCACCGATTGAGAGGAAGACGTTGGTTAAATCTATAATCTATTCACTTCAAATCCTGACAAATGAGAGCCTATTATAGGTTTTAATTATAACTACAATGTATTGGCGGCCCGAGAGCATGAACTTCATTGGTTTTAGAAAATCTAGATCTAGATTCTAGAATATTTTATTCTTCATAGCGATGTAGATCTACACTTTAAAAAACATGTTTTAACCATATCTACATGTATTGATTTCTACTAAGTAAAAACCAAGGGGGATAATGAATCAAGGGGCTGCGAGCCTGCGTAAGGGAGATAATTAGTGTCACAATCGATAGATTGGAACTGCCTAGTTAATAAGAGCGCTCGGACAGGAAAGAATTTTTGTGTTCTTTCTTCTAGGTACGTCAAACTAATGACGCCAGTTCATTGCCGTGCTTTGATGTGTGAATGCTGATTTGTTAAGGCAGTGATGCTCAAAGCACGGACCGTGGGACATATTCAACCCGCCCCATGGTTCTATCCTGCTCCTCGTAACCTCTGCTCCCAATGATTAGTGAAAACGCAGAGGATCGGTTACTTTGAACTTTCTTTTTTAAGTTGCGATGCGTACGTGACTCTTTAGTCGTAAATTGATCTGGCCCCCAGTCTCACCCCATATTGGCCCACGGTCTGAGCCCACACTAATCTACCCCCCCCCTGTCTGAGCCCACACTAATGTGCCCCTTCCGTCTGAGCCCACACTAATCTGCCCCCTCCACAGTCTGAGCCCACACTGATCTCCCCCACCCCAGTCCTAGTCCACACTGATCTGCCCCCTCCCCAGTCTGAGTCCACACTGATCTGCCCCCCCCCCAGTCTGAGCCCACATTGATCTGCCCCTTCCGTCTGAGCCCACACTAATCTGCCCCTTCCACAATCTGAGCCCAGACTGATCCCCCCCCCCAATCTGAGTCCACACTGATCTGCCCCCTCCCCAGTCTGAGCCCACACTGATCTGCCCCCCCCCCCCCCAGTCTGAGCCCACATTGATCTGCCCCCCCCCCCCCCCCCAGTCTCAGCCCACTATGTAAACATAGTTGTAAATTTGTAAATAAAAATCTCGATTTATATATATAATTGCGCTAGCATCAGAAACGTTCCTGTGTTCGATCCCCATTCATTGGTCTATGTTTGGACATGTAGATGTAAGAGAGACACACGCATACAACACACACAGAACCTTTTTCAGAGGATGAAGGACCTAAACCAGAAACTACAGCGTGGGACATAAAGATCTCCCACATTTGGAGGGGGCACCGTATGGGCTGTAGTGGCAATAGAGATGTGGGACAGGTTTTATTCGTTAGGCTAGGCTCTACCATTTTCAACCTTTATAACATTTTTTTTTGCTTTCACAAGCCATCCGGAATTGAACAGGTGAACATCGTGACATTGAAGCATATAATGAAACCAAGCTATCTATTATATCGACTCTTTACTCTCAGTCGAAATGTAGCTTTACCAGACCGAAAACAATTATGAAAACCCATTAACACAAAACTGTTGTTTTTTTTTTATCCACTTTTAAAAAATATAAGCTTTGTTTTCTGGATAGTTGGGTTCTTTTGGTAGATTCATTCATAATGTGGGAGACGCTTATGCCCCACCGTGCACTAGAGTCTAGCCTCAAGATCTAATACGTTCATACACAATCACACACATACACACCAAGTAAAAAACAATATTGCTAATAACTCTGGGAATTTTCCTCTTCATTTCTGGTTGCTGTTTTAAAATTATTGAATAGGTCAATGTTCTTTGAGGAAACAAGGGGGATGGGGAGAATTTATTGAAATATTCGCCAAAAAAAAAATGCAATAACAAATTTCTTTGACTCCTAAAATATTTTAGACTAAATTTAAAAATAATTTGATGATTTGAGTGTATATATATGTCTTGAGTAATAACGACTTGAAAGCAGACATTAAATAGTTTATGTATAATATTTTGGGATAAACTGTTTTGTGCAGCCACCGAATGGTTCGAAGGAATTCAGTATGAAAATAAAAAGCAGTTCGTAGGCCAAGAGAAGAAAAAAAAAGAAATAGTCTGAACAGAAAAACAAATTTTGTAGAATAAAAGAGTAGGCTACATTTGTCTCGGGCTGCACAAAAAAAGCGACCTCACTTATTTCTCTCCTGTATAGCGTATTCTTTGACATATAATAATTAGATATGTGAAGTATTCCGTTCTCAAGCAGATCTGAAAAGCTCCTGGCGCTGGTAAGTCTGGATCTAAGAATAACTCTAAAAAAAAATAAAAAATTGAGGATTCAGTACCTCTCCTGGCCTTAATCCCCACCCCTCACTTTTGACCCGGAAGCCCTCTACCTGTAAAGTATTTCCGCTTCCGTTGTCTCACGGCTTCTTTAATTAGCATGAAATTAAAAGGCTGAAAGCAACACTTGTTGATGTGTGTTTTATATAGGTTGCACCAATCGGTGTTTTGGAGTAACATCCCTTGTAACTGTGGTTGTCAACCAATATGGCGTTAGATTAAACAGCTGATTTCATGTCTTATAAGTTATATCCAGAGTCTTGTTATTATTCGTTCATAATAATCAACAACACTCACATTGAGTAATAATAATACAATAAAAAAGGAAAAAGACATTTTCATTTCCCTTTACAGAGCTTATATCAACTCACTCTATGTGTATGTCTGTCTGTGTGTCTATCTGTATGAAAGACATTGGAACATTTTTTCCTCCCACTTTCCATTCTCGGATCAAGTTGAAATTTTGCATAATTATTCATAGTTGATGACAATACACGAATCAACCCAAAAAATTAACCAATTAATTAATCACTTAGTACTAATTAAATAATTTTGTTTAATAAGCTTTGTTTAAAAAAAAATAATCGTTTTTTTTTCTTTTTTTTTTTTTTTTTTGAACAAAAGATTTTTGTATGAATTCAAGATTGACTGTGATTGACAACTTTTCCTTAGCTTAGTAAGTGAACATATCCTAAAGCGAGCTTTAGCTGGGATTTAAATCATCCGAATGTTCAGAATAACAACCTGTTTTCTAACAAATAAACATTTTGCAGTTAACATTTTCCACATCAATTTTGGGTTGCCTGAGTCGGTCAAGAAAACCAGTGCCTTGGCAGAATTTAAGGCATTGGTTAATATGCATGACTAGATGCATGACGCGTAGGACGTAATCATCTTCTTTTTTGAAATAAAGTCTGTATTCTATAAGATAAGATGTTCCCCAACATTCTCTTGAACAGTGCTCAAACTGAACGCCTTGTAAGACATAGTCCATCTCAGCCTCCGTAGTGAGCATCACTGATATGTATATTATTGATGGTTGTGCAATGAATCGGAGAGTCTCATTGCCGTTAGGTGGATACGTCATATCAACATAAAGTGAAGGGATCATCCATTTATGACGTCAACAAAACAAAAAGTCGTTAACCCTTTTTTCTTTCCTTCATAACTTTTTTTTTGTCTTTCTCTCCACAGCATCCAAGTCTCTACTCTCTGCTTTCTTCTTTCGCACCCCCCCCCCCCTTTGCACCCCCAAATTAATTTGCCATATCTTCCCCATCTCTTTCTTTCTGTCCATTTACTCACTGCTTCCCGCCTTTTCTTTGAATGACTCCACCTGGGATTAGTTTTAACCAAATGTTTCCTGACGTGTTTCATGTCCACATCTACTGACGCGAGTCTTTTTTCTTCTTTGTTCATTCATAAAGATTCTCCCAGTTCCATTGGACTAGAGCAATATCCTGTTTGCACCCCAGGCATTATGTTTTCAACAGAAAGTCTCTTTCGTTGGCACTAGAAATCTTCAGCTTTGGAGGCACAAAGAATATTAATAAATAAATTGATAAATGGATGAACAGTATTTCAAAAATCGAAAAGTTTAAATAAGCTATGTATTTTTAAAAGCGTGCAACAGATTTTGCATTTTTGTTTCAGCACAGCCAATCAGTTTCTCTTTAACTTGTGCAATCTTAATGATTTAGTCGGTAGCAGTACAATCTTAATGATTTAGTCGCTAGCATTACAATTTTAATGATTTAGTCAGTAGCAGTTCAATCTTAATGATTTAGTCGGTAGCATTACAATCTTAATGATTTAGTCGGTAGCATTACAATTTTTATGACTTAGTCTGTAGCAGTACATTCTTATCGATTTAGTCGGTAGCAGTACATTCTTATTGATTTAGTCGGTAGCAGTACATTCTTAATGATTTAGTCGATAGCAGTACAATCTTAATGATTTAGTCGGTAGCAGTACAATCTTAATGATTTAGTCGCTAGCATTACAATTTTAATGATTTAGTCAGTAGCAGTTCAATCTTAATGATTTAGTCGGTAGCATTACAATTTTTATGACTTAGTCTGTAGCAGTACATTCTTATCGATTTAGTCGGTAGCAGTACATTCTTAATGATTTAGTCGATAGCAGTACAATCTTAATGATTTGGTCGGTAGCAGTACAATGTTAATGATTTGGTCGGTAGCAGTACAGTCTTAAAGTATTAATGATTTAGTCGGTAGTAGAACAATCTTAATGATTTAGTCGGTAGCAGTACAATCTTAATGATTTAGTCGGTAGCTGTACTATTTTAATGATTTAGTCGGTAGCAGTACAATCTTAATGATTTAATATTTCCTTGAAATGTCCCCCCTTCACTTTTCTTTTTCGGAAAGTTGTTCGTGGTGTTAAGATTTCTCTTTCCAAAAGAAAGCGCGATCAGTACGCCCTGTCATCGAGTGACAAGTTGGGCGACCAGTACGCCCTGTCATCGAGTGACAAGTTGGGCGATCAGTACGCCCTGTCATCGAGTGACAAGTTGGGCGATCAGTACGCCCTGTCATCGAGTGACAAGTTGGGCGATCAGTACGCCCTGTCATCGAGTGACAAGTTGGGCGACCAGTACGCCCTGTCATCGAGTGACAAGTTGGGCGATCAGTACGCCCTGTCATCGAGTGACAAGTTGGGCGATCAGTACGCCCTGTCATCGAGTGATAAGTTGGGCGATCAGTACGCCCTGCCATCGAGTGACGAGTTGGGCGATCAGTACGCCCTGTCATCGAGTGACAAGTTGGGCGATCAGTGCGCCCTTTCATCGAGTGACAAGTTGGGCGATTAGTACGCGCTGTAATCGAGTGACGAGTTGGGCGATCAGTACGCCCTGTCATCGAGTGACAAGTTGGGCGATCAGTGCGCCCTTTCATCGAGTGACAAGTTGGGCGATTAGTACGCGCTGTAATCGAGTGACGAGTTGGGCGATCAGTACGCGCTGTAATCGAGTGACAAGTTGGGCGACCAGTACGCTCTTTCATCGAGTGACAAGTTGGGCGATCAGACGCCCTGTCATTGAGTGACAAGTTGGGCGCTCAGTGCGCCCTTTCATCGAGTGACAAGTTGGGCGTTCAGTGCGCCCTTTCATCGAGTGACAAGTTGGGCGCTCAGTGCGCCCTTTCATCGAGTGACAAGTTGGGCGCTGTGCAACAAATGAGCTCCCACATTGTCTCAGACGTCACTGACGGAACAAACAATATTTCTTTTTTCCCAAATACTGATTCTTCTCTTCCCCCTTTTTAATCAGGTCACTAATGAGCCACTCATTACGTTGTGGGGGAATGTCTCTCTGTACCCAAGGATGGAGAGAAGACAAGATAATAAAAAGTATCTCACGGACTATGACACTAATGCCCAAAGGCAAGACCCGTTAACCCTCAGACTCCCGCTCTCTTGTGACGTCAGAGACCACGTCACATACAATCGGAAGTAGCAAATTGACTTCTCTTGCTGGACTCAAAAGACTCTTGTAGTGAAAGTGGTGGCACATCACTAACCAGTAGGCCACCACCTCACTCCCAGTTTTGTCTGAACAGCGAGATGGACGATCTTGAGCTAAAAACATCACAACAGCTGATGTATAAGTGTTATTATTTAATACATAGTCATATTTAAACCTATCTCTCTATTTACAGATGTTCACGATTGTTTTTAACCACAGTAATCTCCTCTTTGTTTCATTTGTTTTCATTTTCAAGATACAATTTCAATTATTGAATGAGTAAAAATCCATAACATAGAAAAAGAAGAGAAAGCAATAGAAGGTAACCGACAGAAAAACTTAAAAAGAAAACAAGAAATGAAATATTAAGGAACGTTACAATATTTAGATAAACTTCACAATGTAAAGGACGCTACAATGTTGCCAATCTATATACCCTCTGGGCCTCTTCAGGAGTCTGTGAACCTTTAGCAGTTAGCATCACAGTGCTACAATCTGACAGACTTTGTCTGATGATCAAAACCTGCATATGTGTCAGTCGTTTTTGTTTTAAGATCCAACAATTCACGAAGAAAAGGGGGGGGGGTCTGTTGTGTGGGCGAGACAACTTCAACAGAGTTAATATCTCACCCCCTTGTAAAGATGATATAACGTCGTTCTAACTAATTATATATATATTATCTAATAAGTAACATAATAAGGCTTGTCTTCGAGTCCGAAGATTAGTGAGGAATGCTGCGCAGCCCCAGCTGTGACCTACATATTTTGCCACATCCGGGGCAAGTATAGGCCTACACAAGATATGAATCCAGTAAGTTCACTCTAGATTTAAAACTAGATCTAGTAAATACACCCTTAATATAATTCTAGTTCATTCACTCAATAACTCAATCTACATGTAGTAAGTACATTATAGACATTTAAAATTAGTGAGTTCTAAACTAACAAGTCTCATTGCTACTTAGATCATTTGTGTTTTTCCGTGCACAGACCATTAAGTTTGGAATTGAATCATTGGAAAAGGTGATAGAAATAATTGGCGAATGTGATCCCTGGTGATCTTGTAACGCTAAACCATTTGGTGATATAATGGATTACTCAATGGCAAAGTTAGTCCAGTGGTTCTGTATAGTTAAAACAGTGGTGTCTTATGGTTGCACCAGTGGTGCCTATAGTTAAGCAAGTGGTGCCTTATAATTAATCCAGTGGTGCCTTATAGTTAAACCAGTGTTGCCATAGTTGAACCAATAGTGCTTTACAGTTAAACTATTCGTGCCTTAGTGAAGTCTTATAGTTAAACCAGTGTTGCTTAGAATTCAATTACTTTGTTCCATATAGTTCAATTAGTTTGTGAAGTATGCTTAAGTTAATAATGTCCTCTAGCTAGAGTGGGTGTATCGGCCTCTCCATTGGGGTATCCAGGGGGTGCGCGTTAGGATCGAACTGTATCTGCCCGTCGTGTACTATGAATATCGCTATATCGAAGGAGTCGCTTAGCTAAATAACAAATGCTGCAGATTTCAAGCCATTGTTATTTTCGATTATATTCTATGGAAGATCTCTCAAAGCCGTAACCAAGGTTACAGGAAAGTTTTGGAGTTCGCTTCTTTCACAGAAATAGGAAAAAAAAAGATTCTCCGACTCAAGAGCCAGTCACAGAATTGAAATCTCTTGACCGTCAAATCCTCAGGGTGAATGTTTGCGGTTCAGACAAGTCTAAAAGGATTGGGGTGTGTACGTTTGATTGGGGACTAACGGGGACGTTCCAGCCAACTGTGGTTAATGGTGGCGGTGATGGTGAACAGAGCAATCCAATGACATGATAGAAGGTAGAGCGGGATTAGTACGTACTAGGAGAGTCTTAGGTCTTCATAGTAACTTCTCAGGGAGGTGGTTAGTCCCACACATTTGGATATTTTTGTAACTAAACAGGTTCCATTACTTGCCAATATATTAATTATACTTGTAATTGTTGAAATATTAATAATTAAAGTTATCTATAATTACATTTATAATTTTTCTATTTCTATGTTCTGATGTATCTGAATTTACTGATACATTAATGCAAATAATTGGGATAAATTCAGCTCCAGGACTAGTGTAGCATTGAGCTCCAAAACTAGTGTAGCATTGAGCTCCAAGACTAGTGTAGCATTGAGCTCCAAGACTAGTGTACCATTGAGCTCCAAGACTAGTGTACCATTGAGCTCCAAGACTAGTGTACCATTGAGCTCCAAGACTAGTGTAGCATTGAGCTCCAAGACTAGTGTAGTATTGAGCTCCAAGACTAGTGTAGCATTGAGCTCCAAAACTAGTGAACCATTGAGCTCCAAGACTAGTGTAGCATTGAGCTCCAAGACTAGTGTAGCATTGAGCTCCAAAACTAGTGAACCATTGAGCTCCAAGACTAGTGTAGTATTGAGCTCCAAGACTAGTGTAGCATTGAGCTCCAAGACTAGTGTACTATTAAGCTCCAAGTCTAGTGTAGCATTGAGCTCCAAGATTAATGTAGCATTGAGCTCCAAGACTAGTGTACCATTGAGCTCCAAGACTAGTGTACCATTGAGTTCTAAGACTGGAGTAGTATTGAGCTCCAAGACTAGTGTGGCATTGAGCTCCAAGACTAGAGTAGCATTGAGCTCCAAGACTAGTGTACCATTGAGCTCCAAGACTGGAGTAGTATTGAGCTCCAAGACTAGTGTAGCATTGAGCTCCAAGACTAGTGTAGCATTGATCTCCAAGACTAGAGTAGCATTGAGCTCCAAGACTAGTGTACCATTGAGCTCCAAGACTAGTGTAGCATTGAGCTCCAAGACTAGTGTACCATTGAGCTCCAAGACTAGTGTACCATTGAGCTCCAAGACTAGTGTACCATTGAGCTCCAAGACTAGTGTAGCATTGAGCTCCAAGACTAGTGTAGTATTGAGCTCCAAGACTAGTGTAGCATTGAGCTCCAAGACTAGTGTACCATTGAGCTCCAAAACTAGTGTACCATTGAGCTCCAAGACTAGTGTACCATTGAGCTCCAAGACTGGAGTAGTGTTGAGCTCCAAGACTAGTGTACCATTGAGCTCCATGACTAGAGTAGCATTGAGCTCCAAGACTAGAGTAGCATTGAGCTCCAAGACTAGAGTAGTATTGAGCTCCAAGACTAGTGTACCATTGAGCTCCACGACTAGTGTACAATTGAGCTCCATGACTAGAGTAGCATTGACCTCCAAGACTAGTGTAGCATTGAGCTCCAAGACTGGAGTAGTATTGAGCTCCAAGACTAGTGTAGCATTGATCTCCAAGACTAGTGTAGCATTGATCTCCAAGACTAGAGTAGCATTGAGCTTTAAGACTAGTGTAGCATTGAGCTCCAAGACTAGAGTAGCATTGAGCTCCAAGACTAGTGTAGCATTGAGCTCCAAGACTAGTGTAGCATTGAGCTCCAAGACTAATGTAGCATTGAGCTCCAAGACTAGTGTACCATTGAGCTCCAAGACTAGTGTACCATTGAGCTCCAAGACTAGTGTAGCATTGAGCTCCAAGACTAGTCGCATTGAGCTCCAAGATTAGTGTAGCATTGAGCTCCAAGACTAGTGTAGCATTGAGCTCCAAGACTAGTGTAGCATTGAGCTCCAAGACTAGTGTAGCATTGATCTCCAAGACTAGAGTAGCATTGAGCTCCAAGACTAGTGTACCATTGAGCTCCAAGACTGGAGTAGTATTGAGCTCCAAGACTAGTGTACCATTGAGCTCCATGACTAGAGTAGCATTGAGCTCCAAGACTAGAGTAGCATTGAGCTCCAAGACTAGAGTAGTATTGAGCTCCAAGACTAGTGTACCATTGAGCTCCACGACTAGTGTACAATTGAGCTCCATGACTAGAGTAGCATTGACCTCCAAGACTAGTGTAGCATTGAGCTCCAAGACTGGAGTAGTATTGAGCTCCAAGACTAGTGTAGCATTGATCTCCAAGACTAGTGTAGCATTGATCTCCAAGACTAGAGTAGCATTGAGCTTTAAGACTAGTGTAGCATTGAGCTCCAAGACTAGAGTAGCATTGAGCTCCAAGACTAGTGTAGCATTGAGCTCCAAGACTAGTGTAGCATTGAGCTCCAAGACTAATGTAGCATTGAGCTCCAAGACTAGTGTACCATTGAGCTCCAAGACTAGTGTACCATTGAGCTCCAAGACTAGTGTAGCATTGAGCTCCAAGACTAGTCGCATTGAGCTCCAAGATTAGTGTAGCATTGAGCTCCAAGACTAGTGTAGCATTGAGCTCCAAGACTAGTGTAGCATTGAGCTCCAAGACTAGTGTAGCATTGAGGTCCAAGACTAGTGTAGCATTGAAGGTTAACAAGACAAGATAAATTGATCCATTTCTGTAACCCTCCCAAATTAATTGATTGAAAAAAAAAAACTTTAAAATATTGATTTCTTAAACTGTGTAATTACTCAGTTGACATGCGCACAAGTTCAGGATAATTAAATATATTTTTAATGAACAAATAATGAAAAAAAATCAAGGTTACAAAGACAGTTTGTGTGGAGACACGAACTCAAAATCGGCCCCCGAAGTGGTCCACCCAGGCAGGTCAAAAGGCAGGTTTCAATATTTTCAAAAGGAACATCAGAATGAAATTCTATCAAAACAAATGACAGAAAGAATGGAGAAAGAGGGTTGATGGATCTTGTATGGTGCCCCAGCGGTCCACAGACCAAAGGATAGGTGAAAGTGAATGTGAAGTTAGATGTGAACCTGGCCTAACTAATGTCTTATAATGAATGTATAATTGCTCTAATTATTTTGAAAATTGACAATCTCTTATTCCTCAAGAAAAAAATAAAAAATTCAGTGTTCTATTGTAATGTAGTAGCGCTGATAATATTGTTACGAATCTCACTATCCAGGCTCTCTGCAAACTGCACCATACACCACCAACTTAAAGAACTTGACAACTCAGGGCTCCAAAGTAACGTAACACTTTAATGGTTGAATAAATAACAGCCAATACTGTACAATTGGCAGCACGTAACACAAGACGGTACAAATATCTCTTTGGTAACACCGTTCCGCCGTATCAACTCTTGCACTGGCCTCTCCGTCTCGTTCCGGGCTTGCACTGGGTTCAACAGTTCAGGACTGACTTCACACACTAGGCTCGTTGTGTCGGACTCGATCGCAGACCAAGATCAAGACGCCAGTCGTCTCAACTGTACTTGACAGTACTCCGCATTGAACGTCGTAATGCTCCGTACAAAACCACACCGTTGATTTGTGCTGTAGTCGACCGTGTTCTGAACTCCTGTCGTGAACCCGCTTTCTGAACCTTGCTGTATTGAGCCCCTTTTCTCGACCGTCTTGACTGCGACACCTCCGCTCTTATATAGGGTCCCTACTGGCCTTCTCGAACCGGACAGAACGCCGCTCGACGTTTCTAGGTGGTCAGATGACTACAACTCTCGTGACGCCCCTGAGCTCTGTTCACGATGGCGAACCTTCCCGAACCGTCCTGTTGACACTTGACTCGGATGACCGTCATAACTCGTCACGGTTGACCGCTCGTTTAGCGCTGGCCTGGGGCGATTTGCGTCGGCTGGCTACACTCACACCACTACCCCCATCTGTGCCACCACCAGGTTTATAACAATATGAAAAACTACTTATTAATTGTTGTGATTATGTCCAACTTATATGCATACTAAATAGTTTTTTTCTTTTAAAAAAAAAGTAAAAACTTTTTTGTGTAAATGTAGTACTTAATATGACAGAACTTACTTAACTTAGCAATACAAATGTAAAAAAAAATTTGACAAAAAGTCTAAAACCATTTACATAAATGTTTAAAAAAATATGGTAAATGGTCATCTCTCCTACTAAGGTGCCTTCCGCGTTTGTTACTATTAATAGTGATTAGTTGTTAAATTGGTGTATTTTTATGAAAAAACTGCTTGCAGAAGTGATTTAAAAAATTAGATTTTTTTCAGAAAAAAAAAAATGAGCCGTTGCATCAGAACTTTGAATGGTCTAAAGTCTAAAATATTATGATGTCGCATTTTCACTATCTTTTCTAGTTTACGAGATCTAAACGGGACTGACTGACAGACAGACATTCCACAAAAAACTAATAGCGTCTTTTCTGCTTTCGGGGGCCGCTAATTGAAAACATTGAAAATAAAAAATGACCAGAATGAGGAATCGATTCTTGATATCAACGCTTTATCAACTATAAATGCTGTCTAGGTCTTAATCTACATTTTGACTCGTAAAGTTGGAATCTTGAAAATATATCTTCTCAGAACTCTACAATGGGATACATATAAAAACATTGAATGGGGTTTGTTGGTTTCAAATGTATTGCTACAGTTTGTATTAGAGTTTATGATAGAATAATTGACTAGATTTATTTCCTTCTTCAGTCGCGAAGAGACCATTGGGTTATTTCATACACAGAAATACCGTATCAAGATTTTCACAATTTTCTTTCGTAACCTCGATGTGAGACATTTGGGTTAAATTAAGACAACAATATTTATATTTTATACTTTAACGACATTGCCCATTCGGCACCTTCGTCACGGAGGTCACGGCCCATTACTATTTAATATATTTATTTGCTTCGAACTATATGTGGATTTTTGTATGCACCCTCCCCTACTGTATGTGTCGCTTTTTGAACTATTTCTTCAATGATCTAAACCGAATGAAATTTGTCTCTGTCCAAACGAGACTCATAAAATATCCATGATGTCAGCAGTCTCGAGAGCTTTAATGAAATCTCTCCACACGACTGTTACACTGATCCGGCATCACTGCCAGCGGCAAGAATGACTACAGTGAAAGGATGGGAGTAACATGAAACCAGTATTTCACACATAAAAACCTGTGAGAAACTAGGTGGTGCATAGATTGAATTAGACACAAGAAACAGAGCTTCGTTCTGTCCACGCATGCGCTAAATGGATTGAAGGCTGTCAGAATGTAAAGATCAAAATTTCACATTTCTCGCTGACTGTTTCTTAAAACGGATTAAAGACACTGGTACAAAAAAGTTGGTGATTCAGTTGACAGTTGTTATTTTTTGCCTGGCCCTGATAAAAACCTGTCTTTAGAATCAATACATTAGTACATCTCAGTACGTCCAACGTTCACTTTGTAACTAGCCACTTCCGTTCTCTTAGTGACCTTTTTTTTTTTTTTACGAGGGAGCAAATCGAATGAAATTTGTTAACAATGGGGTCACGCAACAAAAAGTGAAGTCTATTTCAAGCACACACACGCAATCAGTGTTATTCTGTTTATAATGTAATAAAGAGTTTCTTGGATAATGTAGCATTAATTATTCCATTACCTAGGTGATGTAGGTCTAGTATTCAGCGCTCTGCACGGATCAATGCAATTCGATTTCTCTATCTCTTAGATTTTTTTTGGTCTTGGAAGAGAAGATACGAGAATTTGGTCATGGGTGAGAATAAGAAAGAAAGAGTGAAAGATACAGAGAGAGAGAGAGAGAGAGAAATAGAATAGTAAGAGTGTTAGAGAGAGAGAGAGAAATAGAATAGTAAGAGTGTTAGAGAGAGAGAGAGAAATAGAATAGTAAGAGTGAGAGAGAGAGAGAGAAATAGAGAGAAAGGGAGAGAAAGAGAGTGAGAAAGAGAGTATGAGAGAGAATAAAAGAATTTGGTCATGGGTGAGAATAAGAAAGAAAGAGTGAAAGATACAGAGAGAGAGAGAGAGCAAGAGAAATAGAATAGTAAGAGTGTGAGAGAGAGAGAAATAGAGAGAAAGGGAGAGTGAGAAAGAGAGTATGAGAGAGAATCAAATAATTTGGTCATGGGTGAGAATAAGAAAAACGAGAAAGAGAGAGAGAGAGGAATACAGAGAGAGAGAGAGAGAGAAATAGCGAGATAGGGTGAGAGAGAACGAGAAAGAGAGAGGTGTAAGAGAGAAAGAGAGAGAGAACACTCAAATAGCACCCTAGTAAATGGAATTTTGTTAAAACTAAAAATGAAACTGGCGTTTGATCAAAATCTTCTTTTTGTCTCTTTGATACTATATTGTATTTCTGTTGTTTGTATGTCTGCATGTCTATATGAAGAGATGGTAGTATATGTGTTGTTCTGTGGGCTCTTCCATATGTTAAGTTGATTGATCAGTTCAGTTGTGAGTGAATACAAGACAAGCCATGCCTTCTGACTAAACAGTCTGAACAATCTAACCTAACAAGACTAGTATAATGTTACTGTTACACAAGCCAGAACCTTGGACAAACAAGATTGTACTTATCGATTCTATTTTTTTTGTTACGAGTGAGTAACTTAATATAAGTCAAACTAGTCCCACCGTACTGACCACAGAAAGCTACCACTGGATGTAATTGAGTAACTGAATAGAGCTGGATGAATACCTCGAGATATCTGCTCAGCCTTGTGCAGCATTTCGTTCGACTTTTTGTTTGTTTCTAAATATGATATCAATAATATCGGGTAGCATCCATGATTTATGTACACCAGTTGGTTTAAACATTTTGTATCAGAGGTTCTCAACATTATACAAATGTCACCATGGACTGAGTGTTGACTGAGTGTTGTGAATACGTCCTTGAGTTTGTAGAAGTTTATGTCGCATTGTCTCCAAGTGCAGGGGGCGGCAGAGTTTACGACTTGAAATAGATTAATCTCTCTCTCTCTCTCACCATTAAACTCTATAGTCACATCACAGGGTCCCCTGAGCTCGCAAAAGCTTTCATTCAGGAAACAGTACCAGAAAAAAGAAGTAGAGGAAGACAGAAAAAGCGATGAGAAGACAACATACAAGAAAGGACAGGCTTGTCATCGAAAGAGATTCAATCCAAGACAAAAGATAGAGAGGAATGGAGAAAGACGGTCAACAGATCTTGTGCGGTGCCCCAATGGCGCAACAGACTAAGGGATAGGTGAAGGTGAAAGTTATAAACTGAATACATTGATTATGGACCCTGAAATAAGCTTGTTTTATTTATATATAGATTTTAAATCCTCTGCCGGTAACAAATTATTTCCCTTATAGTTAAATGTATTTACTCTTCTATATAGATACATGAAGCTGCTAAATTGCATTGTGTAAATAAACTTCCTGTTTACACATTTCTTGACAACAAAGGATTAAACTTGAGGTCTCTTAACATTAAATGATTAAAATAGTAGCCATCCTATTAAGATCTTAACGTTCACCAATAGCTCTTGCTAGCCGTCTCCTCACCAGCTCCGAAACAATGATATGCACCTTCTTCCACACACTGAATCAGTCACTAAAACTAACTGTGTCTTGTTCAATCTTTTGAACACATTCAAAAACTTGAGGATCCTGGTAACGTCACTATTAAAATAAGAATACAGAAACGTCCACACTACATAATGATGAACAAAAGGAATACTATTACAACAAGCTGTTTGTGTAGTTAAGACTTAGCTCTAATGAGTCCAGCCATTGTAACTTCAAAATAAATAAGGTACGGTATCGGCATTGCTGGTAACCTATGAGTTTATTTATTTTAATATTAATTCACGTACACTCAAAGCAATTTAAAGTAAGTTAGTGCAGGAAAAACATGCACTGGAACCCAGTGATGACAGCGAAACAAATTTGAAGATTTGGAGAGCCAATTAATTTATATTTTTAAACTGTTTTTTTTTTAAATCATCATGGTGGGAATTAATCATGATTCTTTTTGCCTCCAGTATTTCAACGAGAAACATAGAATCTATATGACTAGTACACACGCAGGACACAGACTCACATAAACATATGCACCCATATGACTAGTACACACACAGGACACAGACTCACATAAACATATGCACCCATATGACTAGTACACACACAGGACACAGACTCACATAAACATATGCACCCATATGACTAGTACACACACAGGACACAGACTCACATAAACATATGCACCCATATGACTTGTACTCGCCAATATCTTCTTTGAATCTAATGCATCAAGCTATTGATTCCTGCCACAACTCCCTTGTACGTCCTCAGTCTGACCACTTCACCAGCGAGGCTGTCTTCTGGGGCTTACGTACGTCCTAAGAGTTTCAAGACATTCTCAAGGCCATCGGTCAATGGCCCATTCAAAATTCATCCAACACACGTCGTTAGAGACACTTGCAATGGTTGGGGGGGGGGGGTAGTAGTTAAAAAAACAAACATAACGGGGCTACTTTACAGCTGGACTTGATAGCCTGGATCTTTACGTTTGTCTAATTAATTGTTGAATGTGTTAAAAAAAGGTTAACGTCATGGCAGAAATAAAAAGAAACAGCTTCGTTTCCACAGATCACGTGATGATTTGAAGTGAATTTCATCAAAAGTTACACAGTTTCGTGCCACGCGAATGTATTGTTATATTAAACATACTCCAGGATTGTTGCATGGTCGTGTGGTTGCCTGATCATGTGGTAAGCGCTCTGGGCGGACTGTCAAGCCAATGGTCTCAAGTTCGAAGCCTGCCCGCTGCCAGCCCCCTCGTCCAAAACTCTAAATTGGACTTTGCCCTTTAGAACATTAAACAATGCTGAATCGCTAGGTATTAAAAAAATATTGTTGAAATCATTTTGTCAGGAAATGGGACAAATATCTTGAAAGACAAAACAATTGTTTAAATAAACGTAGTTTTCACTTCACAATACTTATCATTATTCTTTAGAACATATTTTCTTTTCTCTGGCTCTGCCAGGATCGAGGTTCTTAAAAATGTCACTGTAGCCTCCGTAAGTGTCCACTGAGAATGGGAGAATTTGTATATAACAATATCGCGGGTCTGCAGCAGTACACAAGTATTTGCTCGTTCACTATAATCTAATTTCTATTTTTTAACTTCCAGAAAGCTTCCTCTTGTTTACGCTCATTGATTTTATTTATTGTTGCAGGCAAGACTTCCTGGTCTTGGTGACAGTTTCTGAAAGTCAACAAATATTTAGATCTATTTCCTTCTTCCTTTCCCCCTTTCTTTGCTCAATAAATGTTTCTAAGATATAATGTATAATTTGCCACATTGAATCGCTTTTACCCACAATGCATAGAGACTCCGAGAATCGCTAGAGGTCTCCGAAGCACACTTCCGCTTCGATAGCACTGACCCACATTAACCTGTTTGGGGTGAAGATCACATCCGGTTCACGTTAAGTTATTCAACCGCTGTCTCAAGTGTAATTGATCTTTCCTCCTGGACCAGGTCAGTGTGTTCAATGCGAGGACACACAGTGCTAGCCATGACGTCATTAATAGGCTTACAACATTAAAGTACTGTATGATAGAGATATATCTATTTTTAAAAATATAATCAATAAATATATAGAATCTAAGTACTTTTGTGTGTGAATCGAACGAGTAATACTTTTAGCCGATTCAACAGATTCAAAAGAAGTCAAATACAGTAATCTGCCCTTGCCAGGGAAAGGAACACTTCTGCTCATGTTGGATGAGGGGAAATAAAACGTTAGCGAGGAGAAGAGAAAAAAAAAAGTGAATGTTATGGATAGAGAAAACAGGATCCTTGACAAATAGAAGGGGGAAAAGTTCGAAAGACGGCGAGTGAGGAACATTAGGGCTCAGCTCTCAAAGTGATAGAGATAAGGACATTAGAGTTCTCAAATTGATAGAGATAAGGACATCAGAGTTCTCAAATTGATAGAGATAAGGACATCAGAGCTCAACTCTCAAAGTGATACAGATAAGGACATCAGAGCTCAACTCTCAAAGTGATAGAGATAAGGACATCAGAGCTCAACTCTCAAAGTGATAGAGATAAGGACATCAGAGCTCAACTCTCAAATTGATAGAGATAAGGACATCAGAGCTCAACTTTCAAAGTGATAGAGATAAGGACATCAAAGCTCAACTCTCAAAGTGATAGAGATAAGGACATCAAAGCTCAACTCTCAAAGTGATAGAGATAAGGACATCAAAGCTCAACTCTCAAAGTGATAGAGATAAGGACATCAAAGCTCAACTCTCAAAGTGATAGAGATAAGGACATCAAAGCTCAACTCTCAAAGTGATAGAGATAGGGACATCAGAGCTCAACTCTCAAAGTGATAGAGATAAGGACATTAGAGCTCAACTCGCAAACCTGGGAAAGTAAAGGCGGTTGGTCATTGTGCTGACCCAATGACACCTTCGTTAGCCATTGGCTATAGAAAAAGATGACCTTGACATCATCTGCCCCATAGATGGCAAGGTCTGAAAAGGACGATGTAACAATGACTTCATGAAAGTAAAACTAACAAGTCAAATTCAAAGGTAATAATCTTAGTTTTAATAATTAATACTCATGAACGATAGATTTATTTGAAAAAAAGTGGAGATTTTTTAACCTGCCCAGATTCATACTGCCCCCCCCCCCACCACCTGGCTAAGCAAATATATACATCTGCTCAAAAGTATATACAATTCTAACGATAGACGTGGATATTCAGACTTAAAAAAATGTTTTTGAAAGACTTTTAAAAAAAAATTCCCTCTTTCATGAAGACATGCGGAAAAGATTTCTAGACCAAATTTAATGATTATATTATATATTATTATTAGTATTATTATTGTTATATTAAATTATAAAGGCCAAGCCAGAGATTTTCCCTATGTGACCAATTAGCTTTTAATTCTTTTCCCAAATATATACATCTAATTTGTAGTAAAATCGTTAGAACCTTTTTCGAGAACCGTGTCCAGGCAGGTTTTTAGTCTCTTTTTCCCATGAAGAATTTGAAAAAAGAAACGCTTTGGAAGCAATAACACTTTACTCCAGTTAGATATCAGCTGAAGGGGAGATGACATTAGACATCACAGACTTCTTTGCAGCCACAAATATTCCTAAGTAGATTCTATTATCTGGAAACCTATCACGTGACATCACTAAAACATGTCTCAGTGGTAGATCTAATTGTTATGAAGACTCTAAACATTTTTGAATCTTCTTTCTGGAAATCCTGATGGATGCCTATTAGCTAATGATGGCAATACTTATAATAACAACAGCACTTGATGTGAAGCTAAGCTTCAAATATTTGTGAATTCCCAACAAAGACAACACATTTCAATGACGCAATCTCAAGCGAATGAATCAAGGATAGAAAAGCAATAGATTAAAGTTTCGTTCATTTTCATTTAGTCACATACACTTCCTGTTAATGTCTGCCCCCCTTGAGAAATCTCTTCACAGAATTGTCTGTCTCTGAGTGGAAAGCAAATATTTGTAAACCAGTTAAGGAAATTTTTTCGTGGAAAAAAAAGGGGGGGGGGCTCTCTTATTGCTGTCTTAAAAAGGAAAATACATTGGCATGAACTCGAGGTAGAACTTATAGGACACAATATGTTAGTGTTTGTAAAAGTACATGTTTATTATTGTTTTTTATACGCTGTTTTGATCAAATCAAATGAGATTGTTATCCCTAAATCAGGCTTGCCTCAACATCAAATCAAATGAGATTGTTAACCCTAAAGCAGGCTTGCCTCAACATCAAATCAAATGAGATTGTTATCCCTAAATGAGGCTTGCCTCAACATCAAATCAAATGAGATTGTTAACCCTAAATCAGGCTTGCCTAAACATCAAATCAAATGAGATTGTTATCCCTAAATCAGGCTTGCCTCAACATCAAATCAAATGAGATTGTTATCCCTAAATCAGGCTTGCCTCAACATCAAATCAAATGAGATTGTTAACCCTAAATCAGGCTTGCCTCAACATCAAATCAAATGAGATTGTTATCCCTAAATCAGGCTTGCCTCAACATCAAATCAAATGAGATTGTTAACCCTAAATCAGGCTTGCCTCAACATCAAATCAAATGAGATTGTTAACCCTAAATCAGGCTTGCCTCAACATCAAATCAAATGAGATTGTTATCCCTAAATCAGGATTGCCTCAACATCAAGTCCTAACGTCTACACTACTATTGAAACATACTCAATAGAACAGATGTTATACACATTTTCAATGTCCCGCCAGATTGGAAGGTAATTAAATCCTAGCCCTAACCTCCCACAACGGGACGGGCTGAGGGAAGAGTTGGCACACTGGACCACGTGACCGCTAAAGGACAGCGCAGAGCCCAAACTAGGCGACCAGGAAGTCACTGTTATTGTGCTATTGCAGAATATGCTATTAATATTTCTCTTCAGCTGATCTTTGAGCATGTTGTTACCTCCCTTGACATCATATCAAGAAATGTGTTGTTATCTATCCAGCTTAATCACCTGGGATGTTGGTAGTTGAAAGTGAAGATGATTTTTACAAAGGTTATATCAACTCGCTCTGTCTGTCTGTCTGACTGTCTTTTCGTCTGTCTGGTACAATTTTTGTACACATTATTTCTCCCAAATCCAAACTCGGATAAAGTTGAAATTTTGCACAAGTATTTCTTGTACCTGACTAAATAAGAATCAATTTTAAAAATTACTTAGTAGTTAATTAATTGTTGGGAATTAATTATTTTGCTTGGTATCAAACAAGGGAAAGAAATTGTACTTGACTGAAGTGGTGGTACAGTTCCCTTATTACTTTGTGTAGAGAATTAGATCGTCTATTAAACGTTTGAGACTAACAATAGATAGCTATAAAACGATTTATTTTCAAAATCTCTTCGCTGGCAAAGTGGTTAGTGTATTAGCTTCAGGAAATTTGACCCCTCGAGTTCGAATTCAAGTCTTACAACTTATTAAAAAATAAATTGCTTTCACAAAGCGACCACGGTAACATTCACACACATATACCCCTTTTAACAAATCGTAACAAAACTCCCCCTCAAGAACAACACAACAAGAAACTTTGGATTTAACAAAAAATTTTTTAAATTAATTATCAATTGAATTGTTGTTGTTTTTTACCGTTGCTAGAAATACATGTTAAAAATACTTTTGACCATTAAATCACACTTTATATTACTTGAATTTTCTACAAGGAATAAATGCAGACTGAAGTAATAATAAACACTGTTTTTAAGCGGCCCCCGAAAAGGGAAAAGACGCTATTAGTTTTGTGTGGCCTGTCTGTCCGTCTGTTCGTCCGTCCCGTTTAGATCTCAGAAACTATAAGAGACAATGAAAATCGGACATCATGATATTTTAGATCATTTAGTGTTCTTATGCAACGGCTACGTTTTTCTTTTCTGAAAGCGAAAAATCTTATTTTTAAAATCACTTATGCAAGCAGTTTTTTCATATTTATAACACACCATATTTATAACACACATTTATGCAAACGGTTTTAGATTTTTTGTCCAAAATATTTTCGTATACAATAGTATTGTTAAGTTATGTAAGTTCTGTCATACTAACTACTACATTTACACACACAAAAATGTTTACTATTTTAAAAAAGAAAAAATCTATTTAATATGCATATAAGTTGGACAGAATTTAAAACAACAATTAATAAGTAATTTTTCATATTATTGCGTGAACTGTAACACGACGCTATAACCATAATACACTCAACCAAAGGGAAATATTATTTAATTTTAAGAAAACGTTTTTTTCTTGAGGATTTGAATAAGAGATTGACACTTTACAAATCAATTAGATATTCATTATAAGACATCAGTTAGGCCAGGTTCACATCTAACTTCTCATTCACTTTCACCTATCCTTTGGTCTGCTGGACCGCTGGGGCACCACAAAAGATCTGTCAACCTTTTTTCTCCATTTTTCTTTGTCATTTGTCTTTCATAGTATTTTATTCTGATGTTCTTCTGAAAATATTGAAACCTGCGTTTTTACCTACCTGGGTGGACCACTTCGGGGGCCGATTTTGAGTTTGTGTTTCCACACAAACTGTCTTTGTAACCTTGTTTTATTTTACATTACGTAATATCCGAACGATCCCTTATCTGGTTTCCATTAAAGATGTATAGAAGCGTCTCAATCATGTGTGCTAAGTCACGTGTAGTTTCAAGATACAAACCTTCAATCAAACATTGGATAAGAACTTTAATGTAAGATAAGATAAGGAGGGCCCATCTAACACGTGATAAGAAACGTCAATCTAACATAAGCTAAAAAAAACACGTCGATCTGAGATAAATAACTTCAAATCTAACATGATGGCAATACGAGAAACAGAAAAAAAAGAGACAAATGAATGAAACTTTGATAGGAACAGTTTCAAAGTGAATAAATTAATCTAAAGGACGACCACTCTAAACGCTGAGCCCTGCCTTTAGTTTTTATCTTCCCTTGGACTTTCAGAAGTTTTACTACTCCCTCCCCCACCCCGTCCTCACACAATATCTAAAGCAGTGGTTCCCAAACTTTTTTGTCTCGTAGACCCCTTGCCATGTTTTCCGGTTATCGGTAGACCCCCTGCTTCAGATATACTGTATTTCATTTTTGAAAATTCATTAACTTTTAATTTTACGTTTTTTAAAACTAATTTTTTACCAGTGAGTCGAATAGTAGGCCTAAGATAAAGTAAATTAAAGCTTCATTTTTATTATTAAAATTCAGATTTGAACCAAACTAATAGTTACTACGTATTACATACAATCACCAAACACAATAGAAACGTTTTGTTGGTTTGCAAGCTCACCATCCCTTGCTTTCGGAGATAAGTTTTCATTTCAGGATTTGTTGTTCTATGAAGTAGTCCTTCCAAACATTCAATATTCATTTGTCCTAAGTAGCATTGTATAAGTTTTTTTTACAAAAAACATAGTTTGTTGTTGTTTTTCTTTGTAGATTTTCTTTTATCTATAATAAATCGAACATATGCCAATAAAAATATCCCATTACCATATAAAGTTGACTTTTTGTCATTTGGAGAAATAATTTTTTTTTTTTTTTTTTTTTTTTTTTTTTTTTTCAAAAAAAACTACATAAGAAGAAAGAAAAGATTGACTACAATCATACAGAGGGGTCAAGAAATTAGAACTTCTCTTCTATAAATTCATTGCCCTAACAACCATTAGGTCAGAGGTTATCTCAAAAAGTCACCACAAATGAAGGAGCTGGAAGACTTAGCAAAAGTCTCAATGGAGAAAAATTAATTAAGAAATGGTGTTCATTGCAACTGGTGAGCTCTCTGATAGCCACAGAGCAGAAATGGGAGCACTGGAAGTAGCAGCTATCTCGCTAGCAAATTACCACATACGCTAAACAGTCAGACTGTTTTCCTGACCGATGCACAAAAAAAAAGTCCTCCAAAGCATGAAAAACTCTGATTCCTCCTATGTACTCAATACAGCACTTATAAAGCTCAATAATAACAGAAAAAAAACTGTTCTCCAATGAGAAGGTTGAACACTTTCCAAGTGTGAGAACAAATACAAATGAAGAAACTAATAGTGGATAAAACGACAAATGGACAAGCTCTCATCTGAATAGCAAGAAAGACAACACCTATTATAAACTAAACCGATACGACCAATGACTAATTTTTCACATAAGCACCAGACACAACAGAATGAGACAACACATGTTTCTGAAGCTGAAAATTGGGACCAGTGAAATTAGCCCTTGTTGAGTGTCACCAGAGAATGCAGACCAGGGCCTTCAAAGTTGTATTCTTCATCAAAAGGCTCGAATAAGACACTGGCCCCAAAACACCACCATAGAAGAGAAACTATATATAGAAAGTTGCATGATCTGGAAACCACTGTGCAGTTCATCTCAGATACTGGTCTAGTTATCTGAACTCTCCAACATAATAAGTACGAAGAAGAAGAAGCCTTTACTGTTGAAACTCTTCTTACTATATGATGTCGATCGAGGTTTTGTGGATTTATTCTGAACTTTATCTTTGAGTGTTAGAAAGTTTTTCAAACCTTTATCTTTTTTATCAGGATGGCATCGTTTCAAAGATCCTCCAGCTTAATTGGTTTCATAGCGTCATAAAAAAACACATAAACAATCGTTTGTTTGACAAGGAAGAATGAAGCCCAATTTGAATTACTGTGACTGTACAGTTTACATTTCTTCTTGTTTAAGTTACAATATTATGACAAAATTAAGCTATTTAAATAGAGTTATTAAAATACAACAATTTTTCATTCGAGCATTTAGTAAGGTACAAATCATAAATTTGGTATAAAATAATTCCATTAACCTGATATCAAAATTCGTGTCATGACCTGCTGAAATGATAAATGAGATTCATTATCGTAGACCCCCGTGCCCATCTCGTAGACCCCCAATTTACTTTTTCACTTTCATAGACCCCTTGGAAGTCTTCGTAGACCCCTGGGGGTCTATATGGACCACTTTGGGAATCACTGATCTAAAGCAACCACTTGATCGACCACTGACTCTTAACATAGCCCCCTCCCCCCCACCTTGTAGTTTCTTGATAGAATGTTCCAACTAAGTATGATGGAACTGTTGGCCAGGACCGTGAAAAAGCTTTTAGTCAAAGACAATTTTCTAGAGAATCGGTTTGTCGACGAGTGGAATTTGGTTTTAATTGGATTGTCACAACATTTCACCTTATTTATTTCCCACAGACAGAAAGAAAGAGAGAGAGAGAGAGAGAGAGAGAGAGAGAGGGTGGAAAGAAAGAAGATGAAAGGAAAGAAAAGATCAGAGAGTGATTGACCACTTCTTTATACAAAGCCATTCTCGTCCGTCTCCTTCTCTGTCTCTTTTGTCTCTACCTCTCTCTTTCGTGTGTCTTTAATCTAACAATGTCTTGTTCTTTGTCTTGGTTTTCAGTTATCTTCTTGCAGCTTGTAGGAGGAAATGCAATGTCTTTGGTCAAGTCAATTATCTTCTTGCAGCTTGTAGGAGGAAATGCAATGTCTTTGGTCAAGTCAATTATCTTCTTGCAGCTTGTAGGAGGAAATGCAATGTCTTTGGTCAAGTCAATTATCTTCTTGCAGCTTGTAGGAGGAAATGCAATGTCTTTGGTCAAGTCAATTATCTTCGCTACTGGTAACAAAAAAAAGCCTAGATAAACTTGGTTGTAGATAGGTTACTTTCTGAGGGCTTTAAACAACCTAGATCTAGTGTTTAAATACCATAACGCCGGAGACATTTAGTACAGTGGAAAGGCATTCAGCTGAGACTTGTGGACACGTAAAAGGTATAAAAACATGTATATATAGTTCGTCCATCGTGGTTCGATGATGACCACTTTGTCATCCAGGGGGCTGAGGGCTTTGCACTGGGGTTTTATGCCTCCTCATGTGGCTGGTGAGACCTATGTGAGCCCGGAATGTTCGGCTGCACACTGGGCAGGTTATTCCAGCTGGAGCTAGTGTCGTTTGTCTTGCTTTTCTTTTCTGGCGTTTTTCTTCTGCCTGCGTTGTTCTTTTTTCCTCAGCAACCTGTGCGCCAGTTTTCACAGCGTGACGCCATGATGCTCTGTCGTGTGCCTCTGTCTCCCAGGTGCCAGGGTCTATGCTGAACGCCTTCAGAGAAGCTTTGAGGGTGTCCCTGAAGCGCTTTCTTTGCCCACCTTGCGAGCGCTTTCCTTCGCTTAGTTGGCCATACAAGAGTCGTTTTGGGATGCGGTGGTCTTCCATTCTGTAGACGTGACCTGCTCATCGCAGCTGGGACTGCATCAGGATTGTGTGCATGCGTTTCAGACACGCTCTTCGAAGGACTTCTGTATCTGGTACTTTGTCTTGCCATTTGACATTTAGTATTTTTCTCAGACATGTCATGTGGAAGCGGTTTAGTCTCTTTGCAGGTTTACTGTACACTGTCCATGTTTCTGAGGCATAGAGCAATGTAGGGAGGATGACGGCTCTGTAGACCCCTAGCTTGGTGTTTGTGGTGATACCACGTCTGTTCCAGACATTTGCAGACAGTCTGCCATAGGATGCACTGGCCTTGGCGATACGCAGGTCGATTTCAGTATCGATTTTTCCATTTCTGGAGAGTGTGCTGCCAAGATATGTGAATTTGTCCACTGCGTTTATATCCTGTCCATTTATAGTAATGCTTGGATCCAAGTAGGCTTTCCCAGGAGCAGGTAGATATAAGACCAGTCTTGTTCGTATTGATGGTAAGGCCAAAGTCTGAGCATGCTCTTGAGAAGTCACTGACGATGCTCTGCAGATCGTTTTCAGAGCAGGCATTTAGGGCACAGTCATCAGCAAATAGCAAGTCTCTGATTACTGCTGCATTTGTTTTTGATTTTGCTTTAAGCCGCCTCGGGTTGAATAGGCCACCATCAAATCTGTATGATATATTTATCCCGTTGTTTTCTCTATTTGTGAATGCATCTGTCAGCATAGCGGAGAACATGATACTGAACAGTGTAGGTGCTAGGACGCAGCCTTGTTTTACCCCGTTTGATACTTCGAAGGGCTCTGATGGTTCTCCACTTTCTTGGACACGAGCCTTCATGTCATCATGAAATAGTCTCACTATGGTTATGAATTTTTGTGGACAGCCATACTTTGACATGATCTTCCAGAGTCCTTCTCTGCTAACAGTGTCGAATGCCTTTGTTAAGTCGACATATATTGAGAACAGGTCAGCATTTTGTTCTTGGCATTTTTCCTGGAGCTGCCTTGCTGCAAAGATCATGTCAATGGCTCCACGCTCTTTTCTGAAGCTGTTCTCTATTGCATCTGCAAGCGACTTTTCAGTTTTGTCATCTGCTAAGCTGGCCGTGTTTAGCCTTTTTAGAGGTTTTGATTTTTGCGGACGTCTCTTTGGTTGGATACGAATGTTTAGTTTTGTGATGATGAGGCGGTGGTCTGTTCCACATTCTGCACCACAGCCAGATTTGGTGACACGAATGTCCTGACGGTCAAAGACACCTTTCCAGATGTGATGGTCAGAGCCGACTCTTGCGTTGAAGTCACCGAGAATGAGTAGCTTTTCTGTTTTTGGAATATTAAGCAAGGTGGAGTTTAGTTCTTCGTAAAACTTTGCTATGACATCATCTGGGTTGGTCATGGTGGGTGCGTAACAGCTAACAGTGGAAATATGTTTCTTTCCGTTTTGTAAAGGCAGCCTTAGGGTCATGAGCCTATCACTAATTCCTTTGGGAGGCCCGACTAGTTTAGATACTATTGATGTTTTTATGGCAAAGCCGACTCCAGATTCACGTCGTACTTCAGTGCTTCTACCGCTCCAGAAGAAAGTATATCCAGCTCCTCTTTCGCAGAGTTCACCTTCATCTGCAAGCCGAGTCTCACTTAGTGCTGCTATGTCTATGTTCTCGTCTTTTTCTTTGAATTTCGACCGCTTGAGTAGGGTTCCCGCCAACTGCGGTAGGCTGGCTAGGGTAGTTTTGAGCAGGCAATTTTTGGGGCACCTTTTCTAGCCCTGTTCTCATGCTATGGAGGTGAGCAGTGCACTCCTAAATAGGGCTGCTCAGCCACTCAGGGGGCTGCCGGACTCCACTGCTGCTCTGTGTCAGTGGTGAACGACCATATGGCCTGAGCCGCCTGTGTGCAGGGTTGCAGCTACGGCTTCCAGTGTGCCCACTCCTACCGCTTCACTGCTTGCCTGTCGCCACAAGACTTTGGTTTGTTGTGTTGGGGGGGGGATGACAAGTGACTTGCGCTGGAATTTGGATTAAAGTGAGGAGGATTTGCGCAACACGTCGACCTCACTCTCTCGCCCTAAAACCCGTCCTTTTCCGGCAGCAAGATTTGGTCAAGAAGTCCGGGGACAAGTTTGGGTGCAGTGGATGACCAGAGACTTTCTATGTGTCTTGTCCTGCTCCTTAAGTACGCCACAGCACTGTGCTGGTACTTGCCATTTTGTCCGATTAGTCTAGTTTTGTGACGTTACGCACAGGCCGCCAAGTCCAGACTTCACAAGCTAGGTTTGACAGAACCTCAGTGTACTGAGTGCCATGGACACGTCAGATATCCTCTACCTGGTTTAGCCGGCCAGTCAAAGCCGTTTCCGGGGTGTGGCCGCTGCGCATGCTACAGCTTCTGGGAGCCACAGGTGAGAGTTGGGTACCGAGTGGGGACCAAGAGTGAGCCAAGCTACCCTCAAAAAGAGGGTACGACAGCCTGTCCACTAGAGGTGCTACCCCTCCTAGATACCCCATACACCCCAAAAAAACATACAAACAGTATGGAAGCAATGGCTGGGAGGCAATGGCTGGGAGGCAATGGCTGGGAGGCAATGGCTGGGAGGCAATGACTTGGAAGCAATAGCTGGGAAGCAATGACTGGGAAGCAATGATTGGAAACAATAACTGGGAAGCAATGGCTAAGAAGCAATGGCTGGGAAGCAATGATTGGAAGCAATGGCTGGGAAGCAATGACTGGGAAGCAATGCCTGGGAAGCAATGATTGGAAGCAATAAATGGGAAGCAATGTCTGGGAGGCAATGGCTGGGAAGCAATGGCTGGGAAGCAATGGCTGGGAAGCAATGACTTGGAAGCAATGGCTGGCAGGCAATGCCTGGGAAGCAATGATTGAAAGCAATGACTGGGAAGCAATGACTTGGAAGCAATGGCTGGGAAGCAATGGCTGGGAAGCAATGGCTGGGAGGCAATGCCTGCGAAGCAATGATTGGAAGCAATGACTGGGAAGCAATGATTGGGAAGCAATAACTGGGAAGCAATGGCTGGGAGGCAATGGCTGGGAAGCGATGGCTGGGAAGCAATGACTTGGAAGCAATGGCTGGGAAGCAATGCCTGGGAGGCAATGGCTGGGAAGCAATGGCTGGGAAGCAATGGCTGGTAAGCAATGACTTGGAAGCAATGGCTGGGAAGCAATGCCTGGGAAGCAATGATTGGAAGCAATAACTGGGAAGCAATGGCTAAGAAGCAATGGCTGGGAAGCAATGATTGAAAGCAATGGCTGGGAAGCAATGACTGGGAAGCAATGCCTGGGAAGCAATGATTGGAAGCAATAAATGGGAAGCAATGGCTGGGAGGCAATGGCTGGGAAGCATTGGCTGGGAAGCAATGGCTGGGAAGCAATGCCTGGGAGGCAATGGCTGGGAAGCAATGGCTGGGAGGCAATGGCTGGGAAGCAATGGCTGGGAAGCAATGGCTGGGAAGCAATGCCTGGGAAGCAATGATTGGAAGCAATAACTGGGAAGCAATGGCTAAGAAGCAATGCCTGGGAAGCAATGATTGGAAGCAATGACTGGGAAGCAATGACTGGGAGGCAATGGCTGGGAAGCAATGCCTGGGAAGCAATGACTTGGAAGCAATGGCTGGGAAGCAATGGCTGGGAGGCAATGCCTGGGAAGCAATGATTGGAAGCAATGACTGGGAAGCAATGACTGGGAGGCAATGGCTGGGAAGCAATGGCTGGGAAGCAATGGCTGGGAGGCAATGATTGGAAGCAACGGCTGAGAAGCAATGGCTGGGTGACAACGACCGGGAAGCAATGGCTGAGAAGCAATGGCTGGGTGACAACGACTGGGAAGCAATGGCTGGGTGACAACGACTGGGAAGCAATGTCTGAGAAGCAATGGCTAGGAAGAAATGGCTGAGAAGCAATGGCTGGGTGACAACGACTGGGAAGCAATGTCTGAGAAGCAATGGCTGGGTGACAACGACTGGGAAGCAATGGCTGAGAAGCAATGGCTAGGAAGAAATGGCTGAGAAGCTATGGCTGGGTGACAACGACTGGGAAGCAATGGCTGGGTGACAACGACTGGGAAGCAATGGCTGGGTGACAACGACTGAGAAGCAATGGCTGGGTGACAACGACTGGGAAGCAATGTCTGAGAAGCAATGGCTGGGAAGCAATGGCTGGGTGACAACGACTGGGAAGCAATGTCTGAGAAGCAATGGCTAGGAAGAAATGGCTGAGAAGCAATGGCTGGGTGACAACGACTGGGAAGCAATGTCTGAGAAGCAATGGCTGGGTGACAACGACTGGGAAGCAATGGCTGAGAAGCAATGGCTAGGAAGAAATGGCTGAGAAGCTATGGCTGGGTGACAACGACTGGGAAGCAATGGCTGGGTGACAACGACTGGGAAGCAATGGCTGGGTGACAACGACTGAGAAGCAATGGCTGGGTGACAACGACTGGGAAGCAATGTCTGAGAAGCAATGTCTGAGAAGCAATGGCTGGGAAGCAATGGCTGGGAGGGAATGATTGGAAGCAACGGCTGAGAAGCAATGGCTGGGTGACAACGACTGGGAAGCAATGTCTGAGAAGCAATGGCTGGGTGACAACGACTGGGAAGCAATGGCTGAGAAGCAATGGCTAGGAAGAAATGGCTGAGAAGCTATGGCTGGGTGACAACGACTGGGAAGCAATGGCTGAGAAGCAATGGCTAGGAGGCAATGGCTGGGAAGAAATGGCTGAGAAGCTATGGCTGGGTGACATCGACTGGGAAGCAATAGCTGAGAAGCAATGGCTGGGTGATAACGACTGGGAAGCAATGGCTGTGAAGCAATGGCTGGGAGGCAATGGCTGTGAAGAAATGGTTGAGAAGCTATGGCTGAAAAGCAATGACACGTAAAAAATATAAAAATATGCACACACTATGGAAGCAATGGCTGAGGAAATTATTGGAAACATTAGCTAGGAAGCAAAGACTGGGTGACAATGGCTGAGAAGCAATGGCTGAGAAGCAATGCCTGAGAGGCAATGGCTGGAAGTCAATGGTTGGAAGGCAATGGTTGGGAGGCAATGGCTGAGAGGCAATGATTGGAAACAATGACAGGGAACAACTAGAACAGATTTGTTATCACATTGTGAAAGAACTTGAGAACAAGAATTCTAAAACGAACAAAATTTAGAGAAATACTTAAAAAAAAACAAAAAACAAAGCTTAAAAAAGGAAAAGAACCGATCAATTACTGACATATCTCTAAATACTTACTAGATTTATTACCCCTTTTCTAAATAAAACAAAATTAATTCATTACCACTAATTATTATTTTTTTTGATTGATTTATGTGCTGTCATCGACATTGAATGATTGTGCTGAAGTTTCAACTTGATACGAGAAAGGGAAATGGAATAATCAACGTGTAAAAGAATCCTACCAGACAGACAGACAGAGAAACAGACGGAGTTAATATAAGCTTTGTAAAGAGGAAGTATGGGGGAGGAGTGTAACATGTCAAAACACGCTATCTATAAGATGTCATTGCACCATTGACATCTCTTCCTTTATTTCCCATTCTAGAAATATTTATTTTTACAAACCATATTATTTTCAAAAGCTTTTAATGTAATAGTTTTATTTTAACTGTCTATTCATAGCTTAAGGCTTCAGTAAATACATTGCATAGAAAAAATAATTTTAAAAAACTTGCTATCTCCGCTTTCAAATTACCGATCACAATCGTGAGGTCTTCAAAGGACATGTGACCAGTGAAGTCACGAGTTAAGGAACTTGTGTCGCTAGAGCCTCGTTATCGGCCAACAAACCAGGCGCCAGCAATCGATGACTAAAGATCTGTTTTGGGATCTATTTTGCCAGTATTAATGTTGCCAGATGGTTTATTCGATCCTTGGTATCGCCAGTAAAGACGGTCGAGGGAGTTGATTATTTCAAACTGACGATACCAGAGAATCTCCAGGAGAGATTTATATTTAATTACTTCATAATTCCTAAGATAAAGTCGTAAACTCTCTAATGGAGACATAGAAATATAAAACTTTAGTTGAACACAAAAAACAAAACAAAACAACATCGCGCTGTATGAACAAAGTATAAGATAAGTAAAACAAAGTGGCGACAGAGAAATAAGTCTATGACTCATGATTTGTAAGGCAACAGAGAAAACCGTAAATGTACTTATTTGAATATTCAAGGTGTCAAGCTCATGGACAAGGAGTACCGACGCAACTAGAAAGAGTTAATATATATTTAAAAAAAACCCAATAACATCAGTGTCCACTTTACCACTTATGAAGTGATGATTTTTATCCGAAAGATTGTATTCATCCAAATTGTCTAGATGTCTTCAGATACTTTGTGGTGTGTTGAAGAAGACCCAATTTCGTCTACCATATCACGCACCTCTAATTAATAAATTCGCGATCTTATATTTTAAAAGGTTGTCTTCTAGTGCAATGTAACTAGTCGTCTACTTTGGTGCCAACCGATGCCCTCCTCACCGTTCGTACCCTCCAATGACGCCACCACTCATGATGCTTTATAAAGTATATATCATTATCACAGACGAGCTTATCTTATTAGGATTTAGAAGGTATTTTTTACATATTTGAAAGCAAAACAGGTCAGATTAGTTTGAAGTCGTACGGATGTACAACTATGAGACGCACAACTGCTCCTCTGCTGTTTTGTCGCGGTATCAATATGTAATTAAAATTATTATATAGCAGCCATTTAAAAAAAGTTGAGTAAATGGTGACATTAAATGTAAATAGTTAAATCGCTGAATACACTTACAATTATACAAGATGTTTAACAAATCCAAAGTAAATTCGTATATATTATGTTAAACATAGATTTTAAATATAACTATAAAAATATTATTTTTTTTTTCACAATCTAAAAATAAACACTGCACTTACAACCTGTAAAACTAAATTAATATAATTACCTCCCTTATTAAGTAACTTTAAATCTGATTATGACCCTTAAAAATACAATCCTTGTTCTGACACAGATTGTGTTTAACTGTAGCGGGGATGGGTGGTTGGGGTTCAATCCCCAGTCTTGAATAAAAGGTTTTAAGAAAGAAAAGGGGGGGGGGAATAACGAGTGATTGTAATTTTGCTTTATATTTTTTTAATTACTTTTTAAAAATATTATTTCTAAAGTCTACTAAATTTATGTCATCTCCAGCTAAATGTGTCTATAATGTAATTAAAGAAGTTATTTAAGTTATTAAAGGTTTTGCAAGTTGAAATCTAATACGCCTACAGCGGTTTACTTGTCTACCAACAGTTCAGTGCTACAAGTCAACGGCCGTAGTGAAACAACAAATACTAGTCTACCAATACCATGGCTTGATTCGACAAAATTAGACTACAGTAAACAGTGAATGAAACCAGCACGTCTCACATAACATTGATGAAGTACTACACACACACACGCACACACTGGACATGAAACACACACACTGGGCATGACCTTCTGACACGCTGGACGCACGCAGAAAATCAACTCAGTTATATTACATTCACCCCGCCTAAAAGTTATAGGAACATAAACATGTAAATAATAGTGAAGGACAACGATATAGGAGGCCTTAGTATCCCTACAGAATACTTACAGAGTGACTCTATTGAAAAGCATTGTATAACTATAAACAAACGCAAAATTATGTGTCCCTAAGTGTCATATTATGCATAGAAATGTTAGGTTAGACCAGTAGAGAAAGTAGTCTTGAATAATAATGTAATAAGTAGTACAATACAAAAAGTCTAACTAGAAAAGCTATACACTATAAAATGATCAGTTCTAAGTGTGTCATATTAAGCCTACAGATACTGAGTTAGAACTTGTGATATGGAAAAATAAGTAAATAAATGTTAGACCTTATAATTAGGTCTGCTTGTTCTTGGTCTTAGGTTATATCTACCAGGACCGATACAGCCGCCGCTTTGAGTTGGTGACATCGGCGGCTCTCTAACTGGAGACTCAGCCCCTGCATTGACTTCTTCTTGATATCCATTTTCCCCCTGTTTATCTCCCGCTCAAGGACTTCATGTTCCAAATGTTGATACATCTCTTGGAGCGGGGGCCAAATGTCGCAGTGACACTGTTTCTTCTCTTCCATCAGGAAGTCTTACCATGGCATACTGTGGGTTGCGGTACCCCGTCAAAATAGCGTGGACAAAATAGCGCCGACAAAATAGCGCGATCAAAATAGCGCGAACAAAATAGCGCCGACAAAAATGTTTGTTTGTTTGTTTTACATGTTTCGGATGTTCCTTCAGAGTTGAAGATAATTACTTCCTAGTCCAAACCTCCCGCAGGACGACGGGGAATGGGAGCTGGCAGGGTTTGAACCCTGGACCATCGATAAATCTGAACGACAGTCCAGCACGCAAACCGCACGACCAGGCAGCCATCGACAAAATAGCGCGATCAAAATAGCGCCGACAAAATAGCGCGATCAAAATAGCGCGAACAAAATAGCGCCGACAAAAATGTTTGTTTGTTTGTTTTACATGTTTCGGATGTTCCTTCAGAGTTGAAGATAATTACTTCCTAGTCCAAACCTCCCGCAGGACGACGGGGGATGGGAGCTGGCAGGGTTTGAACCCTGGACCATCGATAAATCTGAACGACAGTCCAGCACGCAAACCGCACGACCAGGCAGCCATCGACAAAATAGCGCGATCAAAATAGCGCCGACAAAATAGTGCGAACAAAATAGCGCCGACAAAATAGTGCGAACAAAATAGCGCCGACAAAATAGTGCGAACAAAATAGCGCCGACAAAATAGTGCGAACAAAATAGCGCCGACAAAATAGCGCAGAAAAAATATATTTTAGTCATTTTGAAAGAAATATTTAGATATTGTTAAATATAAATAGAGCCAATTTTTTTGTTTTAATGTTATCATTTTTCAGTCATTTTGCAGGAAACACTTTAGATATCTTAAAACATAAATAAGCAAAAATCATTATAAGGTAAAATGAATACTTTCAAAATATAGCATGTATTTACATTAAAAAAGTGTACTTCGTAAACACGCAAAGATACTTGTCAAATCTACACACACACACACACAAACTTTCACAAAGTTAAATTGTAGGAAATATCACGTAGAGATTCCATCACTGACTTGTTTCCGTACATTGGCAATAACGCTTCAAGTCGTCTGTTAAGTTGGAGGTACTTTGTCTTGCTTGCAGCTTTACTTCGTTCTCCAGCATTGCACCTCAGAATCTTGTTCTCATTGTTCTCCTGCTCTCTGAGGAAGTGAGAGAGTAACTTGTAGACAATAGGGTGATGACCGTCAATAGACAGTTGAAATGCATGGTGGCACCCCTCCACTAAATTGTTTGTTCTTGGTAAATTTGTTCTGCTAACGATCTCTAACATTTCATAATGCCATCAGAAATCTGCGGTTTCGTCTCTGGCGACCAATATAGTTATCCTCCCAATAGTCATACAAATTCCCTACGACATCAGGCCGAGCTTCATTTAATTCTTCAAAGGCAGTATTTACATCGGCAGGTGGAACAAATGAAAGGGCTAACAGCATCGTGACAAACATGGGTATCCGTTGAAGAAAAAAAAATTTTTGTCATGGAAAAGAATAGACCATAACGAGAGGTAGGCAAGGTTTCTATTCTTGTCTCATGAAGGGTGTGCTTGGGAGAGACGGGAAGTTGAGGCCTACAATCCAAATGGACACTCCAAAATTTGATATCTATTTGATGGTGTTAGACAATGACGGACAGGAAATAGCAAAATCAGTGATGGAATTGGTCAGTCACTGCCTGAGATTAAACAAACGTTTGGCGAGATAAGAAATGTGATCGCCATCTTAACTAATCCTGACACATCAAAGTTTGCTAATGTTGCGGCAAAAGACGCCCTGTTTTGATCAAAGAAAGATGCCGCAGATTTTTGATTATAGTATAACACACTTTCGTATTTTCCAAGCCTATTTCGTCGGGTCAACACATTTAAAAATCCTATTTTTAGCAAGTTATGCATTTTAATCAAAGATGAAAAAGGGGAATGATATAAAATTTAAAGTACTCTCGTTCTCCGAAAATATGGCATAATTTCAGATCTATTAATATTGAAAAAGATAGAGACATCAACACAAATGATGCCCAGGACATTAAATTACTAAATTACTAATAATCCGGTACTTTTATACACATAAGTTTGTCTTGCGCTATTTTGTCGGGAATTTTCGCGCTGTTTTTTTTCGGCGTTTTTTTGAACGCGCTATTTTGACGGGTCACCGTGGGTTGCATGTGATTAAGACCACAGCTATTGTACCATCGTCATATTTTGATGTACGGACTCCCTTTTTTAACAACACTTTTCCTGGTTGAGCTAACCATGTCGGGAGTGATTTGCCGAAGGTGGACCTGCGATAGAACTTGAATATTCTCTCGTGAGGTGTCTCGTTTGTAGCGGTACAGAGCAGAGAACGAAGAGAGTGCAGGGCTTGATTTAACACCTGCTCCCATTTGGAAACACGGAGTCCTTGAGTTTTTAAGGCCAGGTTTATAGCTTTCCATAACGAGCCGCTGGAAGCACGCAGAAAATCCACTAAGTTACACTACAACGACCATCAATAACATATCTGGAGGCGGATAAGGTTCTACTACAGTCACCAAATTCAATGAGCATAACCGGGGATAGGGTTAAAGTTCACCCCCCCCCCATATAATAATAATAAACAAAAACTAAAACATAACTACAATTTCTTATTCCATGATCGTAGCCAGTATGGGGGGTTTGAGGTTACATTGAAAAAGGAAATCTAAAACTTATGTAAAAAACAAAAGTAAAGTAAAGTTTCCCTTTCAGACCTTGTAAATTACCGTCACCATATTTCAGTGGGAAGGTGAGATTCAGAAAAACTAATGTTACCAAATTACCGTTTTCTATGTTAAAACCTAAAAATAAGATAAAAATTACACAACTCTATAGAAGAATCAAGCTTTACTTATATATAAATATATTTATATTTTATATATATATATATATATATATATATATATGTTACTTTGCAAGTGCGAAATGCTGGCATTCTACAGACTCCCTGGCGTTTTGAGGCAATTTACAAGATGATTCTCCATTTCCTAATTTGATAAGACATACTAAAGAATAACTAGATATACGTCAGGTAAAGTAGAAAATGTCTTATTTAGAAAGAAATTATAAATTAACTATAAATGAGTCGGAAAACCCCCCACAAACAACAGGATTTCTTATGACTAAAATGACCTCTGTCCTTCAATCAGACGGCGCGAAAACCCCTATTGTGGAGTATGCACAAACACTACTTAGACCCATCAGTTGTAGCATTTTTATATACTGCATTACAATACTATACACACACACACACACACACACTATCTTTAAACGCCCCTCCCACAACAATACACTTTCAGCCCGTGTAAATTCAGTAGAACAGCCAGTAGTACAATAATATCTCTAGTCGCAATATATATATATACTAGACATATGTTACCCGCGACCCGCGGGTCTTTATTTGCGCATTACTTTCGATATAGTCACTGAGAGTATTTTGTAAACAATTAAACGAAATAATAATGTAATAAGTAAAGCGAATGTATCAATGTAAAAATAGTGTGAATGAAGCTATCAAATCAAAATAGCTAATAGGCTTAAATCAATTTTTTTTTCAAATTAAAACATTTGCTTGTGGGCCTACATATATTTAATTAAAATTTGAGATGAATAGACTAAATTTTGTATGTTCATGTGTATGAAGTATAAAGTAGATCTTGAGGTAGACATAGATCTAAGTTAAAAATTGGCTTTTATAGAGTTCATTCTGTGCTGCGCATGCGTGAACTTTTTTTCATAAATGAATATAGGCCTATCTCAACACGGCTACGCAGCTTTAGCGAACAGCGAACGAATGTATTAAAAATGCTTTAGAAAAACAAATTTGAATGTTAATTTGATTAAAATATGAAATGAATGGACAATAATTAGTATGTTTATGTGTTAAAGCATAAAACTATCTTTGCGAAAAGAAGTTTTATCAGTCTTAGAGTTCAATAAGAGTTTTAGACCTAGGCCTAGGAATAGACTCAGTAGAGAGATGTGTTAATGTGTAACCATTTGGTAATGTCTAATGAAAGAATGTTCGCCAGGAAATCTGTAGTCACAGATAGGCCTATCAGGTACTAATTTATGTAAAAAATGCTTTTGAATAATCTAGTGGATTGGATTTAGATGTATGTTAAACGTAGCTAATGATCCTTTCACGTTATTTCTCTTTCGCTACGAAAATAAAATTACTTTTGCGAAAATGGGTTTACCCGAAGTCGATACATTCTTATCTATTAAAAACGAAAAGAGCGATAGCTTTGTTAAATGAATGGGATTGTAAAGTGAACAATTAAACGAAATAATTTTTAGTACGCGATTCATGAATGAATATAGATATAGGCCTATTTCAACTCGGCTTCGCAGCTTTCGCAGATAAATGTAGCTTTAGAAAAAAAAATTTGAATGTTTATTTGATCAAAATATGAAATGAATGGACTTTAATTAATATGTTTATGTGTTAAAGTATAAAACTATCTGTGCGAAGAGAAGTTTTATCATCTTAGAGTTGAATTAGAGTTTTAGATCTAGGGATGGGATTATAAAGTAAACAATTAAATGAATTAATATTTAGTACGCGATTCATTACGGTATTGTCTAATCAATGTTCGTCAGGAAATATGTAGTCACAGATATAAGGAACTAATTTATGTAAAAAATGCTTTTGAAACACAAAATTGAAGGTTAATTTAATGTAATGAAATCAATGGATCTTCTTTTGTATTTTCATGTGTCAAAGTAAAAAACTATCTGCGCAAAGTGTATTTCTTAAAATTAGATCTATCTAGGTCTAAATCCTTTCTATCTTTTCTCATGTCAACATTGTAGACATGGCCTAGATCCATAAAATACAATAGCTGTAATAGAGTCGGACAACTTTTTTTTTTTTGAGGGTCTTAAGTTTGTTTTAGGGCTACAATACATACACTACGGTCTAAGTACCCAAGGAACATTCCTGCCTAGTTTTATCAAGATTGGTCAAGCGGTTTTGATGTCTATAAGTAACATACATACACCTCACATTCTACTTTATAATATAGATATGTTACGACCTGTGACTAGATGTTTAAATATATATTTTTGGCTTGTTTATTAAAGTCTAGGGGAAATTTTATTAATTTATCACGCTCACATATACAAGATTTTGTACGGGCACACCGCAACTAACAGTAAGAACAGACAAATATATTAAGTTTATAAATTAAAATGATTTAAAGACTAAAAGTTTACAGAAGATAATTTGAAAAAAAATATAATCGAGAAGTGAAATGGGTGTATAAATATCTAAAATAATTGCTCATCATGGATTGCTAATTGGTGATTGGAGGAGTGTTCCTATGTCTGGCTACTTATATTCTTAGCTGCTAGCCCGTGGGTCGTCTTCTGGCGGTAGCAGGACTGGCACTCAGAAGGATGAATCATCCGGCTCTGTTTTAGGACGTTGGCTCTGGATGTCTTCTGTGCTATAGGCAAGCTGGCGCTAGGGTTAGGCCGCTGCCTGTTTAGCAGTTGAGAGGGTTGGTGCTGCAGACTAAGTTTGTAGTAGTAGTTGACCTCTCAGTTGGGGTTTCTAGCTGGTAGATGGCCGTGCTAACTCACACCAGTCTATCTTCTGCAGCAGTCGGCGTTGGGCAGTAGCTTTTGGGCAGTGGACAGTTTGGGCCGGGTACTGGCAGATGATACTAAGCAGTATAAGGCACCGTGGACACTGGGCAATATTCTATGGACAAGGACAGTAGGCAATGCCATCTTGCTGACAGGTATGTAATTTGGGGGAGGGGTATCTGGTGTGGTCGGCTTTGGTTATAGCTTTGAATGGAGATCAGCAATCAGTCACAGATACAGCAACCAGGTACAGCAACCAGGCTGGAGATAAGACAGACAATTAGGAACCTCCTAAAGGCATTGAGTAGGGATTCCCATATGCCTTGCAATTAATCAGACGTGGGCATTGATATCAATCCCAATAAGGCATTTAAAATAATTAGTAGGAAATCTTAAAGTATGTATAACTTGATGATAAACAAAATACAAGGGGGTTAACCACAATAATTGTGTTATCGTACAATGTAGGATGATACTAGTCAAGATTCATCCATTGAATGTGATTACGTCGATAAGTAATCAGTTATAGTAAAATGGGGAATGAGCATAGTATATACTAAAGCTAAAGATGAAATTAAAATACTAGGGATAAGGCTACAATGATAAAGGGAAAAAAGGGTTGATATGATTAATCGAAATCCTATTCATCCAAGCAGGGGCGGACTGGCTATATGGGCAAACGGGCAAATGCCCGGTGGGCCGGTACCAAATGGGCCCGGTCTGGTCGCGACCAAAGAAAAAAAAATTCAATGCAGACAACTTTTTAAAAAAAGTGACAGTAGCAAGACACAAAGGCCCAAACACGTTTTCTTGTTGTTTTTTTTTTAAATTCTTTTTACAATTAATATTGTTTGAAATTCAACAAGAATATAAAAAAAACAACAACAACACACTATACACTGTATGTATTATCATTTGCAAAACGTTAGACCGTACTTTCTGCTATGCACGAGCGGTATGGACTGCTTTGATGTCTACGAGGTTGTGTTCGGCCTAATCATTTTGCGGTCGGCATGGGCCTTTGATGGCACTCCCAATTTTTTTTTTTTGCTCCTTCCCTCCCCAGTCTTTTTTAATGGTTTCAATGAAATTTAACCAAAAAGAGGGATGAGAGAAGTTAAGTTAGAAAACATTGATATAACTCAGCAAAAAAAAAAAAAAGAGGCGCGACAATTAACTCTTTAACAATGCTTACTAGAAATTTACTTTAACACATACTCACAGCCGCGAAATTGCAAACCAGCTAACTTATTCAAATCTCAATATGTGTTTAAAGCTCTACTTTCTGCGATTTGAAAAGAAAAAGTAAATTTCTTTTTGTTTATTTTTAATAACATAGATCTAAACATACTACACTTAAGGCTTACAAAAAAAAATATTTAATTACAAAATAAATCTAAATCAATTTTTATACTATTATAATTAATGGCAAACTTATGCTTAGTATGAAGTCATTAATGATGAAAATTATTACAATAATTACAATAATTTATTATACGCTGTCACATCCCATATTTAATGAAAGGAGATTTATATCTGTATATAATACTCTTCTTCCCTCAACAGTTTAAACGAGAAGAAGAAGTAAAGGAAAGATCACTCTCTTATTTCTGCGGATAGTCCACGAGAAAACAAGAGGGGGGGGGGGGAGAGAACACGTGGGTATTCACACGTCGCTACGGATGACTGCGCTCTAGACTGTCAAACCCTGCCCAACTTCAACTCTGAAGGAACATCCGAAACATGTAAAACATTTTACAAACACTAAATAGCAGGGCCGGACTAACCATTGTGGGGCCCTATGCGAAACGGATTTCGCTGGGCCAAGTTTGGGTAGGGAACCGGATAATTTGTGAGATTTAAGAGTTTGTATTAGAAAATAAATTTGCCCATGTATTTTATTCATTCTTTACTACGTACAGAATTACTTTACGAGCCTTGCGTATAGCAAAGTCATAGAGTATATCATAATAATTCTGTTTCCTACATAGATCACGCTCAATAGCAAGAATTACCAAATGTTTCAATCTATCTTTGAGAATTGTTGACCTCAAGTAACTCTTTATTAGTTTGAGGCGCGAAAAGCTTCATTCACCAGACTACACAATTAAGGCTAATGCATAATACCGTTTTTATTTATCGCGCGTAGGATTGGCGTTTTCCATATTGAATGACACCCCAAAATGACATTTTTTTCCTATATATTTCCGTATATTTTAAGGGCTTTTTCGTAAACTTAGCAATTTCGGGAGATTTCCAGGAGTTCCTGGTAAATCGACAGAAGGGCACGGAAAAACTGTTTAAATTTAAAAACTGGTTTAATTGAATAATGTATACACCTTGAATAGCGCGGGTCCTATGAAAGCGCGGATCCTTTGAAAGTGGGGGCCCACTGCGGTCGCTTAGGTTGCAGTGGCCTAAGACCGGCCATCCAAAATAGTGGCGTATGCTACGCCGCCGGTCGACTAGTTTTAAATAATGGGTCATAATATATTCATATAGAAATCGCGTTTTTGAGAATGTACTAGGAGGAAGCAAGAGCTTTTTACATTAAGTAAGTGCCTCTCTAACCGTTCTGCTTTCTCTTATCTTTTAATGGAATGGGTTGCCTTAGTTAGCCAGGAAAACCAATGATTTAGCATATTTTCAGATCAACATGCATGACTAGATTGACACATGAAATGCGTAAGACGTATCAATCTTATTTTTTGAAGAAACGTCTGTAATCTATAAGTAATACCAAAAAGCTTCAAACTCATTAGACTGCTTTATAGTTTTTAGACTACATACATGTATAAATAGAATACATTATGTAATCCTACGAATGCATACATCCAGTTTTCGATGCGTTATCAAACTTTATATATTTTGTAGAGAATTAGGCTTACACCTATAATATTACACATAGTCGTAGCCGGGAGGGGAGGGTCTTCAAACCATCACTTGCCTCAGACCTCATTGTCTGAAAGGGAAACTTTACTTACTGCCCCAGTGCAGCCAACTTAAGCAAAGTACAGTCACCAAATTTCATGAGCGTAGCCAAAAGGGGTTTTGTGGTTTCCCTTCCCCCTCCAACAGAAAAGCTAAAGCAAAACTATAGTTACCATTTTCTACCAGTCGCTGGAATCTATTGAATAGCAGATTTGGTTTTTGAATTTTTTTTAGCAGAAGAGTAGCAGGCTTATTGCACTTTAGATACCTCAGAATATGCATTTTTAAAGCTTAAAATAACGGAAATAATGCTTGCGAAGCCCACTGAGGGAACTTGCAGCGCTCCCCCGGACCCCCTAGCTGTCCTTTGGCGGTGTGTACTGTCTTTCCACTAAGTATAGGAAGAGAGTATTCTAGGGTAGAAAAAACGTTGGAAAGAATGAAAGATCAGAATGTAATAAAGATTAATTACATATACACACACACCAATATATATATATATATATATAAATTGAGGAGTGGGGTAAAAATCACCCCCCCCCCACCGAAAATATATGACATGCCATTTGTGGGCCGGTTTATATGGTAATGCCCGGGCCGATTTTGATATCCAGTCCGCCCCTGCATCCAAGGAACCATAAGTCACAAGGGTGGGAGGCATAATCATATGTATGAGGGATATATAATAGGAATGTGAAATACTAAACGACACATGCGCTCTGTAAGTTTAGAGCACGGTGATCTAGGCTCTTAGACAGCACTTAGATTCAGGAAGGTGATTGTTGACATTAATCACTAAATTCAGATACGGGCAAAATATAATAAATCAAATACACCAAGGGGCAGATAACTGCGGTTACAGATGCAGTCAACCTTAGCATTAATGATACTACATGAAGATAAGGCATGGATATAAAATCATACAATGTACATACATAATAAAGTCATGAAGCAATGACGGGGAACGTGTTTGAGTACACTCACATTCCTAGCAAATAAAATAAGTAGAGTAAAATGTTTACACTCACCCGTTTGTCCCTAATGAAACCTCACAAAATAAACTTCCTAACAGAGGAGACTGTATGAATTCTAGCGGGCCTAACTTAGAATGCTTTGGTCTCTTTTTATATATAGTTGGGACTTTTTGTTGAACGGGTGGGGAAGAAAGCTAGGTGATTTTCTCACATGTATCTATGTACCGGAGTTGTCAGGCGTCAGGTCAGATTTATGGTCTATATTCGTTGCCTACCGTGTGAGTAGGGGCTTAAACGAATAAGTCACTGTCCAGCCCGAGTAATACTATTCCTAGGGCGGCCTGTATCCTACTGGGGGGGGGGGGGGGGGAAGGGGAATCGAAGGTGTGAAAAGTTCTTCAGCTGCGGGTGCAGAGTCTATTGTGCCGCTGGCCAGCAGTCCAGCGGTCAAAAATTAAAACGTAGCCCTTGAGAAGCTAGTTAATATTTTACGCCGAGCTTCGTCCCGTGAGAATCAACACCTTTGTCTCACGAGAGGAGATAAATTCTATAAGAATTTAGTTATGGGTGGAATAGAAAATAATTGATAAAGTCAAAAATAAGAGTTTCCCAAGATTTGCTTGGAAAAACTCAAATGAACTTTTGTATGCAAGTTTCCTATCGTCACACGACCGAAATCGTCCAATATGCGAACTGGTCGACTTTTTCGCGTACATTTTTCACATCACAAACGGGATAATTTGAGAATTTGTTTTTAGAGAATGCCTACGTCACTCCCCTCAACACTATTGAAAGCGGATCTTACAAATCGAAATGTAAAGGGAAGACTACTGTGTTAACAAGTTATCATGTAAATCCCCGATAAGCTAAGTGCTACCATAGACATAAATAAATATAGACTGGCCAATTAAAGAGTTTTATGAAACGAAAATTTGTGACTTGCAATTTTGTGTACATTATTATAAAGCATTTATGAGCAGTATAAAAGTGCTTTTTTAACTTTGATACACACCTATATATATTGTAAATAAGGAGGCAGTGTATCTTTGTTTAATCTCTAAGAATGAAGATCATGCAACTTTTCATAATTCGGAAATCCGAATACAATAGATATACATATTTTCAAGTTACATGAAGTTACTTCCTTTTTCCAGTCTATATTTATTTATGTCTATGAGTGCTACAAAATGCAAGTCATGTTGAACGAAAGTTATCTTCCTTTGGTGCTCTCAATTTTAAAAGTATTTGTTTGTACAAAGCTTCTATCAACTCACTCCGTCTGTCTGTCTGGTCAAAAGTGTGTCCACGTTATTTCTCCGACACCCAATCTCGGATCAAGCGGAAATCTCGTACAACTATTTCTTTTACATGCCAACACAAGAATCAATTTAAAAAATTAACCAATTAGTTAATTAACTAAAGGTAATTAATTATGTTTATTTTCGTTATTTTTTTATCTCGAACAAGGGAAAGAAATAGTACTTTACTGATAAGGCTAATATGAATTAGCCCCATTTCTTGTTTGTAGAAAGAAAAGTTTGTAAATAACTTTAAAACCTATTTTTATAAAGCAGCACCCTGGCACAGTGGTTACCATGTTGGCTTGAGGAAGCCTCTCGAGTTCGAATTCAGGTCGATCCCCTTTTTTTATAAATACATTTAAAAAGCGATTACGCAAGATTCACCTTTCTCTCTCTCCCCCCCCCCTTTTCCAACTGGTGCAAGTGATAGCATATTAAGAATGCTAAAAGCATAAAATTGAGCTAAACAAAATCAACTGGTTAAAAATATTTCTAATCGCACAGATGTATTGTTGTTAGTCTAGATCAGTGATGCCCAACCTAATTCGACCTGAGGGCCATTTTAATTTCCGACATTCTTTTCGCGGGCCACATGACTGAAAATGTACCTAAACCAAGTTTGAAAAAAAACAAACTTTTGCATCTAGTACTTACATAAATTAATGAGAGATTGTGAATTTTCCATTTTTTAAGCGTGGTAAGCTGGCTTCATTTCTCTACTTAAAATGTGAGCAACATTGTAGATAGCTTTACCAATGACTTATTTTCTTGTCTCTTGTTGGTAAATATTCCCATCGATCCAGCAGGCGTAGTTTAATCATCTTTAATTCAAAGTCAAACTAAGAATGTTTTATAATCCGTTTCTATGTTATTGTGCTTTAAAACAGACACACTTTACAAAACAAATATATTGGCTTATTACCATGTTCCACAAAAAAAAAAAAAAAAAAAAAAAGTAAAGACCCGTTCACTTTTCCTGGTAGATACTAAATTCAGACTCCACTTTTAGTTTCCTGTGCTCTGCCATTGCATAAACTACACATTTAAAATGTCACGGTACCATTCCATCCAATAACGTAGGTAAAGATACGTTTTTCAAACTTAAAAAAAAAAGGGGGGGGGGATTTTCTTCCCTTTTGTACCGACGTTTCGGCGGGCCGGATGAAACCACGTAGCGGGGCGGATTTGGCCCGCGGGCCGTATTTTGGGCATCACTGGTCTAGATCAATTACACATTTAATTACATGACAGATCCATACAACTACACTTAATAGAAGCTTTGTTTTTTTTTAAGTATTTTTTTTTTACTTTGCTTGTTTTTACATTATATTCTCATCTGTTCCAACAACCGACCTACTTCCATTTGCACAATGACGATCCCCCCTTCCCTCCCCTGCTAGTTGCAAAGCCATCAGGTAAGTACATTACGTATAAGTGTGTCACTGTGTGTGTGTGTGTTTACGAGAGAGAGAGAGAGAGAGAGAGAGAGAGAGAGAGAGAGATGGTAGAATAGGAATGTGTAAAAGGGGATGAGTAAATGTGTTTCATCTCAAGTGCTTTTCTTCATAGTTCCCTACACCTTATTTTTGTTCTTACTGGCGAGTAGATTGTGTACTTACTAGAGATATAACCTTGAAGCTCCTCTCGACACATTCAAAAACTAAAGTACGCAGTTAGCACATGCTGGACTGGTCCTCCTGGGATCAAGAAATACCCAAAGACGTGCATGTGTCCATACAATCATCGCTAAAGATCTAAATTTCTATATTTTTCTTAAAATGTTCGATATAATATACATCTTTTCACGTGACAACTTGTCTGGGCTTGTTGTAGCTAGTTTAGGCTTGTTATATTTTTTTACGCTGGTTGTAACTCGTCTAGGTTTGTAATTCGTCTAGGTTTGTAACTCGTCTAGGTTTGTAATTCGTCTAGGTTTGTAACTCGTCTAGGTTTGTAACTCGTCTAGGTTTGTAACTCGTCTAGGCTTGTAACTCGTCTAGGTTTGTAATTCGTCTAGGTTTGTAACTCGTCTAGGTTTGTAATTCGTCTAGGTTTGTAACTCGTCTAGGTTTGTAACTCGTCTAGGTTTGTAACTCGTCTAGGTTTGTAATTCGTCTAGGTTTGTAACTCGTCTAGGTTTGTAACTCGTCTAGGTTTGTAACTCTTGTAATTCGTCTAGGTTTGTAATTCGTCTAGGTTTGTAACTCGTCTAGGTTTGTAACTCGTCTAGGCTTGTAACTCGTCTAGGTTTGTAACTCGTCTAGGTTTGTAATTCGTCTAGGTTTGTAACTCGTCTAGGTTTGTAACTCGTCTAGGCTTGTAATTCGTCTAGGTTTGTTGTAATTTGATTGTTGCTGATGTTTTAATTGTTTTGTGATTGTTGTTTAGGACACCACATTACCCTGCATGTTTTTGTTGCTTTTTTTTTATCTAGATAGCGCCCAGATCTACAAAATGTACAGGTTTCCCACCATGTAGGCCTACCTTATTTCCTGTTTGAGTCAATTTAACTGAAGCCAAAAACTGCTTTGACTCCGTGAACTTTAAAAACAGACTTGAAATTATTTTCATTTGTCCAGACTGTTTTAATGTTTCTGATAACTTCTGACCTATTTAAAACTTATCTAGCTCTATACCTCAATGAATGTCTGATCACGTGATGTGGCATGAGTTTTGTCATGTCTTGCAGTCTGGGTTTTTGTTATTATTTGTAATAATCTTCATTTCTGTTGGGAAATCTGAGCCTTGTAAAACATTCCGAAACACGTAAATTTAACATCTTACTATTGGCTTCTCTAAATTTCTCCATTGCACAGCAGATGTTATTCCCGTTAACGTTAAGATACGTGACGGACACAGCTGAAACACATTGCACCTAAAAACTTGTTGGAATAGTCGACAGCTTTTAAAAATCGATACAATTACACGCCCCTAATGTAAGCTTTGTTGTTTTTTTTTAAACGTATTTTTATATCTTATATGTTATCTTCAACTTAGTTTGCAAGAACAAGAAGAATCTATTTTTAACTTTGTAAGTCTAATGTCAGTTGTGTGATTTTGATTCTTTTAGCCTCGTCTCGTGGCCCAGTCGTCAAAGGGAGAGAAATCTGTTCATCTGACATCCACAGCCCTAACTCCCAACTTCCTTCTCTGTTATTACCTCTCCCTTTGTGTGAATGGTCATTGAGTGATGTGATTGACTGGACAATGTTTAGCTTCAGGGGCCTGGGGGGTGGACAGGAGGGGGGAGAGGAATCTGAGCTACCATTGACTGTCTTGGAAAGCTACCAACGCTGGAAGAAAAACGAGATTCTACTATTCTTGTCTAATTCAATCGAAATCAATTATACATGGAATTAGATTATCGGAGATGTAAGCTAGATATAGATCTAAGTGAATTAGGCATGGAATTAGATTATCGGAGATGTAAGCTAGATATAAATCTAAGTGAATTAGGCATGGAATTAGATTATCGGAGATGTAGGCTAGATATAAATCTAAGTGAATTAGGCATGGAATTAGATTATCGGAGATGTAGGCTAGATATAGATCTAAGTGAATTAGGCATGGAATTAGATTATCAAAAATGTAGGCTAGATATAGATCTGAGTGAATTAGGCATGGAATTAGATTATCGGAGATGTAAGCTAGATATAAATCTAAGTGAATTAGGCATGGAATTAGATTATCGGAGATGTAGGCTAGATATAGATCTAAGTGAATTAGGCATGGAATTAGATTATCGGAGATGTAGGCTAGATATAAATCTAAGTGAATTAGGCATGGAATTAGATTATCAAAAATGTAGGCTAGATATAGATCTGAGTGAATTAGGCATGGAATTAGATTATCGGAGATGTAAGCTAGATATAAATCTAAGTGAATTAGGCATGGAATTAGATTATCGGAGATGCAGGCTAGATATAGATCTAAGTGAATTAGGCATGGAATTAGATTATCAAAAATGTAGGCTAGATATAGATCTAAGTGAATTAGGCATGGAATTAGATTATCGGAGATGTAGACTGCGTAATTTTACATTTTCGCTGTTTCTTTTTATTTTTGAAATTTCATTCGGGGCCGCCAAATTCTATTTGCCAAGGGCCTCCCATTATCCAAGGCCAGCCCCGCAGAGACGGCTTATATTTATTTGTGATATTTATAACAAGTGGGTGAAAAAAGATAAGTAATAATTATGACAATGTCGCAGACCCAGTAACGACCTGCATATTTTGTCACGTCTAACGCAAACAAAGGCGTGGTCCCCTGGGTTAAATTTTTTTTTTTCGTTTTCTAGCCTGTCTTTGGCAAGGACCTACCATGTGTGTCCCGCAATCTTCAGGAGAGCTCTCCAGAGATAACATTTATTAAGCCTATAAAATAGTACATAAAGATGTAGTCGTGAGACCCAGTGAAGCGAATGAACTTCTAGTAGATTCGATTTCATCTTAACTAGCGTTCTTTTTGTTTTGCTATGTGTTCTGAGTTTAGGGCACGGAATGCTGGAAAGCCATCAATGCAATAAATCTCAAGCTTGAATATTTTCTCTAAACGTTTTAGCGATAGGTATGGTGGAGTTTTGGTCACTATCACAAAAAGAGCTTAAATGAAGGGAGGAAACTCTACCCGTTACAGAAGTAATCAAGCACAGAAATGTCTGGGGCAAGTACTCAGCATGACGACAGACGCATTGACTGAGACTATATGGGAGAGAGAGAGAGAGAGAGAGAGAGAGAGGAAATATAGAGATGATACAGAATGTAGTCTAATGTTCGTACAGGTACACCATTTTCCCCTATGACAAAACAAGCTAACAATCACTTGCTGCTGTCTTGTGTGTGAAATAGTTGATAGGAAGGGTTCAATACTTTCTTCTAGAGTTTTCTTTCCCCCATACATTGTCTGCTATAATAAATCTATCTTTCCCCCATACATTGTCTGCAATACTAAATCTATCTTTCCCTCATACATTGTCTGCTATACTAAATATATCTTTCCCCCATACATTGTCTGCTATACTAAATCTATCTTTCCCTCATACATTGTCTGCTATACTAAATCTATCTTTCCCCCATACATTGTCTGCTATACTAAATCTATCTTTCCCCCATACATTGTCTGCTATACTAAATCTATCTTTACCCCATACATTGTCTGCTATACTAAATCTATCTTTACCCCATACATTGTCTGCTATACTAAATCTACTTTTGTTTTAAACGTTACATTTGGAAACAATTGTATCAAACTAACTTAAATTACATCTATTTCAAATTGATTACAGTGGGGGGGGGGGGGAGGGGGGACAGGCTATTTTCCTTTGCGTTGCATTGCACCTACCCCTCCATTAAAGACAAAAAGACTCAGCGCCCTGTGGATCCTCGTCCCACATCTCCAGGATCAACCCACTACATCTGGTACTCACACACGCCAGTCGGGGAGCCGCTTCTCGCGCTCACGTTCTGTTTAGCTAGGACCGAACCGGTAAACTCACGCGCGTGGAAGAAGAAAATAGAGTGAAAAAATAAAACAGGGTGAGCAAATGATAGAAAGACCGAGAGAGAGAGAGAGGGGGGAGAAAAACACGCCAAGAAAGAGAGGAGATAGAGAGAAGATGCAAGAGAGATGAAAAAAAAAGGTCTAACTAATGAGTGTTGAGCTGTACTGCAGAGTTTAGCCAAACAGGCAAGCGGTATACTCACTGGAGTTGTAGGTAGAGGAACTCAAGGTGTGCTCACGGTACGCAGTGATTCACATAATACCTTTGGATTGTTTCTTCTCTTCGCGTCCATTCGGTGTACGAGGAAGTTTAAAGCTCAACTTGCGCTGATGTGTACACTAAATAGCCTCTATTACTTGTGCCAACTGTATTTTCTGTACTCGTTATTTCTTCCTTACTAAACTTTCGTTTTTGAAATATATATATTTCTTTTTATCATTCTTTATATCAACCTTTATATCAAACTTGTTAAGTCAATTCTGTATCAATTCCTATTTCCAATGGTCTAGATACACTGATGTTAGAATGTAAATGTGATTAGAAATCTTGATTTCTATAACTAGAATTTCAATGTGCCTCGTTGGAGCTAGGAGTAATTTTGTGTCCAGAAAATGTTTAATTTCTGATCACTGATGATCTGTTCAATTAGGAACACGGGATTTATGAAAAGTTGGGTGAGTACTTCATCCATTTAGTTTAGATCTTCTTATTGCATAATTTAAAATTGAACGACAATGTTTATCAGGTTTCTTATATTTGTGAGAATCTAGATCTGTGAGTGATCTAGGTTTATATTTCTATAGAGTTAAATAGAGTCTATGTTATAAGTTTTTAATTTATTAGATCTAGAGCCTTATTATCAATAACTCATTCATCCTAACTTCACTGATGCCGTGATCCACTACAGATCCTTTATATCTAGGACATCTCTAATTATAAAACTTTATATTTTAATTTATTTATTAATATATTGTTATTTTTATAGTATTAATACTGATGTGGACAATTGTAGTCAAACTGAATTTACATTTATTTGGACCAATAAAATTATCTTATCTTATCTTTAGTTATTTTGTTTAAATTCACACATTTTTAAAATTATTATACAAATAAGTTTTTTTGTATAAACAACAGTAAATTTATTATGGAAACTAGGGAAGTCCGATTTAAAAGTAGCATATTAAGAAACGACACTAGTGAAAAAACATAAAGGAAAAAGATCTAGTATTTGGTATGAGTCTAATAAAATGTGTGTACACATCCCGATCTAGCCAGAGGGCAGACATCTCGATTGAACCAGAGCATCTACGATCTAATGTATTTTTTTTTTGTTTATGTGGGAGTTGGGGAGTACATTATGTTAGTCGTCATCTCCGGTCTAAAAGCAATCCAAGGCGAATCCTCCTAATCACCCCCTCCCCCTCCACACACAGGCTTACCTCCCCACACACTCTTACCTCCCCACACACTCTTACCTCCCCACACAGGCTTACCTCCTCACACATGCTTGCCTCCCCACACACTCTTACCTCCCCACAAGGCTTGCCTCCCCACACAGGCTTACCTTCCCACACACTCTTATCTCCCCACACACTCTTACCTCCCCACACACACTTACCTTCTCACACACTCTTACCTCCCCACACACTCTTACCTCCCCACACAGGCTTACCTCCTCACACAGGCTTACCTCCTCACACACTCTTACCTCCCCACACAGGCTTACCTCCCCACATGGGCTTACCTCCCCACACAGGCTTACCTCCCCACACAGGCTTACCTCCCCACAAGGCTTGCCTCCCCACACAGGCTTACCTCCCCACACACTCTTACCTCCCCACACAGGCTTACCTCCCCACACACACTTACCTTCTCACACACTCTTACCTCCCCACACACTCTTACCTCCCCACACAGGCTTACCTCCTCACACAGGCTTACCTCCTCACACTCTTACCTCCCCACACAGGCTTACCTCCCCACACAGGCTTGCCTCCCCACACAGGCTTTCCTCCCCACACACTCTTACCTCCCCACACAGGCTTGCCTCCCCACACACTCTTACCTCCTCACACACTCTTACCTCTCCGCACACTCTTACCTCCCCACACAGGCTTGCCTCCCCACACACTCTTACCTCCTCACACACTCTTATCTCCCCACACATGCTTGCCTCCCCACACACTCTTACCTCCCCACAAGGCTTGCCTCCCCACACAGGCTTACCTCCCCACACACTCTTACCTCCCCACACACTCTTACCTCCCCACACACACTTACCTTCTCACACACTCTTATCTCCCCACACACGCTTACACGCTCTTACCTCCCCACACAGGCTTACATCCCCACACACTATTACCTCCTCACACACGCTTACTTCATCACACACGCTTATCTCCCCACACACTCTTACCTCCCCACACACTCTTACCTCCCCACACACTCTTACCTCCCCACACACTCTTACCTCCTCACACAGACTTACCTCCCTACACAGGCTTGCCTATCTTTCTGGTGAACGTGAACAAGTCATCACAAGTTTTGAAAAAAAAAACGGGTTGCTAATCTAAATTGTGTATGTTAGTTATTCATATTGAAACATTTTCTTATACCGTTGCGCCACGCATTTGGCTAAAAAAAAAGCTCAATATAAAATGGAAAAGAGGAGGGGTGGGGGCGTACCTGATATAGCATTCACACTCTACCGCCCTTTTCACCCTGACGCTTTTAAAACAGGGAATTCAAATACAGTGACTATTTGTGTGTGCTTTTGTAGGTTTGTTTGGAATTTTTACTTTTCTTGTGTTACATTTACATTAGCCTAAAGACTTTGTTAAGTACCATTTAGAATTAAAAAAGAACAAATGAGATTGAAACACAAATCTTTTTTACCTTGTCACCAATTCTCTAATTTCGCCCAATCTAAAAATGTTTTAATATAAAATGACTACAACACTCATATTGAATTGATCACATTTTAATGATTGACCACATTTTAATGATTAAGTTGTCTGGAATTCACGAAATTATTTATTTTTGGGATGATGACTTCTGACACCATTCTTGTTTCACTACCATATATATCTGTCTCCTATCCATTAAGTCTCTCTTTATCTCATTTGTTCATTACAACTCAGCCTCTGTGTGTCTCTCTTTCTGTCGTCCATTAAAGCCCCGGGTCTATCAGACAAATGCTACCACAAGCAGGAAATCAAAACATATAAATAGCCTTTCCCCCCTTTTTCTTTTTCAATAATTGTAGCAACTTTTGGAAGTGAAATATGGTACAATGAGAAGTGAGTTTGTTGCCCTGAATCTCTCCTTTACGTGAGCAGACGACAGTGCTGAGACTTAGTCCCTTATAGCACGTGAAAGGAAGCGGGTAGTGTGTCTTAAGGTCTCTTTGTCCCCGTACAAGAAATAACCTCCGGCCATGAACCAGCTCTATCTCCTAACAGTGTCTCGTGTCGTGCGACATCCTCCGAGAATCAGCAGTGGCGGCATCAGAACCGAAGTTCTCTCAAAATCGCCCAAAGTGCGCGCTTAGTAGGCAGTGACCGTCTCTGGTCTAGGTCAGCCTTTTCATCACACTGTAGTGGCCACCAGTCATCCTTAAGGTCATGGACTGTCCCCAAAGTTTTCTTTTCTAGGAACTGTCTCAGTCCCGTGTAGCGGTGAACTATTGGCTAGATGTCCCCAAAGTTTTCTTTTCTAGGAACTGTCTCAGTCCCGTGTAGCGGTGAACTATTGGCTAGATGTCCCCAAAGTTTTCTTTTCTAGGAACTGTCTCAGTCCCGTGTAGCGGTGAACTATTGGCTAGATGTCCCCAAAGTTTTCTTTTCTAGGAACTGTCTCAGTCCCGTGTAGCGGTGAACTATTGGCTAGATGTCCCCAAAGTTTTCTTTTCTAGGAACTGTCTCAGTCCCGTGTAGCGGTGAACTATTGGCTAGATGTCCCCAAAGTTTTCTTTTCTAGGAACTGTCTCAGTCCCGTGTAGCGGTGAACTATTGGCTAGATGTCCCCAAAGTTTTCTTTTCTAGGAACTGTCTCAGTCCCGTGTAGCGGTGAACTATTGGCTAGATGTCCCCAAAGTTTTCTTTTCTAGGAACTGTCTCAGTCCCGTGTAGCGGTGAACTATTGGCTAGATGTCCCCAAAGTTTTCTTTTCTAGGAACTGTCTCAGTCCCGTGTAGCGGTGAACTATTGGCTAGATGTCCCCAAAGTTTTCTTTTCTAGGAACTGTCTCAGTCCCGTGTAGCGGTGAACTATTGGCTAGATGTCCCCAAAGTTTTCTTTTCTAGGAACTGTCTCAGTCCCGTGTAGCGGTGAACTATTGGCTAGATGTCCCCAAAGTTTTCTTTTCTAGGAACTGTCTCAGTCCCGTGTAGCGGTGAACTATTGGCTAGATGTCCCCAAAGTTTTCTTTTCTAGGAACTGTCTCAGTCCCGTGTAGCGGTGAACTATTGGCTAGATGTCCCCAAAGTTTTCTTTTCTAGGAACTGTCTCAGTCCCGTGTAGCGGTGAACTATTGGCTAGATGTCCCCAAAGTTTTCTTTTCTAGGAACTGTCTCAGTCCCGTGTAGCGGTGAACTATTGGCTAGATGTCCCCAAAGTTTTCTTTTCTAGGAACTGTCTCAGTCCCGTGTAGCGGTGAACTATTGGCTAGATGTCCCCAAAGTTTTCTTTTCTAGGAACTGTCTCAGTCCCGTGTAGCGGTGAACTATTGGCTAGATGTCCCCAAAGTTTTCTTTTCTAGGAACTGTCTCAGTCCCGTGTAGCGGTGAACTATTGGCTAGATGTCCCCAAAGTTTTCTTTTCTAGGAACTGTCTCAGTCCCGTGTAGCGGTGAACTATTGGCTAGATGTCCCCAAAGTTTTCTTTTCTAGGAACTGTCTCAGTCCCGTGTAGCGGTGAACTATTGGCTAGATGTCCCCAAAGTTTTCTTTTCTAGGAACTGTCTCAGTCCCGTGTAGCGGTGAACTATTGGCTAGATGTCCCCAAAGTTTTCTTTTCTAGGAACTGTCTCAGTCCCGTGTAGCGGTGAACTATTGGCTAGATGTCCCCAAAGTTTTCTTTTCTAGGAACTGTCTCAGTCCCGTGTAGCGGTGAACTATTGGCTAGATGTCCCCAAAGTTTTCTTTTCTAGGAACTGTCTCAGTCCCGTGTAGCGGTGAACTATTGGCTAGATGTCCCCAAAGTTTTCTTTTCTAGGAACTGTCTCAGTCCCGTGTAGCGGTGAACTATTGGCTAGATGTCCCCAAAGTTTTCTTTTCTAGGAACTGTCTCAGTCCCGTGTAGCGGTGAACTATTGGCTAGATGTCCCCAAAGTTTTCTTTTCTAGGAACTGTCTCAGTCCCGTGTAGCGGTGAACTATTGGCTAGATGTCCCCAAAGTTTTCTTTTCTAGGAACTGTCTCAGTCCCGTGTAGCGGTGAACTATTGGCTAGATGTCCCCAAAGTTTTCTTTTCTAGGAACTGTCTCAGTCCCGTGTAGCGGTGAACTATTGGCTAGATGTCCCCAAAGTTTTCTTTTCTAGGAACTGTCTCAGTCCCGTGTAGCGGTGAACTATTGGCTAGATGTCCCCAAAGTTTTCTTTTCTAGGAACTGTCTCAGTCCCGTGTAGCGGTGAACTATTGGCTAGATGTCCCCAAAGTTTTCTTTTCTAGGAACTGTCTCAGTCCCGTGTAGCGGTGAACTATTGGCTAGATGTCCCCAAAGTTTTCTTTTCTAGGAACTGTCTCAGTCCCGTGTAGCGGTGAACTATTGGCTAGATGTCCCCAAAGTTTTCTTTTCTAGGAACTGTCTCAGTCCCGTGTAGCGGTGAACTATTGGCTAGATGTCCCCAAAGTTTTCTTTTCTAGGAACTGTCTCAGTCCCGTGTAGCGGTGAACTATTGGCTAGATGTCCCCAAAGTTTTCTTTTCTAGGAACTGTCTCAGTCCCGTGTAGCGGTGAACTATTGGCTAGATGTCCCCAAAGTTTTCTTTTCTAGGAACTGTCTCAGTCCCGTGTAGCGGTGAACTATTGGCTAGATGTCCCCAAAGTTTTCTTTTCTAGGAACTGTCTCAGTCCCGTGTAGCGGTGAACTATTGGCTAGATGTCCCCAAAGTTTTCTTTTCTAGGAACTGTCTCAGTCCCGTGTAGCGGTGAACTATTGGCTAGATGTCCCCAAAGTTTTCTTTTCTAGGAACTGTCTCAGTCCCGTGTAGCGGTGAACTATTGGCTAGATGTCCCCAAAGTTTTCTTTTCTAGGAACTGTCTCAGTCCCGTGTAGCGGTGAACTATTGGCTAGATGTCCCCAAAGTTTTCTTTTCTAGGAACTGTCTCAGTCCCGTGTAGCGGTGAACTATTGGCTAGATGTCCCCAAAGTTTTCTTTTATAGGAACTGTCTCAGTCCCGTGTAGCGGTGAACTATTGGCTAGATGTCCCCAAAGTTTTCTTTTCTAGGAACTGTCTCAGTCCCGTGTAGCGGTGAACTATTGGCTAGATGTCCCCAAAGTTTTCTTTTCTAGGAACTGTCTCAGTCCCGTGTAGCGGTGAACTATTGGCTAGATGTCCCCAAAGTTTTCTTTTCTAGGAACTGTCTCAGTCCCGTGTAGCGGTGAACTATTGGCTAGATGTCCCCAAAGTTTTCTTTTCTAGGAACTGTCTCAGTCCCGTGTAGCGGTGAACTATTGGCTAGATGTCCCCAAAGTTTTCTTTTCTAGGAACTGTCTCAGTCCCGTGTAGCGGTGAACTATTGGCTAGATGTCCCCAAAGTTTTCTTTTCTAGGAACTGTCTCAGTCCCGTGTAGCGGTGAACTATTGGCTAGATGTCCCCAAAGTTTTCTTTTCTAGGAACTGTCTCAGTCCCGTGTAGCGGTGAACTATTGGCTAGATGTCCCCAAAGTTTTCTTTTATAGGAACTGTCTCAGTCCCGTGTAGCGGTGAACTATTGGCTAGATGTCCCCAAAGTTTTCTTTTATAGGAACTGTCTCAGTCCCGTGTAGCGGTGAACTATTGGCTAGATGTCCCCAAAGTTTTCTTTTATAGGAACTGTCTCAGTCCCGTGTAGCGGTGAACTATTTGCTAGATGTCCCCAAAGTTTTCTTTTATAGGAACTGTCTCAGTCCCGTGTAGCGGTGAACTATTTGCTAGATGTCCCCAAAGTTTTCTTTTCTAGGAACTGTCTCAGTCCCGTGTAGCGGTGAACTATTTGCTAGATGTCCCCAAAGTTTTCTTTTATAGGAACTGTCTCAGTCCCGTGTAGCGGTGAACTATTTGCTAGATGTCCCCAAAGTTTTCTTTTATAGGAACTGTCTCAGTCCCGTGTAGCGGTGAACTATTTGCTAGATGTCCCCAAAGTTTTCTTTTCTAGGAACTGTCTCAGTCCCGTGTAGCGGTGAACTATTTGCTAGATGTCCCCAAAGTTTTCTTTTATAGGAACTGTCTCAGTCCCGTGTAGCGGTGAACTATTGGCTAGATGTCCCCAAAGTTTTCTTTTCTAGGAACTGTCTCAGTCCCGTGTAGCGGTGAACTATTTGCTAGATGTCCCCAAAGTTTTCTTTTCTAGGAACTGTCTCAGTCCCGTGTAGCGTTGAACTATTTTCTAGATGTCCCCAAAGTTTTCTTTTATAGGAACTGTCTCAGTCCCGTGTAGCGGTGAACTATTTGCTAGATGTCCCCAAAGTTTTCTTTTATAGGAACTGTCTCAGTCCCGTGTAGCGGTGAACTATTTGCTAGATGTCCCCAAAGTTTTCTTTTATAGGAACTGTCTCAGTCCCGTGTAGCGGTGAACTATTTGCTAGATGTCCCCAAAGTTTTCTTTTATAGGAACTGTCTCAGTCCCGTGTAGCGGTGAACTATTTGCTAGATGTCCCCAAAGTTTTCTTTTATAGGAACTGTCTCAGTCCCGTGTAGCGGTGAACTATTTGCTAGATGTCCCCAAAGTTTTCTTTTCTAGGAACTGTCTCAGTCCCGTGTAGCGGTGAACTATTTGCTAGATGTCCCCAAAGTTTTCTTTTCTAGGAACTGTCTCAGTCCCGTGTAGCGGTGAACTATTTGCTAGATGTCCCCAAAGTTTTCTTTTCTAGGAACTGTCTCAGTCCCGTGTAGCGGTGAACTATTTGCTAGATGTCCCCAAAGTTTTCTTTTCTAGGAACTGTCTCAGTCCCGTGTAGCGGTGAACTATTTGCTAGATGTCCCCAAAGTTTTCTTTTATAGGAACTGTCTCAGTCCCGTGTAGCGGTGAACTATTTGCTAGATGTCCCCAAAGTTTTCTTTTATAGGAACTGTCTCAGTCCCGTGTAGCGGTGAACTATTTGCTAGATGTCCCCAAAGTTTTCTTTTATAGGAACTGTCTCAGTCCCGTGTAGCGGTGAACTATTGGCTAGATGTCCCCAAAGTTTTCTTTTCTAGGAACTGTCTCAGTCCCGTGTAGCGGTGAACTATTGGCTAGATGTCCCCAAAGTTTTCTTTTCTAGGAACTGTCTCAGTCCCGTGTAGCGGTGAACTATTGGCTAGATGTCCCCAAAGTTTTCTTTTATAGGAACTGTCTCAGTCCCGTGTAGCGGTGAACTATTTGCTAGATGTCCCCAAAGTTTTCTTTTATAGGAACTGTCTCAGTCCCGTGTAGCGGTGAACTATTGGCTAGATGTCCCCAAAGTTTTCTTTTATAGGAACTGTCTCAGTCCCGTGTAGCGGTGAACTATTTGCTAGATGTCCCCAAAGTTTTCTTTTATAGGAACTGTCTCAGTCCCGTGTAGCGGTGAACTATTTGCTAGATGTCCCCAAAGTTTTCTTTTATAGGAACTGTCTCAGTCCCGTGTAGCGGTGAAATATTTGCTAGATGTCCCCAAAGTTTTCTTTTATAGGAACTGTCTCAGTCCCGTGTAGCGGTGAAATATTGGCTAGATGTCCCCAAAGTTTTCTTTTCTAGGAACTGTCTCAGTCCCGTGTAGCGGTGAACTATTTGCTAGATGTCCCCAAAGTTTTCTTTTCTAGGAACTGTCTCAGTCCCGTGTAGCGGTGAACTATTGGCTAGATGTCCCCAAAGTTTTCTTTTATAGGAACTGTCTCAGTCCCGTGTAGCGGTGAACTATTGGCTAGATGTCCCCAAAGTTTTCTTTTATAGGAACTGTCTCAGTCCCGTGTAGCGGTGAACTATTGGCTAGATGTCCCCAAAGTTTTCTTTTCTAGGAACTGTCTCAGTCCCGTGTAGCGGTGAACTATTGGCTAGATGTCCCCAAAGTTTTCTTTTATAGGAACTGTCTCAGTCCCGTGTAGCGGTGAACTATTGGCTAGATGTCCCCAAAGTTTTCTTTTCTAGGAACTGTCTCAGTCCCGTGTAGCGGTGAACTATTGGCTAGATGTCCCCAAAGTTTTCTTTTATAGGAACTGTCTCAGTCCCGTGTAGCGGTGAACTATTGGCTAGATGTCCCCAAAGTTTTCTTTTATAGGAACTGTCTCAGTCCCGTGTAGCGGTGAACTATTTGCTAGATGTCCCCAAAGTTTTCTTTTATAGGAACTGTCTCAGTCCCGTGTAGCGGTGAACTATTTGCTAGATGTCCCCAAAGTTTTCTTTTATAGGAACTGTCTCAGTCCCGTGTAGCGGTGAACTATTGGCTAGATGTCCCCAAAGTTTTCTTTTATAGGAACTGTCTCAGTCCCGTGTAGCGGTGAACTATTGGCTAGATGTCCCCAAAGTTTTCTTTTATAGGAACTGTCTCAGTCCCGTGTAGCGGTGAACTATTTGCTAGATGTCCCCAAAGTTTTCTTTTATAGGAACTGTCTCAGTCCCGTGTAGCGGTGAACTATTGGCTAGATGTCCCCAAAGTTTTCTTTTATAGGAACTGTCTCAGTCCCGTGTAGCGGTGAACTATTGGCTAGATGTCCCCAAAGTTTTCTTTTATAGGAACTGTCTCAGTCCCGTGTAGCGGTGAACTATTGGCTAGATGTCCCCAAAGTTTTCTTTTATAGGAACTGTCTCAGTCCCGTGTAGCGGTGAAATATTTGCTAGATGTCCCCAAAGTTTTCTTTTCTAGGAACTGTCTCAGTCCCGTGTAGCGGTGAACTATTGGCTAGATGTCCCCAAAGTTTTCTTTTATAGGAACTGTCTCAGTCCCGTGTAGCGGTGAAATATTTGCTAGATGTCCCCAAAGTTTTCTTTTCTAGGAACTGTCTCAGTCCCGTGTAGCGGTGAACTATTGGCTAGATGTCCCCAAAGTTTTCTTTTATAGGAACTGTCTCAGTCCCGTGTAGCGGTGAACTATTGGCTAGATGTCCCCAAAGTTTTCTTTTATAGGAACTGTCTCAGTCCCGTGTAGCGGTGAAATATTTGCTAGATGTCCCCAAAGTTTTCTTTTATAGGAACTGTCTCAGTCCCGTGTAGCGGTGAACTATTGGCTAGATGTCCCCAAAGTTTTCTTTTATAGGAACTGTCTCAGTCCCGTGTAGCGGTGAACTATTGGCTAGATGTCCCCAAAGTTTTCTTTTATAGGAACTGTCTCAGTCCCGTGTAGCGGTGAACTATTGGCTAGATGTCCCCAAGTGATGTGTCGAGCATGTAAACAATAGTCTGTGTCTGTATTTCTGAGCATAGTCTGTGTCTGTATTTCTTAGTGGAGACGAGACCAATCGTTACAGAAGACCTGAACATTGATCTGCAACGTCACAACATGTGGGAAGTTTAAACCATTAGCTCGTTGCCACGCCGTAAACACGTCTTACGTAAAACACGCTGGTGTCCAACCTTTTCCGGCCTTGGGATGGTCAAGCTCAAGGGAACTAATTATCTCTCGGGTTTCGTTTTGTGGGCAGAAGTTTTGACAGACTGGAAAACACTTATGACCCTCTGGGCGTAGTTTGGAAATCACTTCCTTAATATAGTTGCATTGTATCTCTGGATATAACCCTAAACGAAACAGTTCAATGTTTTCTATTGAAGAATTCAGATTTTTTTTCTTCTTTCAAGGCATTTTCTTTGCTTCTACGGTGTTTGGCAAGAAGATAAAACCTTTCTCTGCCTTTATAAATAATTCAGTGTCACGTGGGACGCGATCGAGTTTGTGGACTCAGTGTTTTAACTTTACGATATATTGATTTCCTGTTGCCTTTTTTTTCTTCTTTTCTAAGTCGAGTACCTCCCTGATTACTAAGTCAATGTGTGGACAAAATGTAGTGACTTGATTTAAAGAAATCAACTTGTGGTGAATTAAATGTCAATTTATTGTCTGTACTCCTTCTGTTAATAAATTCATTTCACTTGCGTGGGTCTTTCAAATATGAAAGTTACATAGTAATGTTGAAATGAATACGATTGACCAACCTTTGAAGTAATTCTATCATCAGCATTAATTATAATAAACAAAAAGCAAAATATAAAAAAAAGAAGAACTTAAAAGCTTATTCAAGGGAAAGATCTCCGCAGTTACAACTAGAGCTATATCTCTCAATAACGTAGAAGTTATTTCTTATATTCGATATCAAATAAAATGAACAATTACCCATAATTAATTGACTAATTGGTTAATTTTAAAAATTGATTCATGTTTAGTTAACTACAATAAATCATTGTTTCAACTTGAACCGAGAATGGCTGTGGAAGAAAGTGTAAACTTGTCTAAGAGAAGAACCTCACATATTTAGACATATCTGTGAAACAAAATAATTACTAACCAAAATTTAATTGACTAATTTCTTTTTAATTTATTCAATGTCTTCTCTGTGCCAATGATAATTATACAAAGTTTCAACTTAATCAGAGAAATAACCTTTATAAACGTTTTACCAGACATAGCTAGTTGAAATAAGATCTATAAAAAGTTACACAATAATTGATTTTAAAGATTTCCATAAACTCCTTAAAAATCTATAAATATTAAAACTTTTGGTGCTTCCGATGCACAGGATTTGGAAATATCGATAAAACTTTACATCTTTAAACCGTATAATAGTTTTTGCGCATTTCTTTTAGCAATGTAGTGCAGACTACTTAGAATAAACTTTAAAAAAAAAAAAATTAAGAGTTACTAGTTCTTAATAAACTTTTGCCAGATTTTCATGGGATACAAGAACCAGTTGTATGTTGTATGAAGAAAAAAAGTGAGAGAGGTAGCAGTAGCTACATATAGGCTACATATTAAGTAGATTCTACTAATAATAATGTAGAAGTAATTATAATATAATATTCCTGCTCACCTAATCTTATTTCAGTGTCACGAAAGCATTTTTTTTTAAAGATGAGAGATTCCGATAAGGTGAAAAGGTCTTTGAATTTTAGAAACCAGGTTGAAAAGTCTACATATACGTATTTAAACAGAAAGAGTTCACTGACTAGACATATACGTATTTAAACAGAAAGAGTTCACTGACTAGAAACTCAATTATGTTTGATTTAAAGCAAGTTGTTTGTTTCGTTTCAAATATATCACATCTACTTAAGCCTAGAGCCACAGAATGTTTTAAATGTGTGCTGAAGCAGTGTGAACGTAGATCTAGACATAGAAAGATAAGATACCGTACATTTCTCGAATCAAACTAAATGTAACATCCCCGCGAGAATTCTGCCAAATTAAATTTGAGACTAAAAAAATGAAAACCCTTCGGAAAACATTTCCTGGCCAACTTATTCCTCCCAGCTGCCTGATTGTTTGATAAATATATCGCGTTAAAAGGGAAGTACTAAAAAAAAACAACAACATTAAAACCAATGAGTTTAGTTATTTTTTTCCCCCCAGATCCTAATAAGAAACTGTCTTGATGATTATTTCCAAACGCTGCAGACAAGGAAAGGAAATATCAATCCCAGTGGGATTCAAGATTGGAATCGAATCGGAGATGCAATTAAAATGGCAGTTTTGGAAGGTGCTTGGCATTCCGATGTTATCCTGCTGTTTGGATGTCTGCCTCGTGTTAGGATCGACATGTATCAAGAAGAAATGAAAAGGCTGTAGAATCTGTACTGGACAGGACGACATTTGACTTTGTATCTTCACTGACTTAACATCTTACATCTATCTATCTATCTATCTATCTATCTATCTATCTATCTATCTATCTATCTATCTGTCTATCTATCTATCTATCAATCTGTCCATCTGTATGTAAGTATTATCTTGAATACTGTGTCTACATGTATTTACATCGCAGCCTGTACAATGTATTTGCTTGTCAAAACGTAATGACCTTATGAACATGCTCCTACTGTAGGTTCCATGTATTGACAACTCTCAGCCAGACGTAAAATGCCATCATGCTCGTGATGTTTGCACCGGATGCTCACTAAAAAATCCATACAGTTGACAACATATTTAGTTCTCCATCTGTCGGCAGCTGCAAGCCACCAGCTTTGACCTCTACAATAATTCAGTTGCCATTAAATAATGAGGATCCTATCATTTGAAAATACATTTGGTCAAAAATTCTTATCTGAGTTGTGATTTGTTTTGTGTACATGTTCATTATATTAAAGTGGAATTGATTGCTGGGTTGAAAACTTTGGAAATGAAATATGTGACTATGGAGATAAAAGTCAAAGTGTATGTAAATATATACACACAATTTTTAAGTTGTTTCATATTGAATCTAATAGCGAAATCACACTCGTATGAATTTTGCAAATTTCTCTTTCAAACTGTTGTGTTTTAATATTCATAATTAGCTGCATTTTAATGTTACAAATGAGCATGACACAATTATTGATTTAAAACTAAAGTTTATTGCTCAATTTAAACGAATTCTGAACAAATGTTTTTGAAAAATGTTATTTAAAAAAAAAAGATTGAATTATTGGACACAATTTCGGACAGAATGTACATTGACGTGAAGGCAGAGCTATCTCTGTCAATATATGTATGTTCCTAGAGATATCTATCAAAATGTCTTTTCGACTGTTTATCACTTTGTTTGTCCATCTGAAACTCTGTCACTTTGTTTGTCTATCTGAAACTGTCAGTTTGTTTGTCTTTCTGAAACTGTCAATTTATTTGTCCATCTGAAACTGTCTATCTGAAGCTCTGTCAGTTTGTTTATCTATCTGACAGTCTGTCAGCTTGTTTGTCTATCTGAGACTATGTCAATTAGTTTTGCTATCAGACTATCTGTTGACTACTTAACTCCTGGTCTGAGCGTGCATTAACCCGATCATCTACCCTCAGTGTCTGCTGTAAATCATTTCCGCCTCTCTTTACACAGATGTGAACCTTCATTAACCAGTTCACTTATATCCCACCGCATTACTTGTCTGGACCAAACGCACTCTACTAATTGCATGCATAGAACGTACTTAATGTCCGGCCTGGAGAGTGGACATGAACAGATTTCAAATGACAATACTTGTAGCAGCCATGAAGCATCGGGACCAGTTGGATGACCTGAGAAGATCCATCATACACCAGTTTCACTTCTGCTGAATTACAGTCTGGAGGTCAGCCAGATTTCAGGTTTCTTTTACCTTTAGCTTTTCATTTTGTTACTAGCGAGAGCATCTGTGTGCGAGCGTGTGTGTGTTTGTGTGTGTAGTGATCGACCACGTGAGAAGTCTTGAATGTCATAAAAATTGTTTTCCTATAGAAAATCTCAGTGTTCAAATCAAATTGAGATCAGTTGGATGTTGAGTTGAGTTTCATTGTAAAACGAAGTTTACACTCGTGTACAAAAGGATCACTAGTAACTGACACTTAAAGAAGTGAGTCGCATCAAAATTAAAAAAACAATGTGTTTTTTTTTTACACATGTACACAGGGCAATGTTCTTATCTACATATATATACACTGGGCAACGACCTACAAGGAAAATACATCTTAAACAATAAACATTGTTCAAATTGTGATTGATAGCTGCCCATACATTTTCTTACTCCTCGGACTGGAGAAGTATTTGATGAGATTGGAGTCTCTCCCGTGTCAGTCCAACTAGATAGGAAGTAAGTTTAGTTGTTTTTTTACTGTTCATCCTAAACATGATTTTAGATAGAAGGATGCAACGCTGAAACAAATAATACAAGAAACATCTATCTATCTATCTATCTATCTATCTATCTATCTATCTATCTATCTATCTATCTATCTATCTATCTATCTATCTATCTATCTATCTATCTATCTATCTATCTATCTATCTATCTATCTATCTGTCTGTCTATACATTTATATTATATTGAGAGAGAGAAAGAGGTCACGTGGACTAACATAAAGAATATTTTCTTGTGAAAAAAAAAAGCCAATCTTGACTCAACCCTGTCTGACTCTCATTTCTGTTGAATCAACTCATTACACAAGCTCATGTATTATTGAGCACTATTGAATGTCTCAACAAGGCTCTGATATCATCAAGTGATGTGTTCACATTGTTTTTGTTGTTCACGAAGATGTTTTTGTTCATGTTTCAAGTTGAGTAGAATTGTAGTAGAACGGAAGTTAGGGTGGTGGGGGGGGGGGGGGGAAGGGTGTTTTTGTTTTACCTGGAAAGAGAGAAAGAGAGAGAGAAAGAGCGCAACAATTGAATTTATAAACAAAACTGCAAATTATTTTAGGCACTAAAAATGACATTGTAAAACAACTTTAATGTAATCCTCCTAACATCGACAGTTACTTCAGGACTTGGATATCCTAAAAGAATCTGTTTCCAGTCCTCTTCCACTATGATCCTGTTGGACAGATTTCACAGAGCCATTAAGTTTGGTCACATGACCATTGCACGTGTTTTCGCTTTAAATTTGCTCACGTCCAATGAGTCGTTGACAAATCGTTTCGTATGTCGTCAGCTCGGTAGTTCCCAGGATTCATCTCACTGAAAGTTAAGAAAGAAAATATTTTGACATTACCCCCTCAGCCCCCCCCCCCCCTCAGATACAAATCGTACAACCAATCAAGCATGGTGAAATAATCAAGAATGTGTGTTTCTGTAGGATCACGGTGTGGGAAAACATTTCACTAGGAGGGAGAAGTGACCATTTCCTATTTTATTTCTAGAAATGACCAGTGTGTTGAAATGCCTACGTCCTGATGACCATAACAAGGCAAGAAATGCGCCAATCGATACAAATGAAAAAAAAAGTAATTAAATAATAATAAAACAAGATTACAAAGAGAGTTTGTGTTGACACACAAACTCAGAAGCGGCCCCCGTGGGAGACGGATCCCTGTCGGATCCGCATATTCGCAAGGAATATCCAAGACGTGATTTTGTTTTGATTGTTAAAAGTAATAATGTTTCAAAGATTCATTTGACGTTGTAAAAAATTTTTTTTAGTCTAAATCATGGCTGTCGGGTAGTGCGGTTTGCGCGCTGGACTGTCGTTTGGATTCATCGATGGTCCTAGGTTCAAACCCTACCCGCTCCCATCCCCCGTCGTCCTGAGGGAGGTTTGGACTACAACTCTGAAGGAACATCCGAAACATGTAAAACAACAAACATTCTAAACTAGACCAAGAAATTCTAGATCTAGATTCTACAATGATTTTAATTAGAACTTAAATCTAAATCTAGTTTTTAAAAATCTAGCTCTAGTGTAAGAAAAAAATTTAGATCTAGTGTAAAAAATCTAGTTCTAGTGTTTAAAAAAAATCTAGATCTAGTATAAAAAATCTAGATTAGATCTAAATCTAGCTATTGTATTTTTAAAATGCGAGTCACATTACGAGGTTTAATAAACATTATTATACCGAGTTGTTTTAGCATTTCATTTAAAGAATTAACTTCATATGACGTCAAAGGAAAAAAATTCCATTACGTCACACGTCCTAGTTAGACTAAAAAATGTCTTCTGTACGAGCAGCTTCTCGAGGGTTCAAAGACATTGGTGCACCGAGTGAGTTCTTTTAGCATTTCATTTGATGGTTAGTTAGACTAAATATGTATATAACATATATAAATAAAGGGATTAAAGACGCTTTTTTTGTTTTGTCTGTCAGTCTGTCTGTCCGTCATGTTAATAGCGAGAAATAAAAAGACTAAAAGTTATTGAAAATCTGATTAAAATTTAATTTCGCTTCCGAAAGATTTCATTAGTTTTAAGTTTCTATAATAGATTGTTCCGGATGTTTATGTATTTATAGTGAGATACCGTTAATTAAATTTGTGGGATGGTCTGTTATGAAAATTAGATGTACCATAGCCTTATGGAGAGATTTTCAAACCATACTTTGGTGTTAGGAAGTTGATTTCCTTAAAAATCGGAACATAATATTAACGATAATAAGATTTTCTAACGTTTTAGCTAGAAAGTTAAATGTAGTGTAAGAGAGAAGTGCGATTTTACATAAATAGAGTTAAAATATTTTTCATAAAAAATCCGGAACAACCAATTTTCGTAAAAGAGAAATTTATTTCTTTATTTATTAGAAGAGGGATTTCAAACATTTCGAAACAAAATCCGGAACATTCTTTACCGATTAAACAACTTTTATTATGTTTTGGCATGAAAATTAACTGTAAAATAAAATAAAAAGTGATTTTCAATAATAGTTTCTAGTAAATTACTTTCTTATTTTAAAATCCTGAACAACCTATTGTCGATATTTTTGAAAAAAATAAAGTCATTTGACATATATTTGTTTTAAGTTAAAAATTCGGAACAGTTGATATGGATAAATAAACTACAGTGACATAGTGTCAAAGAATATAAGTGTAATATTAGTCAATTATGCGATTTCAAACAATCATTTGACATAATTTTTTTTTTTTAAACAATATCCGGAACAACTTTATAGTTATTGAAATATAAATCGGTATAGATATTTTTATTTAGTATTTATATGCTATTTACAGTAAAAAACCGGAACAATGTATTAAAGATCATGTGTTTATTGCAACGTTTAAGCATGGAAATAAAATCTAATATAATTTAGAAGAGCAAAAAAATATTCGCTTTCATTTATTTGTTTTTCACAAAACATCCGGAACAATCTATTATAGATACTTAAAACTATTGCAATATTCCTGAATGAAAAATTAATGGTTAAATCAGATTTACAATAGCCTTCCTTTAGTGTTATTAGTTAATCTAATCGTGACGGACAGACCGACCAACAGACAAAACGCACAAAAATAAGCTTCTTTATTCGGATGAGGGGCACTAAACAAAAAATAAATAAAATCTGATTTTTTAAAAAAACTTTAAGGAATTGGTCTAATATATGTGTATGTTGCGACGTTACGCTACTGCACGAAAGTCGCTGCATAAAAATCTATTTTAAAAAATGTACGTGACATTTACATACAAAGTGCATTATTAGTCTTTATAAACAAACAGAAATGTTTTTTATTAATTTTTGCAGCTAGTTGACCAGAAAAATCACCTTTAACTATTATTTATATTTGTTGTAAACATTTCTTGTACATTTTATAAATATATTTGATTTAGTGATACTGAAAATACACAAACATAGTATATCTCTGTTAGCATATTGTAACATTGCCTCCTTTACATTTACGTAATTGTTTTAGAATTGGTGTATTTTTATGAAAAAATCGCTTGCATAATTAATTTTATAAATTAAACGGTTTGCTTTTAGAAAACCAAAAGTAGCTGTTGCACCTAAACTTTTCAAGCCGCATTTAATGGTGAAATAATATTTTTCATATCTCTTCTAGTTTTCGAGATCTGAGTGTGATAGACGGAAAGACAGACAGACGGACAGACGGACATTTTGCACAAACCTAATAGCGTCTTTTTCCCCTTACGGGGGCCGTTAAAAATGGAACGTGAAAGACGAATAAAATCTTAAAACCCTAAAAAGCTTGGAATTGATCTAAATACCATGTTATTCTATCAACGGAGGAATAGTAATAACTGACCTCGTTAGTACATTCGAAGTCCTTAGCATTCTAAAAAACATTTTCGTTACCTGTAAGTGGTAACTGCTGCAGAGCTGCCACATCACCTGCCACATCACCTGCCACATCACCTGAGATGAACTCCCATTGGGAACAAAGCTGTAAGGATTAGTCCCCCCGTAGTTCTCTGGCAAGAAACTGGGCCGTACGGCTTAATGTCTCGCAGCTACCATACATGTCGAGTTACTTCTCGGATACGTCCCCCCTTAGCTCTCGGAGCTGGGCACACTTGTACAAGATATCCGACACTGTTTCGACACTCTCTCCACAGTAACGGCATCGGGAGTCAAAGTTCGGACAGAACCGGGCAAAGTATGCCGCAATAGGACAGTGTTCCATCCTACACTGAGCAATGATTGCTTGGTCTGATCTACTCAACCGCTACCATGGATCGTCGCGATCTGGGTGACGCATACAGATTCCTCCCAGAGCTTTAACCACTTCTCATGGAAGAGTGCTCGGATTTCTGCCATAGCTTGTAGAGACGTGCCTGGTGCTTCGAGTTGAGTAGCTGCCACATCACCAGAAAATTCCTCAGTGGACATTGGTGAGGGGACTAAAATGAATGTTGTTTCAAGAATTTCGACCCTGGCGCAGAGGGGGTACTTCCCTAGGAGCGCTACAAGGGGCCCCTTCAATAGAGGTTAAAAAGAAATGTCCTAATTCGACGGTCAGAAACTTTTACACTTTTTTAAAAATAGATTCTGTTTGTGTGTATTTTTTTAAATGCGAGAATACTTTAAATCTTATGTTTGGCAACACTGTAGTGGTTAAGAAGTGTTTGCTTGTAGCGTGTTCGTCTAGTGATATATAAATGCAGTTCCGCATTTATGACAGTGTAGACCCCAGGGTATTACCCTCCATAAACTCAAAAATATAAATATAAATGCATATTAAATATATATTAAAAAAAAAACAAGGAAAATGAAACAAAATTTAAAAGTAGACTTACTTCATTTCTTTCTTCTAAAATAACATGCTTTTAGATGCTTAATGATAATAAGTGGATTTTTATTGAAGCTTTCGAAAAAGTGTATGGCCCTCCACAAACTCCTGCCTCCACTTTTTTTTAAATACGGCCCTGCCTGGCAGTGCCAGAGAATAAAAATTAGTTCATTTTTACAATAATAATAATATTAAAAATATGGAATAGTTTATATTGCTGACATATTATTTATGAAATCGACTAATAAAAATGTTTACTTGATATTTTCTTGTGCCTTCCTGTTTGTATCTAGATCTTAAGGCAAGACATAGTTGACTCGAATGTCGATTATTTAGTGTCCAGAGAAATGTCAAATAAATATTAACACATCAGTTCTGTTCGTTTTTTTGTGCCTGTTCAGATTTGTGTATTTACTAAATCAGACCCTACCTCCCTTGTTGTTACAGACTGTCTCCTCTCTCTTACAGACTGTCTCCTCTCTCTTACAGACTGTCTCCTCTCTCTTACAGTCTCCTCTCTCTTACAGACTGTTTTCTCACTTTTATTTCTTGCCCTCCTTCCCTCTTGTCTTCCCTATCCCCGGCCCTCCTCTCTCCTTCGTTTACTTCTACTTCCTCTCACATGAGTAGCTTGAACAGATTTGAGATGACACACACTGACCTATGTCATAACCATTGACTTCAGCCGACAGCCAGAGTTTTTTTAGCCTTCATGTCTTCTTCATCCAACAAAGTATTACCGCCCCTTTTTAAAGCTTTAAGAGAGAGAGCGAGAGACAGAGAGAGAGAAACAGAGGGGGGGGGGGAGAAAGAGAGAGAAAGAGAATAAGAGAGAGAGAGAGAGAGAGAGAGAGAAATAGAGAGAGAGAGTGTGTGTGTATGGATCTAAATAATAAATACATCCAAAGCAAGAACTAAAGACATTTATTTTATAATTTCAGCCGACAGCCGGAGTTTTTCTTCATGTCTACTTCATCCAACAAAGTATTATCACCCCTTTTTGAAAGCTTTTAGGGAGAGAGAGAAAAAGAAAGAGTAAAAGAGAGAGAGAGAAAGAAAAATTTGGAGGGAGAAAGAGTGTGTGTGTGTATGGATCTAAACAGTGCTTTTTTGTGCAACAAATAAGTGCCGGTACTCAGTGATGGATTGCCTAACTTTTAACTACTAATTAATTAATGATAAACGTTAAAATGCAAAGAAAAGTAATAATTTTCCCCACATTGAAAAAGGTGCCCGTACGCCGTATCGGTGCGTACCGTCACAAAAAAGTACTGGGTCTAAATAATAAATACATAAAAAGCAAGAACTAAAGACATTTATTTGTTCTATAAAAAAAAAAGATTCTACATGTACCTTCACATTACAGAACTCAACTGTCTAGGAACAGAAATAAAGAAATGATACAAAGTGAACTTTCTGTTCAGACAATGTACAAAACTTCCACTTTCTGTATTTTGTGCCCCACAGAAAGTACATTCATTTCCTTTCCTTTATTCTGCCAGGTCCACAAAAAGTAATCACTTGTGGTCACCCCTTCATTGTTTATATGGTGTTGATACTTGATTGTTACTTAATATTGATAGTTGATTGCTTCTTAATGTTGATAGTTATTTATTGTTGATGGTTGATGTTTAATTGGATTACTTTTATTTTTGTACGATGAATTTTGTTCAACTTAAAACAATGCTTCTCATTATGTCCTGAACTCAATTATCTCGCATCTACTTCCCTTTGCTGTCTTTACGTCTTCAAGTTTGAGATTTCAATTCCCGTAAATTGTCTACCCTGAATTTTCATCTTTTTCTACCGTTTGGTACTAGGAGACTAGTGACTGTCAGAAAGTGTAAACATTGTATGTTACTGAATGTAATCCATTTATTGTGTGCCGGCCTTAGGTAATTGGAGGCCCTAGGTAATGGGAATAGATGGCTGCCTAGTTTGTCTATGCCTAAGGCCGGCCCTGTTTAAACCTACCTACTTCATGGCATCAGTTTTGAGACAGAAAGTACTTTTTTAAAACAATAGCCCCTTGCTTATTATCAGGAGGCACTCAGTTGATGTGCAGAAATTACTTTCTGTAAAGTTTTAAAACTGAAAACTTCATAATGCCTTAACAATAACCTGATTAAGTTTTATCTAGGTCAGTCTTTGTTTCTATTTTTAGATTGTTACATACTTCGGGTTGAATCATTTCCTCTTGTTTAGCCTTTCAGAAACCCATATTCCTCCACCCTGTTTACCTTTAACCGCATATTTCTTTTACCTGAACATTAGCATACGTTTAAAAAATGTTTACCTGTTACTTGAATTTGTCGTATTGTTAGCCTGAAAACATGGCTGTTTCTCATAGAACCGGAAGTGACACATCTCATTGCATTCTGGTTCTTCAGCTTCCTCTCCCATAATTCTCTACCTCACGCGCTTCCTTTCGTCACTACATTGTATGAGGGTGATATTTAGTGCTTTCAAATACCACAGACTAGCCGTGACCTTTGGTTAAAGTCAATATTTGATTTTCTCAGTCTTCCCACCCCCTCACTTCCCGAGACAAACTAAAAATATCATTTCACGTGGTTTTAGACAGTTTGTAGTCAGTAGTTTGAGTGGAAATGTGAAAAAGTTTGTGCAATCTATATTTAGACATTTGTGACTGCTTACCTTCTGATGTGTTGGCTACAAGATATTGCGTCGATTACATCATTTTGATTTACGAATACTTTTAACGAAAGAAAGAGAGAGAGAGAGAGAGAGTAAGAGAGACAAAGAGAGAGAGACAGAGAGAGAGAGACAGAGAGAGAGACAGAGAGAGAGAGACAGAGACACAGAGACAGAGTACTAGGTAAAGCAAACTGAAGAAGTAGTGACTATAAAAGAAATACTAACCCATCAGTCAGTAGATATCTTACTGAATCTACACAGCTCTTATATCAGTGAGTAGGTATCTTACTAATTCTACATAGCTCTGCCATCAGTCAGTAGGTATCTTACTGACTCTATATAGCTCTGCCATCAGTCAGTAGGTATCTTACTGAATCTATATAGCTCTGCCATCAGTCAGTAGGTATCTTACTGACTCTATATAGCTCTGCCATCAGTCAGTAGGTATCTTACTGAATCTATATAGCTCTTATATCAGTCAGTAGGTATCTTACTGAATCTACACAGTTCTAGGTGATGATTTATTATCTTGCTAAATGATCTCTAGTTTAAACTATCTGTAGACTAAGTATGTCACATGAAACCTAGGGCCGAGTGTTCTGGAGAGGTCGGCCTGTCATCATAAGGAAAGATCTTGATAGAAGGTCTAAAAGCTCAGCCCGTAGAAAGGTGACAGGTCAATGACTTGATTGCTGATTAGACGTTATTTATAAGACGATGTCGCTGAAGACTTTTTGAGGAATAAATGAGACAATGAATGTCATGAAATGTATTGGACATTTGACAGCGAGAAGACCAGAATTGATACAATTTTGGACTTGAAATATTTGTTGATAACATTTTTTTCTGTAATGAAAAAGTAACGAAACAAATACACGTATGACCAGGGCCGGCTTTACGAAGTGCTGGGCCCAATTTTATGGATTCTACTTTTTTTTTAATGCAATAATAACTATTACTATTAATTAGATCATTATGTTAACATCTATTATACAACTAGCATAGGAAATGAACCCAAATAGACAGCCATTGTACAATACACTGAATATGTTAACCCTTTAAGTCCTATATCTTTAAAAGCCTGTGACAAGAACTATGACTGATATGCTTAATGTAAATTGTGGGGCGACTGCCTGGCGAGGGCCCAATTTGGAGCAATCGGTGAAATTGGCCTAGGGACGGCCCTGCGTATAGCAATGTATTGTACATGTATATAATCTTTTGAAGACTGTGATTTTTAATTTCGGCATCTCTAGGGCGACTCAGCTCTAATGGGTACCTGACATTAATTGTGGAAAGTAAAGGCGGTTGGTCTTTTACATCATGTGCTCTATAGATCGCAAGGTCTGAAAGGGGAAACTACTTGGATACTGTTCTAACTGCAAATATATTTCTAACCCTAATCAATAAGTAGGCGAATAACAATAGTTAATAATAATTATACATAAGTAAAGTCTGTACATTACTTTAATAAATAGATGTAATAAAGCAGAACCTCTATTTTAAAGTGTATTAAAATTTTTTATGGAGGAGAAAAATAATAATAAAAAAAAGAAGATTCACGGTAAGCTTCCCGAGCTGCGCAGATGTAATTCAGTAAGAAACCCAAGCCACTACATCACTACACCATTGTTGGAGTGTAAGCTCGGCTGGGACTTGCATAACATGACATGTGTACATTATTTCGAACCATTTATTTTACGTTTTTACAAAGCATCTCTAAACCCACTATGTCTGTTATTATTACATTATTTCTTTTACCTGACAATACAACAATCAATTAAAAAAAAACAATTAGTTAATTAACTATTGGTAATTAAAATTTTTTTTTGGTATCTCAAACAAGGAAAAGATTTGTATTTGACTGAAGTGGTGTTATAAGCTGAATTAGTTCCCTTTATAGGTCGCCGCTCTAAATTGAAAGAAACAATATATAACGATACAATCTTATCTAGTCAGAAGTACCTCACTGGCAGAGTGGTTAGCACGTCGGCCCATGAGTTCGAATTGAGGTCGTTCTCCCTTTATTTTAATGCTTTTAAAAAACAAATTACGTTAACATCCACCCAGATATCCTTCTTTCTCCCCCCCTTCCCAATTATTTTCCCAACTGGTCCAGATAAGTCATAGAATCGTAGCGTAGTGAGAAAGCTAAAAGCATGAAATAGCGTTTAAACAAAAACAAGTGCTAAAAATATTATTACTCAAACAAATGTATTGTTGTTGGTCTAGAACTATTATAAATGTAATGACATGACTGATCCAAACTACTTGATACAACTACACTTTCTACAAGCTTTTTTTTGTGTGTTTTTTCTTGTTTAAAGGCTATAAATAACAACCAGTGCTAGTGGTAACAGAAACACACGATGAACCAAACAGTACAATATTGAGATAAATCTAGAAGGAATAAAAAAAAACAACAGCAAAGTTTTGAAATGTTTTTATAAAAGCTTACTATGTGTGTGTAGATGAGTGCCAGAAGTATATGTGTGTGTGTGTGTGTTAAAGTGTATTGTGGGGGTGATGGGGAACGATACGCACGATACATCACTGAACTATATTCACGACATCAGAGATGATGCTGATAGGGCCAAGTGTTGACTGGTGCCACGGGCAAGTCTGGTTCTACCTGTGGCGGGATCAATTCTTCGACTCCTTGAAATTGCTCTCACATCAAGGGCAGTCTCGACCTGATAAAGGGCACGCTGAAAGTAGGATAACGTTGCGTCTGTTGTGTCCTGTGTGTCTTGTGGTCTACTCCATCCTCGCAGTGTCTGTAACTTTAAACATATTTGATTATACAATAGGTAGTAGAGTAAATGAATAAAAGTGTTATTTTAGTTATTACATCTATGTTAAGGACTATTATATACGTTTCAAGTTTCGGAGAGTCAATTTAAAATTGGTTTTTAAACCTCAGGTAGATTTCTAAGGGTTGGGGTTATCCCACTCGATGGTTTGCCAACTTTCTGATAGCAAGGGTAACTGTTAGATATACAAGTCTCAGACAATTAGTCAAAGTAATTATACCAGATGGTATTGGTGTCAGTGGCTGGAGACTACAGAGCTACATTCTAGCTCTTGAAGTAAAGAAACATCATTGAAACGAACGAAATTTATTATTAATATTACATCTTCACAAACACACACACACACACACACAAACACACATACACACACACACTCACTCCCTGCGTCTAGGAAGTATGGATTAAGTATTAATTATTAGAGTGCTGAATATAAACAGAAACACCCACACATCAGCCTCCACACACACGCGCGCTCCACACATAGCGTATACACATACAGACACACAACAATCGAAAACAATGTAATCACGAGAGATTAATTTAAGAAATTGAATTCTCAGAATTTTCAAAGACAAGGGAATTGATTTTTTTAATGACTTACAATGGATGTCTGTCTGTCTGTCTGTCTGTCTGTCTGTCTGTCTATCCATCCATCCATCCATCCATCCATCCATCCATCCATCTATCTATCTATCTATCTATCTATCTATCTATCTATCTATCTATCTATCAGTCAGGACCCACTGCATGTAGTAAGCATTAAACTATTTACGTTTTACAGCTTCAGTCATTATTTTAAAAACATTTTTGGAACAAATCAATCACCGTCTCCTGTTGCTTTCTATACTATCCTCTAATTCTGTCCTCTTGTTCTGTCCTCTAGTTGTGTCCTCTAATTCTGCCCTCTAGTGCTATCCTCCATTGGTTATCTCAATTATCTTGCGCACTATACGAGACTTAGATTTTATAAGGATTGTTTAGAGTTCCAACAAACGTCTTCTGAAAGTCAGGAAGTGGTGAGCTGTATGTTGAAGGCGGACGTTTGTTGTAGTCAGGAAGTGGTGAGCTGTATGTTGAAGGCGGACGTTTGTTGTGTATGTCTTTCTTTCTTTCATCGTATCATTGTGCAAAAAAAACAACACCAACATCATGGCTATTTCCATTTTGTTGAGTTACTTGCCTTGAGTCTACAACAATATTTTATAGTTTTACGGTTCCCGGTCACTTCATCCCCGGTCACTTCATCCCCGGTCATTTCATCCCCTGGTCATTTCATCCCCTGGTCACTTCATCCCCCGGTCACTTCATCCCCCGGTCATTTCATCCCCAATTAAATATTTTATATATAAATATGATTATGTAGAATGCTTTCTTTTTTACATTTTATGACATATTACTAATGCGTTTATAGTGTTTCCACTTCCACTTTGTATTCTTAATGAGAAATCTAATATTATATGGTAAATCTGGATGTGTACTTATCTATAGCGTAATGATTAAAGGCCAAGGTGTAGTGCAAGAAGGGGGAATCTTTTGAGAGATAGAAGTGCGATTAGAATAATTATGACCGTGCCGCTGATAACTTATCATCAAAGGCCAAGGTGTAGTGCAAGTAGTGGGAATCTTTTGATAGATAGAAGTGCGATTAGAATAATTATGACCGTGCCGCTGATAACTTATCATCAAAGGCCAAGGTGTAGTGCAAGTAGTGGGAATCTTTTGATAGATAGAAGTGCGATTAGAATAATTATGACCGTGCCGCTGATAACTTATCATCAAAGGCCAATGTGTGGTACAAGTAGTGGAAATCTTTTGAGAGATAGAAGTGCGATTACAATAATTATGACCGTGCCGCTGATAACTTATCATCAAAGGCCAAGCTGTGGTGAAAGTACGACCATGTTTCACTTTATTTGATTTTTCAATCGCTCTTTCTTGAAAATGGGCGAGTCATTTTTAGCCTTGTAATAAGGTTTTATTTTTTTCTAATAAAGGTGGTCTTCCTTATAAACATTAAAGTTACAAATTGTGTTATAGGACTTTATTTCTATCGATATTTCATTTCTACATGTATATATAAGTATGTATTTTGTTTATTGATATTCACTTTAGATATCGAAACTGGTGGGGGGCCTCTAGTTATGTGAACATACCCGTCATGATGAGGTTCCTATAGCCTTAAAATTAATTGTTTGAGTGCTTATTGGAAATAATCTTGCATGTATATTTAGGGTGTGATTCTCTCTCTCTCTCTCTCTCTCTATCTCTTTCTCTCTCTCTCTGTCATTTAAATAAAAAAGGAATACGTTAAATATTGCTCATTTAATGCTTTTGCTTTTTAAAATTATAATTTGTTAGATAAAATTATCAGATGATGAAAATATCAGGGGATGAAGTGACCAGGGGATGAAGTGACCGGGGGATGAAGTGACCGGGGGATGAAGTGACCGGGGGATGAAGTGACCAGGGGATGAAATGACCAGGGGATGAAATGACCGGGGATGAAGTGACCGGGGATGAAGTGACCGGGGATGAAATGACCGGGAATGAAGTGACCGGGGATGAAGTGACCGGTCACCATAGTTTTACATAATGGCAATGTCTTCGATTCCGAAGATTAAGGATGAGTGCAAGGTTTCACATAAATAGTTGCATACTTTCCCGCCTATCATGCAAACAAAGCCGTTGTCCGCTGGCGGTCTATTTCAGTCTTCTGCGCCTGTATTCGATAATGGCTTTTCTTTGAGTCTCAAATGTTTGTCCCGCAGCCTTTGTCAGATCTCTCCACTATAATTACATAAACTAATTAAACACCCAAACAGAGATATAACATGTTTAAACATCAAGTAAAAATTCACTGCTTTCCAAAGAACGAGACAAATGTAGGAAATACAAATGTCAACACCTGACAGACTACAAGACATAATCTAATTGTTTCCTTAATTTGATCGATTTCTGTGCAGGTCGATACACAGGAAGAAAGCAGACAAGTTGGCAACTATGTAGAACTGCTTTCATCAGCTGTGCATGTCTAGATCAATATTTAGTTCTCGTGGAACTTTGCGAGATCAGCGAAATCTGACACACCGCCCAATACTACGTAAAATTATCATGTGCGTAATCAAATAGAACGTACGATACTACTGACTACTCGACACTTGTGAACTGACTCGATACTACCAGAACCGGCCGAATACTCGATACTACACGAAATGACTAACTATTCGATACTACTAGACTTGACTGACTACTCGATACTATATGAAATTCACGGAGATTAGATTCAACATAACTAAATAGAACAATACATAGTGAAATGAAGGACCGATACTACATAACAACTTGAGTGGCGAAGTATTTCATAAGTGTTGAATCAACATGTAGACAATAACAATTTGAAATTATAACCATAAGAACCATTAGTAGAACAGCACCTGAAAAATCTACCACCACACCCCTTCACCATGGACATTGTTTAGAGCGGGTTTATTCACCCCCACAGTGTCTGTTATTCTGTGATAGGAATGCTCTGTACTCCACGCACTCAATCCTTAAGGGGTTACGGGCAACGTTATACTACGGTATTGCTATTTTACTTTTTAATGAGCTGTCTGTCTGTCAGGTCAAAATCTTATATAGACGTTATTAGTCTCGGGTATAGTAGAAATGGTGTAATATTATTGATTGTCGATGACAACAGGTGAATCAATCATAAAATTAACCAATTAGTTAGTCAATTATTTGTAATTAATTTTTGTTGTATATGGAAAATGTACCAGCTAACTGGCTAAGCCTCGCAATAATGAGATATATGGGAGGGACTCAACGTTCCCCCTCCCCCCACCCTCAAGCGCGAATGGGGCTCTTGTTAACATGCAAGATAGAAGACGCGTAGAAGTCACAAAACAATGAGAGCAACTCAAGCACTTGTGTGCAGTTCGGATTGATTCCAAATAATTCATGCCATTTCAATCAAATAAGAGAGGCTTTTTAAAAGTATTGTTTTTATATTTAAATTTTTTTTTAATTTTAAATTTACACTAGACTAATAAATAACCGAAGCTGTCAGATGGTACACACTTCATACTCTCGTCATGATGGACTGAAGTTCGAACTTGCCTGCCGTCCAGCACAAGAAATGGGCTAGAAAGTTATACGCTTCTTTTCTGGACGAACGGTCGAAACTTGAAAGAAAACATCAAATGTGTTAAAAAAAAAAACGTTTTTGTTGTTTACAAAGGATGTCCTACCCTTCTTGATCTAGATCAGCGATGCCCAAACTACGGCCCGCGGGCCGGATCTATTCGGCCCGCCAAAACATTGGGAAAAAATGTACAAAATAAATTTAAAAAATTAGAATGTTGCAAAAATATTCTCTTTAAGTTAGGATTCTCACTCATTCTTTGATGAATTCCATCTTTATGTTTGGTATTCTAATATTCATAGTAAATTTTTTTTTTTTGTAAAAACACAAGAGTTGTTTTTTCAATGACGATAAAACTTAACAGCTATTTTTAATTCTTGGAAAATTCCGCTACTGTCTTGAGCTAGCCGTGTAGTTAACACCTTGTGTGTGTAACACAGAGCATCTTTAGAGCATCATTTTGGGTCGTTTTATTTTTATTTCAAAGCGATTGGTACCGTAGTGTTTAACGTTTGTGATTTAATGAAATGAGAGAGCCTAAGAAATGAAAAGTGGACTCTGAATGTAGAAACTTTCAGGAAAAGTGGACAGATATGTACTTTTTTTGTGGAATATGATAGTAAGCCAACATGTTTGATTTGTAAAGAAAGTGTGGCTGTTTTTAAAGAACATAACATTCAAAGGCATTATGAAACCAAACACATAAACACATATAGTGGCATACTTGGTTTGAGCCGTGAAGACAAGATTGCCAAGTTACGACTAGAGATTGGGGAATGGACGAGAATATTTCACTAAAAGAGACTTGAAAATAAGTCGTCGATAAGTTCCAGCTACAGAGTTACTCACATCTTAAGTAGAGCAATGAAGCCTTCTTCCGATGGCGAATGTGTAAAAAAGTGCTTGTTAGCAGGGTTGGAAGAAATGTGTCCTGAAAAGAAGAATGCAGTAGAAGTTGTCATTCTTTCTCGCATGACAATTACAAGGCGAGTGGAAGTTTTGGGTGAAAATCTGCATTCACAATTAAAAGAGAGAGCAGCAGAATTGGAAATGTTTTCTATTGCTGCTGACGAGTCCATTGACATCAACTGATACCGCGCAACTCTTGGTATTTATTCGGGGTACAAACAGCAACTGTACCTGACCCTAACCCTATACCAGAAGAGTTAGCAGCTATGAGGAGCATGAATGGGACTACAACTGGAGAAGACCTGTTCATAGAAGTGTCAGCCATCATAGAGGACCTTGCTCTTCCTTGGGAAGACAAATTGATTTCGCATGTGTCTGCAGACATATGTGCTTTCCAAACAAAATTGCAACTCTTCATTCAACAGGTGGAAAGTGTGCATCTTGTCCACTTTCCAACCTGTACCATTCTACGAAATGATCAGCAGCTAAATATGTCTTTCCCAAAACAAAGAATGATCCAACTTCTGAGGCTCTTGGTGAATAATTTCAGTGAATTGTGGATTTTTAGAATTAAAAAAATGAAATCCGTCTTTTTGAAAATCCGTTTGCTGCCGATGTGTCAAGTGCTCCGACAGATCTGCAACTGGAACTGATTGAATTTCAAAGCCAGACATTCCTGCTTGACAAATTTCAAGTGATGCAGACCATTGACTTCTACTCAGTGTTACCTGCAGAAACTTTTCCAAATCTTCGAAAACAAGCGCTAAGGATGATCAGAATGTTTTCAAGCACTTATTTGTGTGAACAAACTTTCTCAATGATGAAACGGGCGGAAACTATGTGACGTAATCGCCTCACGAATGAACATCTAGATTCAGTGCTCCGACTTACTGTTTCATCTATGCAGCCTGATATTCAGAAGATGGTTTAGGATAAACTTCATGCATTACATTAATTTAGGTCAGTAGGTCCACAAATAAAACTATTCAAAATAGCTTATTGTATTTTTTTTTTTTTTGGTGATATGGCCCGCGACACGAATGCCGAAAATTAAAATGGCCCGCAGACCAAATAAGGTTGGGCATCACTGATCTAGATGACCCAAGTAGATTGGCGCGGTAGGTTAGCGCAGACTACAATTTTGTCATGTTGTAACTTTAACAAGAAGAAATGTAGACTGTACAGCGTTGAGTATTTGAAATTGGACTTTATTCTTCTTTGTCAAACAAGCAATTGTTTATGTGTCTTTTGTATGACGCTATGAAACCAATTGAGCTGGAGGATCATTTGAGACGATGCCATCCTGATAAAAAAAAGATAAATGTTTGAAAAACTTTCGAAAACTCAACGATAAAGTTTAGAATAAACCCACAAAATCTCGATCGACATCATATAGTAAGATAAGTAATAACAGTTAAGCTTCTTCTTCGTTCTAATTGTTATGTTGGAGCGTTCAAATGACTAGACCTATAGATGAGATGAACTGCGCAGTGGTTTCCAGATCAGGCAGCTCTCCATATAGTTTCTCTTCTATTGTGGTGTTTTGGGGCCAATGTCTTCTTCAAGCCTTTTGATGAAGAATACAACTTTGAAGGACCTGGTCGACATTCTCTGGTGACACTCCACAACGGCTAATTTCATTGGTCCCAATTTTCAGCTGCAGGAACGTGTGTTGTCTCATTTTGTTGTGTCTGGTTCTTATGTGAAAAATTAGTCATTGGTCGAATCGAGATAGTTTATAATAGGCGTTGTCCTTCTTGCAATTCGGATGAGAGCTAGTTTACAATAGGCGTTGTCCTTCTTGCAATTCGGATGAGAGCTTTTCCATTAAGCTTTGGAGGCCCTTTTTTTTTTTTTTTATTTATCGGTCAGGAAAACAGTCTAATTGTTTGGCATACGTGGTGATTTGCTAGCGAGATAGCTGCTAGTTCCGGTGCTCCCATTTCTTCTCTGTGGTTATCAGAGAGCTCACCAGTTGCAATGAACATGATTTGTTAATTAATTTTTTCTCCATTGGGACATTTGTTGAGTATTCCAGCTCCTTCGTTTCTGGTGGCTTTTTGAGATAAACTCTGACCCAATGGTTGTTACGGCAATGAATCTGTAGGATTGTAGTCAAGGTTTTCTTTCTTCTTATGTATTTTGTTTGAAAAAAAAACAACATATTTCTCCAAACGACATATTTCTCTATACAGATGGCTGTGTCAATTTTATATGGTAAAGGGATATTTTTGTTGGCATATGTTCGATCTATTATAGATAAAAGAAAATCTACAAAGAAAAACAACAACAAACTATGTTTTTTGTAAAAAACGTATACAATGCTACTTAGGACCAATGAATATTGAATGTTTGGAAGGACTACTTCAGAGAACAACAAATCCTGAAATGAAACATCTCCGAAGCAAGGGAGGGTGAGCTTACAAACCAACAAAACGTTTCTGGTGTGTTTGTGGATTGTACGTAATACGTAGTAACTATTAGTTTGGTTCAAATCTGAATTTTCTTAATAAAAAGATATAACTTGAAATGTAGCTTTAAATTCCTTTTTTTTAACTATTCGACTCAAAGGTTAGAAATATGTTTTAAAAACCTAAAATTTGAAGTTAATGAATTTTCAAAAATGAAATACTGTATAACTGAAGCAGGGGGTCTACCGAAAACCGAAAACATGGAAAAGGTCTACGAGCCAAAAAATTTTGGAACTACTGCTCTAATGGCACTTGGGAATAAATGGCAATCATTTCTACTAATTCTATCACACAAGACTTTTTAATTTCCATAAAAGACTTCTCGACTGAATAAGTAAACAAGCAAATATTTTAAAAAATACTTATAATTAGCAGAGGTTATCTAGGGAAAAAACGCAACATTTTACAACCAAATATCTCAGCACTGTACGAATTATTTCCATTTTTCGATAGCTATCAAAATTAATTAATTACCACTATTTAATTAATTATTTGTTAATTTTTGATAGATTCATAATTTGTTAGGAGCAACGAATTATGGAGCAACGTTTCAATTCGATCCCAGAATGGGTAGTGGGGGAAATAACGTGTTCAGCATTTGAACCAGACAGACAGACAGACAGAGTGAATTGATATAAGCTTTGTGAAAATCATACTAGAGTAATAAATACCATGTACTATATATAACTACTAAGTAGTAGAGCACTAGACAGGCTACAGACCTCCACAGAATTCAAGTAAAAAGTCTAAAGTAACGATCCACCTTTATGTCTCCCTTTTGTCTCTTTCCCAGTTCTTTAACTCGATTTCACACTAACAGATATTTACAGTAACTGCAGTGCACACACGTGATAGAGGATTGATTACACTAACCTGGAACACTGCCTACATGTAAACTCTTGTGTAGGAATGTGCTCATTTTTTAAACTCAAATTTTTGTGTTGAGGCGTGTGTCATGAGTTGCTCTCGAACCCCAGACTTGTTCACGTCTGCACGCATCAAGAAAGTTCTAGAATTTAGATTAATTGTATGCGCTCAACATTTCAAAAACAGTGCGTTGGGAAGAGTGGATGTTCTTATAGTAGGATTTGCTATTGGCTTGACCTTTTAGACGTGAAAGAATGCAAGAGCCACTTGACGTTTTGAAACTCTAAAAAAATACATATAAAAATGCTAACAAAAATTTTTAATTTATAGTTCTAGAAACTGCAAGAAATGCGTTGTAAGCTCATTCACAATGCAATTTTAAAAAATGTGTATTTGGAGTTTTTAAACGAAAGGTTAATCACAGGTCTTTGTTTACATTTCGATTATACAGAGCAGGTTTATGTCTTGAGATCATAGGATACACTTAAATGAAGAAAGAAAGTGATATTTAGAAATATGGTGGGTGTGTGTGTAAAGAAAGCTCAAGAAAAACACTTAAATGAAAAGAATAAGATAGGGAGAGATTGTGAACAAATAACAACCAAAAAAAAAAACATTGTAAAATAACGCCATATTGAAAGATCGCTGATGCCAACTAAACAAAGCCAACAATTTTGCTACTAGTGAAACAGATTTTAGAAATGTGACTCTACAGTGCTCAATCAAATATTTGTTTCTTATGTTGTTGTTTTTTATATTTAGCTTATTGATACCTCCATATCAAACGTGTATAAAACGTCAAATGGGGAATAACTCCACATATACAGCCACATCAGTAAGTAGTATTTATTTCCCCTTTTTGATACGAAACAAAATAATTAGTTACCAATAATTGAATAACTAATTGGTTAATTCTTTTAAAGATTCAGGTTTCTGTTTGTCACTACAAATACTTGTGTTAAATTTCAACTTGATCCGAGGGGGAGGGAGACATAACGTGTAAAAAAAATTGTACCAGGCAGAATGAATGAGTTGAAACAAGTTTTAGAAAAAATGGACCACTTCCAATTCTTTATTTAAATTTGACCATTTTTACATTTCTCACTAAATTGGCTTACTGACACGCTACTAATAAAAGCAGGGCCATTATCACACTCTTTTTAAAATTGTTGACACTATTCCTCATAAAAATAAAATCATTTTCAAATTTCTCGTAAAAAAATGGACTTTTGACACAATTCTTATAAAAAAATCGGACCATTTTCACATTGTTCGTACAAACTAGATCTTTCCTGCAACTAAAGTCCACATCAGCAACTACTAGATCTACCAGTCTCTGAAGTCTATGTAGTACAATTAGTCCCGAAATGTATGGTGTATCACACGAGATAGGCGGGGGCTGGTGGCCAGCGCGGTGATAAATGATAAGGTCATAGATGAGGTCAAAGATATGCCAATAATGTGATTAATATGCCCATTGGTCGGCCCCCAATCACGTGGTCAATGATCACGCTGTAGTTAGGGTTTACGTTTGAAACACGATAAGCCGGCTTTTGGTGATTCCCCAGAAAGATGATATTAAATTACTTTACCTTTTTTTTATGCTTACATTGAGCTGTAAGTGGTAAAATATATTATAGTAATTAACAGTTAAAACTCAAGACACAAGGGTCACGGAACTCGGTTGTAATAAAGATCTGGAAATATTATGAATGGCAAAATGAACTGTGGCGAGTGTGTATGAACTTTGATTTCCATCGATGGATTTGAACAGGCCGAGTACATGGACATGTAATATAGATGTGATTATGTTTGTATTATCTGTCAGTGTGTAAGTATCTGTTCCCTCGACAGGTCCGCCAATAAATCCACATTGCAGGTCACAAGTTTCAGCACGACAATCCTAAACTACAAATAATTACACTTCTTTATATACAAACAGTTCATTGAAAACATCCAGAAAAATCACTAACTTAATATTCACAGACAACAGAGATGAAATGTTATGAAGAGAAGACTTAATAATTTAGTGATGTGCATATAACAATAATTAAATTAATTAAAAGGCTTGTGGTTGGCAAATCATTACCAAATCCCCGTCCCCACACACCACACACATTTAATGACCACCAGAGGACTGGGCCTCACCAACGACAATAGAGACCAGAACCTAGCAAGTGTCAAAACCTTCAAACATCTTGGAACTTCTTCACAGACACATAACTTTAGGCAATCACGACGCCGCCATCCTAAGAGGATATTCGAGGTGCTATAATGAAAGATGTAGTCCACATGTAGAATGAACATAAGACATTTAGTCTGTATCGAATCAAACTGTGGTACCTGCTGGCTAAAGGCAGGGGCGTAGCTATGAATTTTCCATCATCTGGGGGCGATTTTCAAATTCTCCCCCTCCCCCTTAACCCTACCTACGCCACTGGCTAAAAGAGGCGGACTACTAATACATAGTTAAACTTGAATCTTGTCTTAATAAAAACATTAACTATTGGCACCACCGTGCTACTAAACATCGAGTTGCTTCCCTTAGCAAGTTTGGTTTCCATCTTTATTGACCGTCAGGATGTTTACGGCGCAATGGCAACGCCCTTGTCCAGCGTGATCATCATTTGACCAGCTAGGGTCTGTTCAGTAACCATTATTTGACCCTATAAATTTAGCCGCACAAGTAACCATTTAATGATCAGAAAGAACTTAACCTGTAATAAATCAAGAGATACTACAAGAAACTGGTTGAAGATATACCCAAGTAAAGTTGACATAGTGATGGTAGAGTGTACACTCGCGATTATTTCTGGTTCATTATAAATAACATGCATGTCAGTGTTAGTGAGGGTGAAGAGCTGTTGATTGATGTTTCTCAAACGCCCATAACATCTTCCAGACTCGAGACATTTATAAAGACAAAAAAAAAGGTCTGTAATTGTAAATCATGCTTTTTATTCTTTCCATGAATTAATTTGTCCGCTTGATCTCTGGACTCGACTGCACGTTTCATCAGGACATCGTAAAGTGTCGAGTGCTTGCTGCCTGTAAGCTGCAGACATACAGTGAAGGAAAAACAATCACATAAGGGGAGGCAAGAAGATTGGATCCTCGCCTGTCCCTCTCCTTTAATGGGAAAGGTGGTGGGAGGGGGGGGGGGGTCACCCGTAGGGAAGAGGAATTTGTAAAGGAGAGACAACTCGAATCAATTTCTGTGTAATGAGTGCTTGTTATTTGGCGTAAAACTTCCATGTTGCCAGTGAAGACCCTTGCCAGGAAACTCTCCACCGAGAAAAGACAAATATCATTATCCTAATAACACGCCAGAAAACGAGGCAGTAGGGGAGGGAGATAGGATCTAAAAAAATGTGAGTGGGTCTGGGGCGGGGAAATGAAAATAAAATATGTGATCATTTCAGATACGGACATTCAATTATTGTCAATGCAATCCTTCATACCGAATTGCCACCGATACTGGAGCCATTTCTGTTTATTGCCGACATTGCAAGAAAACGGATTTTTCTCATCAAGCGTTTTAAGAGGGATAAAAAAAAAGTTGTTTCCCTTTAGCTGATGACTTAATACCTGTTAAATGAGATATAATTATTTATGTGAGTATGAAATAAACTTGACAGTTATAACCTCTCCTAGGTTGTTAGGCGTTGTCTTGAGTCCAGATGAGTACAGCATTTCTCGTGTCTACTCAGACCCATCTTCGACCTACATATTTTGACACGCAATCACGCAGACGAAAGCGTCATGCGCTGAGGGTCTTTTTAAGTTCCCTTTTCGCAGTGTCCTGTGACATTTGCAAGAATTCTCCAGTTGTATCTTTTGAAGCTATTCCTCTATGCCAGTGAGGGCCAATGAATCGAGTCCGGTGGATGGGAGCGGGGGGCACTTTAAAGCCGTCCTCCTTTAAGCTCACTAAAGGCTATTGGTAGTGACGAACTGGTAATTGAAGGTTATAACCAAAGTAATTGTTCAGAAAGACGGTAAGCAGCAGATTTGTGAGGATAGATTTGTAACAAAAAAATTTATTACCAATTATATTTTTCTAATTAGAAGTCAAGGTATCCCCTTCCCCCTTGCTGACTGGCAACAATCCACAAATCAGAGTGATAATTTGTCAGCAGTAGAGTGGTAACTAAAGTCAGAGTGACCATTCGTCTGGTTTCAGTAGAGTGCTAACAGAAATACTATTTGTGTGTCTCTATTGGCCATAGTTTGGTAAGTTAGAACGGTAGCAACATCGGCTTGGTCATCATTAGCCTGGTCATAACAAGCCAAATGTTGGTAGCCACAGATTTGTGGACGTTGGCCTGGTAGCCACAGTTTTGTGGACGTTGGTCTGGTAGTCACATGCAAGTCAAATAATGGTTGTCATATATTTTGCACATTTAGTCTTGTAAGAGTTGTAGCCATAGAATGTTAAGCAGACTATTAGTAGCTACAGTTTTATGCTCATTAGCTTGGTAGCCATAAAAAAGTAAGTCGTATGTTTTAGCTACAGGCTGAAATAGTGAAACCTATACACAGTGAGAAAAGAACTTTGCTCTGGAAATGAAATCAAAGGAATAAATGATCTTGTGTTGCCCCGAGGGTAAAATGTGATGAATGGGGGGGGGGGGAGGATAGCTCTCCATGTTGAGTTAAATGTTATTATTAAATTAGGGATGTCATCCTAAAACCGATACTATAGACGAGGATGTCATCCTGAAGGCGATACACAAGGATGTCATCCTGAAGGCGATACACGAGGATGTCATTCTAAAGACGATACACGAGGATGTCATTCTAAAGACGATAGACGAGGATGTCATCCTGAAGGCGATACACGAGGATGTCATTCTAAAGACGATACACGAGGATGTCATTCTAAAGACGATACACGAGGATGTCATTCTAAAGACGATAGACGAGGATGTCATTCTAAAGACGATACACGAGGATGTCATTCTAAAGACGATACACGAGGATGTCATTCTAAAGACGATACACGAGGATGTCATTCTAAAGACGATAGACGAGGATGTCATTCTAAAGACGATACACGAGGATGTCATCCTGAAGACGATACACGAGGATGTCATTCTAAAGACGATACACGAGGATGTCATCCTGAAGGCGATACACGAGGATGTCATTCTAAAGACGATACACGAGGATGTCATTCTAAAGACGATACACGAGGATGTCATTCTAAAGACGATAGACGAGGATGTCATTCTAAAGACGATACACGAGGATGTCATTCTAAAGACGATACACGAGGATGTCATCCTGAAGGCGATACACGAGGATGTCATTCTAAAGACGATAGACGAGGATGTCATTCTAAAGACGATACACGAGGATGTCATTCTAAAGACGATAGACGAGGATGTCATTCTAAAGACGATACACGAGGATGTCATTCTAAAGACGATACACGAGGATGTCATTCTAAAGACGATACACGAGGATGTCATTCTAAAGACGATAGACGAGGATGTCATTCTAAAGACGATACACGAGGATGTCATCCTGAAGACGATACACGAGGATGTCATTCTAAAGACGATACACGAGGATGTCATCCTGAAGACGATACACGAGGATGTCATTCTAAAGACGATACACGAGGATGTCATTCTAAAGACGATACACGAGGATGTCATTCTAAAAACGATACTCGAGGATGTCATTCTAAAGACGATACACGAGGATGTCATCCTCAAGACGATACACGAGGATGTCATCCTCAAGACGATACACGAGGATGTCATTCTAAAGACGATACACGAGGATGTCATCCTCAAGACGATACACGAGGATGTCATCCTCAAGACGATACACGAGGATGTCATTCTAAAGACGATACACGAGGATGTCATCCTCAAGACGATACACGAGGATGTCATCCTCAAGACGATACACGAGGATGTCATTCTAAAGACGATACACGAGGATGTCATCCTCAAGACGATACACGAGGATGTCATCCTCAAGACGATACACGAGGATGTCATCCTCAAGACGATACACGAGGATGTCATTCTAAAGACGATACACGAGGATGTCATTCTAAAGACGATAGACGAGGATGTCATTCTAAAGACGATACACGAGGATGTCATCCTGAAGACGATACACGAGGATGTCATTCTAAAGACGATACACGAGGATGTCATCCTGAAGACGATACACGAGGATGTCATTCTAAAGACGATACACGAGGATGTCATCCTGAAGACGATACACGAGGATGTCATTCTAAAGACGATACATGAGGATGTCATTCTAAAGACGATAGACGAGGATGTCATTCTAAAGACGATAGACGAGGATGTCATTCTAAAGACGATAGACGAGGATGTCATCCTGAAGACGATACACGAGGATGTCATTCTAAAGACGATACACGAGGATGTCATCCTAAAGACGATACACGAGGATGTCATCCTGAAGACGATACACGAGGATGTCATCCTGAAGACGATACACGAGGTGCTACTTTATAGGATTAATGATTGGATTCTGTAATGTTCGAGCGATCATAATGCACTGTAGGGATTTTGATTTAGAATCTCTTATGGGTTCAAAATAAAAAGCAAAGTTGACATACATAAAATAAAATTGGTCTCCAGGCAAAGAAATCAAACATGTTCCCACTTTCAACTATTCATGTAGAGTTTCCCAAACTGCGTGTTCCACATTTATAGGAGAAATTAACTAGTAAGCCTGCACGTGAATAATTTTTCTAAGCTTCAAGAAATCTTATGAAGGACTTCTGGCAAGGGAGGCGATTCATATTTTTCGCATTTATCATCATTTTATAAACTTCCTGTGCGAATAAAAGACGTCTTTAAACTTTTATTGATTGTTATCAAGCTTACTATTGCGATTTCGTTGTTCAATAACGTCAACTGAATATAGTCACATTTGTTGTTGTATTTAGTTGTTTTGCTGTCTGTTAAATAGTAAAACATAAATTAATTTTTAATTTAATAGTTGATATCAGAGACTGTGCAAAGTATTTCTCACATTAATAACACACTCTACAAGGATAGCAGTTCATACTTCTAGGGGTCTACTAGTACTACTCTAGTAAGACATTATGCATGTATGGTACAATACATAAATAAGTAGACCTCCCAGGTCTTACGCCCAATAAGGGCGATAATGTAAAGCATGTGTTTCAATGAGATGCCTTATACTCATAAAGCAAAGTGCTATGAGAACTTAAATTATCTAGTACACAAATGACACCGTGTGCATGCCAAAGTGGTGTACATCTAATGTTGACATTAACCAAACAAAATCAAAGACTTCAATGTTTCCAGCTAAAATAGAAATAAATACGCTTTAAAGAGAGAAGAAAAATTCGATTCTTTAATGCTCAAAAGTAAACAGAATTATCATCAAATGAAAACAACAACATAACTGAACAACAACATAGCTGAACAACAACATAGCTGAACAACAACATAGCTGAACTACAACATAGCTGAACAACAACATAGCTGAACAACAACATAGCTGAACAACAACATAGCTGAACTACAACATAGCTGAACAACAACATAGCTGAACAACAACATAGCTGAACAACAACATAGCTGAACAACAACATAGCTGAACAACAACATAGCTGAACAACAACATAGCTGAACAACAACATAGCTGAACTACAACATAGCTGAACAACAACATAGCTGAACAACAACATAGCTGAACAACAACATAGCTGAACAACAACATAGCTGAACAACAACAACAACATAGCTGAACAACAACATAGCTGAACAACAACATAGCTGAACAACAACAACATAGCTGAACAACAACATAGCTGAACAACAACATAGCTGAACAACAACATAGCTGAACAAGAACTTAGCTGAACAACAACATACTGAACTACAACATAGCTGAACAACAACATAGCTGAACAACAACATAGCTGAACAACAACATAGCTGAACAACAACAACATAGCTGAACAACAACAACATAGCTGAACAACAACATAGCTGAACAACAACATAGCACAACAACATAGCTGAACAACAACATAGCTGAACAACAACAACATAGCTGAACAACAACATAGCTGAACAACAACATAGCTGAACAACAACATAGCTGAACAACAACATAGCTGAACAACAACATAGCTGAACAACAACATAGCTGAACAACAACAACATAGCTGAACAACAACATAGCTGAACAACAACATAGCTGAACAACAACAACAACATAGCTGAACAACAACATAGCTGAACAACAACATAGCTGAACAACAACATAGCTGAACAACAACATAGCTGAACAACTACATAGCTGAACAACAACAACATAGCTGAACAACAACATAGCTGAACAACAACATAGCTGAACAACAACATAGCTGAACAAGAACTTAGCTGAACAACAACAAAGCTGAACAACAACATAGCTGAACAACAACATAGCTGAACAAAAACTTAGCTAAACAACAACATAGCTGAACAACAACATAGCTGAACAACTACATAGCTGAACAACAACAACATAGCTGAACAACTACATAGCTGAACAACAACAACATAGCTGAACAAAAACATAGCTGAACAACAACATAGCTGAACAACAACATAGCTGAACAACAACATAGCTGAACAACAACATAGCACAACAACATAGCTGAACAACAACATAGCTGAACAACAACATAGCTGAACAACAACATAGCTGAACAACAACATAACTGAACAACAACATAGCTGAACAACAACATAGCTGAACAACAACATAGCTGAACAACAACATAGCTGAACAACAACATAGCTGAACAACAACAACATAGCTGAACAACAACATAGCTGAACAACAACATAGCTGAACAACAACAACATAGCTGAACAAGAACATAACTGAACAACAACATAGCTGAACAACAACAACAACATAGCTGAACAACAACATAGCTGAACAACAACATAGCTGAACAACAACATAGCTGAACAACTACATAGCTGAACAACAACAACATAGCTGAACAACAACATAGCTGAACAACAACATAGCTGAACAACAACATAGCTGAACAAGAACTTAGCTGAACAACAACAAAGCTGAACAACAACATAGCTGAACAACAACATAGCTGAACAAAAACTTAGCTGAACAACAACATAGCTGAACAACAACATAGCTGAACAACTACATAGCTGAACAACAACAACATAGCTGAACAACAACATAGCTGAACAACAACATAGCTGAACAACAACATAGCACAACAACATAGCTGAACAACAACATAGCTGAACAACAACATAGCTGAACAACAACATAGCTGAACAACAACATAGCTGAACAACAACATAGCACAACAACATAGCTGAACAACAACATAGCTGAACAACAACATAGCTGAACAACAACATAGCTGAACAACAACATAACTGAACAACAAAATAGCTGAACAACAACATAGCTGAACAACAACAACATAGCTGAACAATAACAACATAACTGAACAACAAAATAGCTGAACAACAACATAGCTGAACAACAACATAGCTGAACAACAACATAGTTGAACAACAACATAGCTGAACAACAACAACATAGCTGAACAACAACATAACTGAACAACAACAACATAGCTGAACAACAACATAGCTGAACAACAACATAACTGAACAACAACAACATAGCTGAACAACAACAACATAACTGAACAACAACAACATAACTGAACAACAAAATAGCTGAACAACAACATAGCTGAACAACAACATAGCTGAACAACAACATAGCTGAACAACAACATAGCTGAACAACAACATAACTGAACAACAACATAGCTGAACAACAACATAGCTGAACAACAACAACATAGCTGAACAACAACATAGCTGAACAACAACACAGCTGAACAACAACACAGCTGAACAACAACATAGCTGAACAACAACATAGCACAACAACATAGCTGAACAACAACATAGCTGAACAACAACATAACTGAGCAACAACATAACTGAACAACAAAATAGCTGAACAACAACATAGCTGAACAACAACATAGCTGAACAACAACATAGCTGAACAACAACATAGCTGAACAACAACATAGCACAACAACATAGCTGAACAACAACATAGCTGAACAACAACATAGCTGAACAACAACATAGCTGAACAACAACATAGCTGAACAACAACATAGCACAACAACATAGCTGAACAACAACATAGCTGAACAACAACATAGCTGAACAACAACATAGCTGAACAACAACATAACTGAACAACAACATAGCTGAACAACAACATAGCTGAACAACAACATAGCTGAACAACAACATAGCTGAACAACAACATAGCTGAACAACAACATAGCTGAACAACAACAACATAGCTGAACAACAACATAGCTGAACAACAACATAGCTGAACAACAACAACATAGCTGAACAAGAACATAACTGAACAACAACAACATAGCTGAACAAGAACATAACTGAACAACAACATAGCTGAACAACAACATAACTGAACAACAACATAGCTGAACAACAACATAGCTGAACAACAACAACATAGCTGAACAAGAACATAACTGAACAACAACATAGCTGAACAACAACATAGCTGAACAACAACATAGCTGAACAACAACATAGCTGAACAACAACAACATAGCTGAACAACAACATAGCTGAACAACAACATAGCTGAACAACAACAACAACATAGCTGAACAACAACATAGCTGAACAACAACATAGCTGAACAACAACATAGCTGAACAACAACATAGCTGAACAACTACATAGCTGAACAACAACAACATAGCTGAACAACAACATAGCTGAACAACAACATAGCTGAACAACAACATAGCTGAACAAGAACTTAGCTGAACAACAACAAAGCTGAACAACAACATAGCTGAACAACAACATAGCTGAACAAAAACTTAGCTAAACAACAACATAGCTGAACAACAACATAGCTGAACAACTACATAGCTGAACAACAACAACATAGCTGAACAACTACATAGCTGAACAACAACAACATAGCTGAACAAAAACATAGCTGAACAACAACATAGCTGAACAACAATTTCTGTATAACGTACACCGGATACATTCAAAGGCTATACTTTCCGCCATAGATGATAATCTCTTATTGATACATTCTACGCGGATATCGCTAGTACACAAATGTCACATTGTACATTTGTTGTATCTCTAAGGTAGGCACCCAACGAAAGGCAGGAGGTAACAATAAACTAGGTATTTATTTACAGTTACAAACAGGCTTGGACTTCAGCCATCAAGTCCCAGAATGTCCTATCTCAAGTGACACCAGTCCTTTCCTACCTAAATACCAATACAGACCACGACACACTTCCCAGTGCCGCCCCAGGTCCTCAACACAGTTCATGGATAGCTCAAAGGACGTTCTCTCTAGTCAAGGCATCTTAGACTTCCATCACTTTAGCTAGATCCACACCAGTCCTTCTTCCTGTCTAAACCTGTCTTCTACTGCTTGTGTGGCTCGGGAAAGCGGAGTTACAACAATAGTATATAGTTATTAATGCTGCCTACACCTTTGAGACAATTTCCCTCGATTGAACGAGACTGGAAACAATATGGACTTTTGGCACTCCGAGTCCTCACAGGTTGAGACCCACTGCACTGTGAGACGCCCTGAGAATTCTAACGATCTTCGCCTAGCATCTAGAAAACATATGTTTGCTTATACTTGCGGATCAAACTTACAGCATCCACTTTCCAAATGTGTCAACACAGGTCGCTTATACAAAACATCGTCTCCTATAATCCACACCCTCTAGAGCTGCTTATATGATGAGGGATTGGACAGTTGAGAGAGAGAGAGAGAGAGAGAGAGAAAGAGAGTGTGTGAGAGAGAGAGAGAGAGAGAAAGAGATTGAGAGAGAGAGAGAGCTTGTTCAAGGATCAGATATCTGCACGGAACCATGTTAGCTTTCAGATCCCCAAATAGTCTTCCTATAGAATTTATTATACAAGTCCCGAGTTAAGAGAGATAAAGGGGACTCCTAGCTCCTTGATTATAGTCTGTTGACCCTGACGGCTTCTGTACAAACAGGGACTACACAATCTAAGTCCATCATTAGCGAGGAGCTCATCAAAGACTCTATTGACTGGAGAGTGTCGAGGGTCCACCAGAAAGATTGTGTGGCAAGCAAAGCTTGATGACTGTCTACTCAAAATGTTTTTTTAATCATCTCGTCTGCTCGACTTTCTAACTCTGATCTTATTACAGATGTATAGATGTATATAGACACTTGTGAGCGTTTCTTTCTAGTGATGTTTTTAAAGAGAGAGAGAGAGAGAGGTCTGTAATTGAGTCGATATTCATGTCAATAAAAGTTGATGTATTCAAAGAAAGTCTCGGGATTTCTTCTTTATATTTCAGTCTTGTATATAACAAAAATGGCGTCTCGGTCGTAAGATATGCGCTCTGAACTTATTTTTTGATGGTATAGCGTTCAAATCTTTCCCGCCGTCTATTTTGGAGATTTGGGCTAGGGTGAAATAATCTTCAATTCTGAAAGAACATCTGAAACAAAAATAAAACAAAGAACCTAAAGTTCTCCTTGAGGTACACGGGAAGATAATGTAAAACTTGTTTCTGTGAAATGATGGTATATGGTGGAACAGGACAATTAGATAACGTCTGTACTTTTCTCAAGTAATATCAGGTACCAATTAAGGCTGGATAAAAGCAGGAACATCCAAATGATCAGAAATCGAAGATCCTAGTATTCACCTGGACTTGAACCCGCCTCACTGCAGTATGAAGTTATGTACTTCATCGTTTTGCCATCTAACAAAGTCATACACAAAGTTTTTGTGTTTTGAAACTATATTATACATTGGAACGATTACTAACGGTGGCCAGAAAACAAATTGTGCATGATCAGCCCAATTATTCATAGTATCTGTTGCATTCAAGTGGCTTCTAATGTCTATCAACATCCAAGTGCATTACACAAATATGTTCAACCCTTACTGGCACGTTCCATCAAAGAATGTTTCTATGTATCTAATTGAAAAACATCTTCAATAATATTCTACAACACCAATAATATAATATTTACAGACACGCAAACAATGAATACTACTACTACTACTTATACTACTATTATTACTACTACTACTACTACTACTACTACTACTACTACTACTACTACTACTACTACTACTACTACTACTACTACTACTACTACTACTACTACTACTACTACTACTACTACTACTACTACTACTACTACTACTACTACTACTACTACTACTACTACTACTACTACTACTACTACTACTACTACTACTACTACTACTACTACTACTACTACTACTACTACTACTACTACTACTACTACTACTACTACTACTACTACTACTACTACTACTACTACTACTACTACTACTACTACTACTACTACTACTACTACTACTACTACTACTACTACTACTACTACTACTACTACTACTACTACTACTACTACTACTACTACTACTACTACTACTACTACTACTACTACTACTACTACTACTACTACTACTACTACTACTACTACTACTACTACTACTACTACTACTACTACTACTACTACTACTACTACTACTACTACTACTACTACTACTACTACTACTACTACTACTACTACTACTACTACTACTACTACTACTACTACTACTACTACTACTACTACTACTACTACTACTACTACTACTACTACTACTACTACTACTACTACTACTACTACTACTACTACTACTACTACTACTACTACTACTACTACTACTACTACTACTACTACTACTACTACTACTACTACTACTACTACTACTACTACTACTACTACTACTACTACTACTACTACTACTACTACTACTACTACTACTACTACTACTACTACTACTACTACTACTACTACTACTACTACTACTACTACTACTACTACTACTACTACTACTACTACTACTACTACTACTACTACTACTACTACTACTACTACTACTACTACTACTACTACTACTACTACTACTACTACTACTACTACTACTACTACTACTACTACTACTACTACTACTACTACTACTACTACTACTACTACTACTACTACTACTACTACTACTACTACTACTACTACTACTACTACTACTACTACTACTACTACTACTACTACTACTACTACTACTACTACTACTACTACTACTACTACTACTACTACTACTACTACTACTACTACTACTACTACTACTACTACTACTACTACTACTACTACTACTACTACTACTACTACTACTACTACTACTACTACTACTACTACTACTACTACTACTACTACTACTACTACTACTACTACTACTACTACTACTACTACTACTACTACTACTACTACTACTACTACTACTACTACTACTACTACTACTACTACTACTACTACTACTACTACTACTACTACTACTACTACTACTACTACTACTACTACTACTACTACTACTACTACTACTACTACTACTACTACTACTACTACTACTACTACTACTACTACTACTACTACTACTACTACTACTACTACTACTACTACTACTACTACTACTACTACTACTACTACTACTACTACTACTACTACTACTACTACTACTACTACTACTACTACTACTACTACTACTACTACTACTACTACTACTACTACTACTACTACTACTACTACTACTACTACTACTACTACTACTACTACTACTACTACTACTACTACTACTACTACTACTACTACTACTACTACTACTACTACTACTACTACTACTACTACTACTACTACTACTACTACTACTACTACTACTACTACTACTACTACTACTACTACTACTACTACTACTACTACTACTACTACTACTACTACTACTACTACTACTACTACTACTACTACTACTACTACTACTACTACTACTACTACTACTACTACTACTACTACTACTACTACTACTACTACTACTACTACTACTACTACTACTACTACTACTACTACTACTACTACTACTACTACTACTACTACTACTACTACTACTACTACTACTACTACTACTACTACTACTACTACTACTACTACTACTACTACTACTACTACTACTACTACTACTACTACTACTACTACTACTACTACTACTACTACTACTACTACTACTACTACTACTACTACTACTACTACTACTACTACTACTACTACTACTACTACTACTACTACTACTACTACTACTACTACTACTACTACTACTACTACTACTACTACTACTACTACTACTACTACTACTACTACTACTACTACTACTACTACTACTACTACTACTACTACTACTACTACTACTACTACTACTACTACTACTACTACTACTACTACTACTACTACTACTACTACTACTACTACTACTACTACTACTACTACTACTACTACTACTACTACTACTACTACTACTACTACTACTACTACTACTACTACTACTACTACTACTACTACTACTACTACTACTACTACTACTACTACTACTACTACTACTACTACTACTACTACTACTACTACTACTACTACTACTACTACTACTACTACTACTACTACTACTACTACTACTACTACTACTACTACTACTACTACTACTACTACTACTACTACTACTACTACTACTACTACTACTACTACTACTACTACTACTACTACTACTACTACTACTACTACTACTACTACTACTACTACTACTACTACTACTACTACTACTACTACTACTACTACTACTACTACTACTACTACTACTACTACTACTACTACTACTACTACTACTACTACTACTACTACTACTACTACTACTACTACTACTACTACTACTACTACTACTACTACTACTACTACTACTACTACTACTACTACTACTACTACTACTACTACTACTACTACTACTACTACTACTACTACTACTACTACTACTACTACTACTACTACTACTACTACTACTACTACTACTACTACTACTACTACTACTACTACTACTACTACTACTACTACTACTACTACTACTACTACTACTACTACTACTACTACTACTACTACTACTACTACTACTACTACTACTACTACTACTACTACTACTACTACTACTACTACTACTACTACTACTACTACTACTACTACTACTACTACTACTACTACTACTACTACTACTACTACTACTACTACTACTACTACTACTACTACTACTACTACTACTACTACTACTACTACTACTACTACTACTACTACTACTACTACTACTACTACTACTACTACTACTACTACTACTACTACTACTACTACTACTACTACTACTACTACTACTACTACTACTACTACTACTACTACTACTACTACTACTACTACTACTACTACTACTACTACTACTACTACTACTACTACTACTACTACTACTACTACTACTACTACTACTACTACTACTACTACTACTACTACTACTACTACTACTACTACTACTACTACTACTACTACTACTACTACTACTACTACTACTACTACTACTACTACTACTACTACTACTACTACTACTACTACTACTACTACTACTACTACTACTACTACTACTACTACTACTACTACTACTACTACTACTACTACTACTACTACTACTACTACTACTACTACTACTACTACTACTACTACTACTACTACTACTACTACTACTACTACTACTACTACTACTACTACTACTACTACTACTACTACTACTACTACTACTACTACTACTACTACTACTACTACTACTACTACTACTACTACTACTACTACTACTACTACTACTACTACTACTACTACTACTACTACTACTACTACTACTACTACTACTACTACTACTACTACTACTACTACTACTACTACTACTACTACTACTACTACTACTACTACTACTACTACTACTACTACTACTACTACTACTACTACTACTACTACTACTACTACTACTACTACTACTACTACTACTACTACTACTACTACTACTACTACTACTACTACTACTACTACTACTACTACTACTACTACTACTACTACTACTACTACTACTACTACTACTACTACTACTACTACTACTACTACTACTACTACTACTACTACTACTACTACTACTACTACTACTACTACTACTACTACTACTACTACTACTACTACTACTACTACTACTACTACTACTACTACTACTACTACTACTACTACTACTACTACTACTACTACTACTACTACTACTACTACTACTACTACTACTACTACTACTACTACTACTACTACTACTACTACTACTACTACTACTACTACTACTACTACTACTACTACTACTACTACTACTACTACTACTACTACTACTACTACTACTACTACTACTACTACTACTACTACTACTACTACTACTACTACTACTACTACTACTACTACTACTACTACTACTACTACTACTACTACTACTACTACTACTACTACTACTACTACTACTACTACTACTACTACTAATAATAATAATAATAATAATAACAATAATAATAACAATAAAAATAATACTAATCTATATCATCCATAAGGAAATTAGTCTTACAATTTGTGCATTACACCAAACAAAACATTATAATTATAGAAAACCAAAATATACATTCACACCAGACACACTCATAATTTACATGCGTAAAGTTTATATCTAATAGTTTGTATTTAATGATTCGATTGCCAGGGGAACAAAAGAGTGTTTGTGTCTGTTTGTCTTTGCTATCGGTGTCTTGTATCTCTATTATGATGGTAAAATCACAAAACCCTGACAAAAAGGGTCATGTTTCAGCGGCCCCCGAAAGGGGAAAAGACGCTATTAGTTTTGTGTGGAATGTCTGTCCGTCTGTCCGTCCGTCCCGTTTAGATCTCGTAAACTAGAAAAGATAGTGAAAATCTGACAGCATAATATTTTAGACCATTCAATGTTCTGATGCAACGGCTACTTTTTCTTTTCTGAAAGCGAAAAATCTAATTTTTTAAATCACTTATGCAAGCAGTTTTTTTTTTCATAAAAATACACCATTTTTACAACTAATCACTATTAATAGTAGCAAACAACGGAGGCTCTTTTGAAGGGGATATCATAATTCACCCTATTTTTAACATATTTTTGCAAATGGTATAAGATTTTTTGTCAATATTTTTTACATTACATTTGTATTGTTAAGTTATGTAAGTTCTGTCATACTAACTACTACATTTACAAAAAAAAAAGTTTTCTTTTTTTTTTAAAGAGAAAAAATCTATTTAGTATGCATATAAGTTGGACATAATTTAAAACAACAATTAATAAGTAGTTTTTCATATTATCGCGTGAACTGCAGGGTATAGACATGAAAATAGTTCACTTAACTATTTTTTTTTTAATTTTTTTTTTACGGAAATATTATTTTTTCTTGAGGATTTGAATAAGAGATTGACCCTTTACAAAACAAGTACATCAATTAGATATTTATCATTAGTTAGGTCAGGTTCACATCTTACTTCACATTCACTTTCACATATCCCTTGGTCTGCTGGAACACAGGATCTGTCATTTTTTTCTCCATTCTTCTCTGTCATTTGTCTTTGATAGAATTTGATTCTGATATTCTTTCTGAAAATATTGAAACCAGCCTTTTTACCTGCCTGGGTGGACCACTTCGGGGGCCGATTTTGAGTTTGTGTTTCCACACAAACCGTCTATGTAACCTTGTTATTTATAGAATCTTTTTAGCTTTTTTAAAATGAATGTTTGTTTGTTAATAAAACGAAAAAATTCGGTGAAAACTTGTGACGATTTAAAACATACTTTATGACTGTTAGACTCTGTAGAGTGTGTAGAGCATTGATGACCAACCTCTTTCTGTCCGGAGACATTTAGATTTCAGACACACATGTCGCGGGCAGTATCAACGTGAAAAGTCGCTGAGTCCTCAAAGTCTCAATCCACTGGCGCTCTTATTGAAGTGATATACTACATTTTGGAGAGGGAAATATTCATATATGCAAATGTGAATCCTAGTGCTGAATTTATGAATGATGTATACATGCTACATAGGGCGAAGGCAAGAGCCAGAGTAAAAAAAAAATTTAAATGAGGGAAAAATTGTGAAGTAAAATATGTCGACGAGATAAAATATATGGAAATAGGATGTACAGTGATGAAATATCATTAACTTTGTATGAAACATTGAACTCATTAATTAAATTCAAATGTCAGTATTTTATTTTAAAGTAACAATGTTAAACCTCAGTACGTTTGACTGGTGTACAGTGGACGCTTTCAGTATGTGTTCACAGTGTCACTCACTAAAGAGCATCAGTCGCTCATGCTGACGTTAACCAGATTTTTTATTTAGTTGGTTGTGATGGCTAATGTTAGTGATGGCTAATGTTAATCTCATCAATACACTTAAAGTCTTAAAAAAAAAATTGGAATAAATCGCCGTTTTAAAAAGTTTCCCTCCTCTCTCTCTCCCTCTCTCCGCCCTCTCTCTCCCTCTCTCCTCACTCTCTCCGCCCTCTCTCTCTCCCTCTCTCCTCGCTCTCTCCGCCCTCTAACACCTGACGTCCCTCTTTTTATTTTTCTATCCGCTCTCTTGTCTCCTTTCACTACTTTCGCCTTCGTTCTCCATGTCTCTCTCTCCATTTATACCCTCTCTCTCTCTCTTTCTCTTTCTCTCACTCAATTTCCCCTTATATTTTTCAGCTTCTCTCTCTCTTTTTCATACCTTCACTCTCCCACTATTTCTCATACTCTCTCTCTCTTTCAAAACTTCACTCTCCCACTATTTCTCACACTCTCTCTCTCTCTCTCTCAAAACTTCACTCTCCATTTCTCATACTCTCTCTCTCTCTCTTTCAAACCTTCACTCTCCCACTATTTCTCATACTCTCTCTCTCTCTCAAACCTTCACTCCCCCACTTTCTCATACTCTCTCTCTCTCTCTCTCTCTCAAACCTTCACTCCCTCCACTATTTCTCATACTCTCTCTCTCTCTCTCTCTCTCTTATTTATTACTTTTTCTCCTCCACTTTTCCATTTCTCCAGTCCCCTCCCCGCCCCGTCTCTATTCTCACACATTGTTTTTCTACTTTCGAAATAACTTTTTTGTGTGTTTTTTTTCTTTCCCAACTTTCTATCTCTAAATCATTTTTTTTCACCAAAAATCCATTTAAACTTTGACACTAATTAAGCTTGGCCGTGAGAACATTAATTAAATTTAAAAGTAATAGATGTCCCTCGACTGTCAAGTGCCTGTAAGGCATCCTTTAATGTTGTGTATGTGGGTGTAGGGGCGGGACTCTGTTGTGGTATCCCATAATCCACCATTTGATGGATACAAAAGATGCGACATTCTCATATCCAGTGGCTTTGTTTCGGCTATAAAGTCTTATTCAATGTCCGGAGGGGGGATCAATATTGACGTGACGATGTCGTTGCTGATAGTCTCACGTGCGTCCAAGTGCCAATGAGTTCCAGACTGCCACCCCCAAACACGAACCACACACATTTTCTTTTACACACTTTCTCTCACACACTTTCTCTCACACTCTTTCTCTCATAGTGCTGATTGGAAGTCAGAGAGTGCTATTTAGTTCTGGAAATAAAAATTGTTATGTAAGCATGTGTTAGAAGGAAGTAGTGCTAGGATTGAAATATAAACTCAAAATGTTTGATTGAATCGGTTTAGACTATTTAAATGTCGAATTTCATTAAAAAAACAACTAAAAACTGAATATGTTGTGTAGGTATAGGATAGGTTTAGGGTTTGTTTCACCGAGGGCCAGCCCTGCACTCACCTTTTGAAAGTACGCCTGATAGTCATATCTTAGTTTCAACCATTGGTCTAGCCTCTACCTAACATGGTACCCGTTTTATACTCGGCAAAATGCACAAATAGAAAGACGCATTTTTGGAAGAAGACATTAGATCATAGTATCCTACTTATTTACAAAGAATTCAATTTTCTTAATTAATTTAGTCCGATGTTTTGAAATTCTAGAAACATGATATTCTGGCTTGTAGGAAATGAAGAAAATATGTCATGTAGAATAACTTATATATGAATTCCATAAGTGCAGAGCTAAGTATACTCGATGAATGCTCAATACTGTCGGAAGTCGGAGAATTTAATATTTGTTTGAAAGCTTATGTCTGAATGAGCGTTTGTATTTTATTTTAAAAAAAAACGGCCGAAAATAACTGAAATACTTAAAGAAAAAAAAGTTTGCTTTGAATTTAAAATAAAAAGGAATACTTTAACAAAACGTTTTAAAAAATCACATCTTACTTTATGAAGCTGTAGAGGGTCTATGATTGCTCATTCTATGTAAGTATGTTATGTTAAATAACTCTCTCCCCTTCTTTCTAGATCAGAATATGCTGATTCTTTTTAAATCCAACACCAGTTATTAAAATATTTTAAAATCTTCCATCTAGATCTAGTTCAGTGCCTAACATTTGTACATTTGAAAACATTCTTGGAGATGACATTTGCATTAGACGGTGTGCAAAGTGATTATAGACTTCTAATTCTTTTTAAAAACAAAAAAGATGTAAACCAAATTTAAAATTCTAAGACGATTAAATATTTCTTAAAATTTATGGTCAAACCAGAGTTTTTACAGTGTGGTCAATTAGCGAGTGATTTTCTTTCCAAAAAAACATCAACATACAATCATTAGAGCCGTTTAGAAACTCAAGAACCTTTTACAAAGCTAATATCAACTCATTCTGTCTGGTAAAATTAAAAATGTAATATTATTCCAATGTCCCATTCTTTTATCGAATGGAAATTTTGCACAATTATTCATGTCGATAGCAACACATCAATCAATAGAAATTAACCAATTAGTATCGAAACAAAAACAAAAAGGAAAGAACAGGTTCATGAAAGATGTGGCAGTATAAAGTTGAATTTGACTTTTTTATTCTATGTATGGAGAATTAAGTCTTCGCTTAAACGTTAGAAACTAACAATAAATAACTATAGAACCTACTTTCATAAGCACTTGGCTGGCTCAGTGGTTAGTGCTGGAGGAGGCTTGAGCCCTCAAGTTCGATTTATATACATTGCTTTTAAAAAGCGATCACGGTAACATTTACCCAGATAACTTTTCTTTCTTTCCCCTTCCCCCTTCCTATCTGATCAAGACAAGGGATTTGAACATAGCGCATTGAGCTAAAAGCATGAAATTGCGTTAAACAAATACAATTGGTGAAAAAATATTTTTAATCAGATTTATTGTTGTTGGTCTAGAACTATTACAAATTTAATTATATGAATGATCCAAACTATTTGATACAATCATACTTAGTATAAAATGCTTTTATAAAAGTATAATTACAATGCCTCTATTGAAGTCACTTCTTCATGGAGGATGGATGCTGATCTCGAATACTGCTCTAACAATTTTCCAATTTAACAGTTGATGTATATCGCCGAGAAACACTGGGAAAACTCTAGTTTGACCGTTATAATTTTTCAAAGAAGAAAAAAAAATAATTGTAAATTTGGCTAGAGACTTACAAATTTACTTAGGGCTAGAGCCAACATAGCGTAGGCATCACTGTAATTCTGCGATAACAGTAAATTAAAAGTTGCTTCAATTTGATTGAAGTTTATAAGCATTGCTAATATTTGTTACGTAAATCTAATATGGATTACATCTTGATTCTAGATCTAGAAGGCAGATCGAGACTAGATCTTAACAGAGTTCAAAGTCAGAACTTTAGGTCTAGTGTTAGACCTAGATGTCCATATTATAAGCATACCAATAAGTAATCTCACAAGTAGACCTTCTCCGCTAGCCCATTGAGAAATAGCGAACGTTCAGTCGAGCTGATGAGGTGTTCCGGGTTCGATACCCGAATGGAATCAAATATTTTTAAAATTATTTTTTAAAAAGCTATTTTATTATATTCAAAGTCCATGATGGAGATATTGTCTTTTTTTTTTAAATATATTTTTAAAATCTTTTTTTTGTTCCTTTTTCCTGCCAAGTTTGACTTTTCACCCAGCCACGAATAGATTGCAAGCTCATCTATTGCAAGTGTAAAAAAACAAAGAAATAACTGTACACATTTGTAAAAACAATTTTTAGTGTTACAGATGTTTGTAAGTGGAAAATATATTTAGCATTGTACCTGTCTGTCCCTGGCTGCATGTGTCTGTCTGATAAAATGTGTGAATCTTTGGACGTGTAAATCTTGAGATGTGTGAATCTTATCAAATATTTAACCCTGGTACTGGCTCTGGTCAGATTGTGGGAAGTGGACGCATGGACTCGTCCAGTGTTTGTCGCAGGGAGAAGGAAGCATTAAGTGTCAACTGGTCACTGTTGGTGTCATTATTTTCCTCCCTCAAACACGTCCTCTGAATGTGACTGACCGGCACTTAAATGTACCCAGAGCAAAAGAAAAACACAGCAATAGATTGTTAGAAAATTATACACTTATTGATTTGTAGTGACAATTTTATAATGTCAAAACGTGACACTGTTTAAACGTGACACTCTGACAAAAAGCAATGATGGTCATAGCGTTAGGACGTGACGGCCCCTATACAGGCCACAACAAAGTTTGTAGAAGGATGTCGTAAAACAGTGACAGCGTAATACCGTGATGGTGTGCTACCTTGACAGCCTAATACCGTGAGGGTGTGCTACCTTGACAGCCTAATACCGTGAGGGTGTGCTACCTTGACAGCGTAATACCGTGAGGGTGTGCTACCTTGACAGCGTAATACCGTGAGGGTGTGCTACCTTGACAGCGTAATACCGTGATGGTAAGCTACCTTGACAGCGTAATACCGTAATGGTAAGCTACCTTGACAGCGTAATACCGTGATGGTAAGCTACCTTGACAGCGTAATACTGTGATGGTGTGCTACCTTGACAGCGTAATACCGTAATGGTAAGCTACCTTGACAGCGTAATACCGTGATGGTAAGCTACCTTGACAGCGTAATACCGTGATGGTAAGCTACCTTGACAGCGTAATACCGTAATGGTAAGCTACCTTGACAGCGTAATACTGTGATGGTGTGCTACCTTGACAGCCTAATACCGTGAGGGTGTGCTACCTTGACAGCCTAATACCGTGAGGGTGTGCTACCTTGACAGCGTAATACCGTGAGGGTGTGCTACCTTGACAGCGTAATACCGTGAGGGTGTGCTACCTTGACAGCGTAATACCGTGATGGTAAGCTACCTTGACAGCGTAATACCGTAATGGTAAGCTACCTTGACAGCGTAATACCGTGATGGTAAGCTACCTTGACAGCGTAATACTGTGATGGTGTGCTACCTTGACAGCGTAATACCGTAATGGTAAGCTACCTTGACAGCGTAATACCGTGATGGTAAGCTACCTTGACAGCGTAATACCGTGATGGTAAGCTACCTTGACAGCGTAATACCGTAATGGTAAGCTACCTTGACAGCGTAATACTGTGATGGTGTGCTACCTTGACAGCGTAATACCGTGAGGGTGTGCTACCTTGACAGCGTAATACCGTGAGGGTGTGCTACCTTGACAGCGTAATACCGTGAGGGTGTGCTACCTTGACAGCGTAATACCGTGATGGTGTGCTACCTTGACAGCGTAATACCGTGATGGTAAGCTACCTTGACAGCGTAATACCGTAATGGTAAGCTACCTTGACAGCGTAATACCGTGATGGTAAGCTACCTTGACAGCGTAATACTGTGATGGTGTGCTACCTTGACAGCGTAATACCGTAATGGTAAGCTACCTTGACAGCGTAATACCGTGATGGTAAGCTACCTTGACAGCGTAATACCGTGATGGTAAGCTACCTTGACAGCGTAATACCGTAATGGTAAGCTACCTTGACAGCGTAATACCGTGATGGTAAGCTACCTTGACAGCGTAATACTGTGATGGTGTGCTACCTTGACAGCGTAATACCGTAATGGTAAGCTACCTTGACAGCGTAATACCGTGATGGTAAGCTACCTTGACAGCGTAATACTGTGATGGTGTGCTACCTTGACAGCGTAATACCGTGATGGTAAGCTACCTTGACAGCGTAATACCGTGATGGTAAGCTACATTGACAGCGTAATACTGTGATGGTGTGCTACCTTGACAGCGTAATACCGTGATGGTGTGCTACCTTGACAGCGTAATACCGTGAGGATGTGCTACCTTGACAGCGTAATACCGTGAGGGTGTGCTACCTTGACAGCGTAATACCGTGATGGTATGCTACCTTGACAGCGTAATACCGTGATGGTGTGCTACCGTGACAGCGTAATACCGCGAGGGTGTGCTATCGTGACAGCGTAATACCGTGAGGGTGTGCTATCGTTGCAGCGTAATACCGTGATGGTATGCTATCGTAGCAGCGTAATACCGTGATGGTGTGCTACCGTGACAGCATAATACCGTGATGGTGTGCTACCGTAACAGCATAATACCGTGATGATATGCTATCGTAGCAGCGTAATACCGTGATGGTGTGCTACCGTGACAGCGTAATACCGTGATGGTGTGCCACCGTAACAGCGTAATACCTCGATGGTATGCTACTATGACAGCGTAATACCTTGATGATGTGCTACCGTGACAGCGTAATACAGTGATGGTGTGCTACAGTGATGGAGTGCTACCGTGACAGCGTAATACAGTGATGGTGTGCTACCGTGATGGAGTGCTACCGTGACAGCGTAATACAGTGATGGTGTGCTACAGTGATGGAGTGCTACCGTGACAGCGTAATACAGTGATGGTGTGCTACCGTGACAGCGTAATACAGTGATGGTGTACTACTGTGGCAGCGTAATACCGTGATGGTAAGCTGCGATGACAATGTGAACTGATAGTGTGTACTATTGTTTTGTAACAGATTAAAGAGATAAATCTTGTTTCAGATCAAGTAATATTTTCTGAATTTTTTTAACGGGGTCGGGAACACCTGCAATGGCTCGCAAGGTTTGGAATTTCTGCAATTTATTTTCTCTACCCATTCGTGGTATTAAATTGTTTTTATAATCTTTTTTAAAATTACAAATTGAATGTATTAGGTTTATAAGTCATGAAGTACACTAGATTTCTTTTAAAATAATATGATCAGTTTAAATTATCCCATATAATAAAATCAATTAAAATCAATTAACATTTTGCCCTTTTCCAATAAAGTCAAATACAGTTAATCGGACGACATCGAGACGCAATAGTTTTGGGCCTAATAACCTGCTGGTCCGATTAGTTGGATTTGAGTGATTTATTTTGGAACTTTAAGATTTGGTCCACATATGCGGATGGTTCTATTAGCCAATGGCCATATAACCGGTTTCAAATGCTTTGATACATTTGTGATATTCTTACTGAAACTTTTGATCATATTTTTCTGTACAGACATTGACTTGTTTAACATAATCCGTAAATTCTCACTGGTTTTTCTCAAGTCACATGGGTATCGTCCGAGTCTATGACATGTCTGTGAGACTTAACGTTGTGGTCACTGGAATGTTTATCTCGCATTGTTCCGATGCCCAGTCATCTAGACCTCTCTGGCATTCGCTATTTCTCCAGTGGTGAACTTGGTTTTAGCTTGACGTTTCTCGGGATTTCGTTTTTTTTTTTCGTTTTTTTTCCACGGTAATTGGCCTTTCTGACTTGCTAAATGGATTTTTGAAATGCACTTTGGGAGAACAGGTAGATGTACCGAACTTGAAAACACGTTATCAGAAAATCTAGTCAATAAATCAAGTTTCACTTTCGGATTTAACCGAATTAAATAATGTTAGGATCATATGTTTCTATCTCAACAGTTGTAAATGTTTTTAAAATGTTTTACATGTTTCGGATATTAAAGATAATTTACTTCATTGTGCAAAACCTCCCGCACGACGACGGGGGATGGCAGTGGGCAGGATATGAGCCCAGAACCATATCAAAGTCCGAACGACAGTCCAACGCGCATACCGCACGACCAGGCAGCCATCCAGTTCATGAGGATGCCATGGAACCAGTACAACGAGGATCCTCCAGATTTACTTTGCTCAACAAATGTCAAGGATGATGACGAATACAAAAGGTCAACCTTAGCCGAGATTCGAACATCGTTTTATAACTCGGCCATCAATCATCTAAATTAGACAGTCTAAGGGCCAAGAAATGCAAATAAAGCCTGATTAAAAAACAACAACAACAAAGAGTGGGCTTGAACCTGGAACTAAGGATTTTGAAGCCCTTGCACAAAGACAGTTTGTTACAGTATACAGAACAATAAGTCTGTAAAATAAAATGGCCGAATCAGCAATTGACATTTTCTAGGCGAATTTTAAAAACAAGAAAAAAAAACTGCTAAGTGGCAACACTTTAAATTTATTCTTTTGAGTTGAACATTTCAAGACAGACTTCAGTGTTCACGTCACCATCCAACATTCCTTATGCGCCGCCTGGCGGGGATTTCCCAAGCTCACCACAAACAACTTTAATAGAAGTCTGCTGTATTGATTGTTATTTGGCGTGACATTTAGACCCATGTTGTATCTGGCCTAGACACAGACTCCGATTACCTAAGTGTGGTACATTCGATGCCAGTCAATACTTAAGCCTCTGTATGGGGGTCTCCCCTATTGCTCTGATGTTTTGTCGATACGCTTTGACATTTTTGGTTGCATTGACACCTTGGAAAAGTGACGTAATATGGCGGGAGGAAATAGGTCAAGGTCTTTAAAAGCAATGTCGCTCAGAGGTTTAATTAAGACAACGCGATCGTATCTAAAAGAAATATATATCTGGTTATATACGTCTGATTATATACATCTGGTTATATACGTCTGATTATATACATCTGGTTATATACGTCTGGTTATATACATCTGGTTATATACATCTGGTTATATACATCTGGTTATATACATCTGGTTATATACGTCTGGTTATATACGTCTGGTTATATACATCTGGTTATATACGTCTGGTTATATACGTCTGGTTATATACATCTGGTTATCTACGTCTAGGAAAATGCAGTTGAATTATTTGTTAATCATAGCGAGATTACGATAGATCTGTCCACCTCGCTGCCTCAAGACTTTTAAGAAAAAAAGATCAAGAAAACGTCTTTTAATTGTACCTGTGAACATCCATGATATTTTTTACAACCCTTGCAATAAGCTAGAGAGAGAGAGAGAGAGAGAGAGAGAGAGAGAGAGAAGAGAGAGACATATCTGTGTTTTATAAGACATCATTGTTGAATAAAAAGTCTGTCTCTGTAATGAGTTTGCCTCCAGGTGGGCCCACACCTTCAACCCTCAAGCAGACGTTATATTTGGTTCTCTCACTTCACTGAGTCAATATGATGGTCAGTGCATGCATTCTGAAACTGAAAATCGGGATAGGATCTTGTTGGGATGGACTATTACCCTAACAATCAGGTGTGACTTGATAGAAATCTAGTGAAAGGTATGATGATTTCGTGCTGACCAATTGTTTAGGTAGAAATTATTGTATTCAAGTCAGATCTTCTGTTTCAATAATACCTCTATTGAAGTCAGATCTTCTGTTTCAATAATACCTCTATTCAAGTCAGATCTTCTGTTTCAATAATACCTCTATTCAAGTCAGATCTTCTGTTCCAATAATACCTCTGTTCAAGTCAGATCTTCTGTTCCAATAATACCTCTGTTCAAGTCAGATCTTCTGTTTCAATAATACCTCTATTCAAGTCAGATCTTCTGTTTCAATAATACCTCTGTTCAAGTCAGATCTTCTGTTTCAATAATACCTCTATTCAAGTCAGATCTTCTGTTCCAATAACACCTCTGTTCAAGTCAGATCTTCTGTTTCAATAATACCTCTGTTCAAGTCAGATCTTTTGTTCCAATAATACCTCTATTCAAGTCAGATCTTCTGTTCCAATAATACCTCTAGTCAAGTCAGATCTTCTGTTCCAATAATACCTATTCAAGTCAGATTTTCATGGAACCTGCAGAAACCTGGAGAATCAGATTTTCTAAATCGAGTCCGTTTGTAGCTCAAATTAATTTGAATCTGAATACAAGAAGTCATTAGACTTTCACACAGAGACACAATGTATTTACAAACTGATGGGCAATGTATGGATACAATCGTGCGTTGTAAAACATAAAGGCTAATTGCATTCAATACCAAAATTACACCTAGAATTTCAGCACGATTTTTTATTTTGTTGGCAGCTTTTAGGTTCAATTGAGTTCCTTGACATTGTTTAAACTGTGAGAAACTCTTCTTGACCTTGCTCAGTTTATCGTGAAAATGTGAATAAATTACTATCATTAAGTGTTTTTTTTTAAAGAAAAAGTAATAGAAACATAAATCATGCAGTGAAATTGTCCACTGCCCACAAAAAAAAGTGATTATCAACGGATATCTTCTTATTGTCGCAGTACACTTGATCTACACAGCACATTTTTAATAACGCGTCCAAGTCGGAAGGTATTGATAGCCGCCTGCCTTACAGAACATTGTTTAGGAAGCTTTCAAGTGAGATTCTCCTTTTGGTTTTTTAGGGCTCTGTGCCTTGGGAGTTCAACAAAAAGAGGTGGTAAATAATATCAGCGTCCCATTTAATGGTCATAATGCTCATTTTATTGTGACTTTCGGTCAGTTTAGAAGCGATGCTGACTTGAAATGGGAGGATAAATATCTCGTTTGGGGAATTGATCTCATACTAAAGGTACCTTTTTTATGTGAGCTCTAAAAAGGAATAGCACAACAGATAAGTTCATTAAAAATTATTCAAAGACCAGAACAAAGGTCAGTTGACTTCTGCTGGCACAGAGAAGATAGAAGAGCATTCTTCAGGTACTGGTTAGACTAATCTGGACATCTCTTCGCTTTTAAAACCAAAGAAAAACACTGACCTCTCACACACAAAATCTCCATTTTGACACCATGACATCAAAGACTTTGTTGACGTTAGGAGTGGTGAGACTTGGTACGTCATAACAGGGTCAGATACAATTCTGTCATTTTTTTCCTGGACTTCTAACTTGACATCAATGATATAATCACCATAATTATAAAACAAATGCTCATTCTAAACATATCGAATACACATGCAGATTAAGACAAGCCTTTTGGGGGCATCCAGAACAGGTAATTGAAATTTCAGCTTGTCACAACCAGACAGCACTTTACAGGTCACGTGGTCTGAAAGCTTGACAGTCAACTAATCGATATTGTGGCAATCTTTATTGTTCGCTTCTTGTGAAGACAACCTTTTGAAAGAAGAAAAACATTTTTTTTTTAATTTTGCCGATTGTGTCAGGCTGGAGGCTGCTGGGAGAGCGGGGTCGTCTCGTGACATATGAATGTCAACTGTGGTATGTGATGACAAGTACAGTACCGTACGAAAACATTCATTTGTTAGTTCTCACTGACACACACGGAACAGTGACATATGTCTGGCATTGTACGGGTAGAGGGGGGAGATTTGTTCTTCGGGTGAAAGCAATAATATATTTAAACAATTCTTATGATTATGATTTAGTCTGGATCAGCGATATTTTCTCTACTTTTTTTCAAACATGTTTTTTTCTTGGTCATATTCAAGCGATCTGTAACCAAAATAAAACAAACATGAAAGCTTACTGGAGACGATTAAAACTTATCGCATAACAATATCAGATGCATACGTAGAAAATACATAGACTTTGTACTCTAACAGATCCACTCAGTCGTAGACATTCATTCGTTACGTAGACCAAAACAAAATTTAAGAAAAAAGTTCAACACACCGTTAATGAAAACACATTTACGAAGGGAGTTTGTCTTAGGCGGCCCCTGTGGGTCTTTTTTTTAAAACATAACCTTACACATAGCACAGTATGCATTGCCGTACAAAAGCTTTTCTATGTAAATGGATACTTGAGCGAAAAGAAAATAGATGAAATGTCATGATCATTAGGTGACATTTCCGACTCCAGAAAACAAACAAACAAATCTGTGAGGAAGCTGTTCTTATGAGCTAATGAATAAATAACGATATTCGGACATAACCTAAATCTCATCCAGCTATTTAGTAGAGTATATAGAGTTTCTTCTCTTGATATCTCCTATATATATCTTGTTAATCTCTTTTACTCTTCCTATTTTTGTACCTATTCATTATCAATAGTAACAAACACGGGAGGCTTTTTAATAAGGGCTATGACTATTTACCATTTATTTAGCACATTTCTGCAAACGTTTTTAGATTTTTTTGTTAAAAAATTATTTTTTTTACAATTGTATTGCTAAATAATTAAGTTCTGTCATACTAACTACTACATATAAAAAACATACTTACTTTTTTTTAAAGTGGAATATAATTTAAATAATAACTAATAAGCATATTATTGCGTGAACTGCAAAGCTGCGACGGGGATATGAAATTGTATAACTAAAGAATTTTTTTTCTGTTACGAAAATTTTACTATTCTTGAAGCTTTGAATTAGAAATTGACCCTTTACAAAACAATTAGATCAATTAGATTATCATTATAAGACATAACTTAGGCCAGGTTCACCTATCCCTTGGCCTGCTGGACCGTTCGGGCACCATGCAAGATCTGTCAACCTTCTTTCTCCATTTGCCTTTGATAGAATTTCATTCTGATATTCTTTCTGAAAATATTGAAACCTTACCTTTTACCTGCCTGGGTGGACTACTTCGGGGTCCGATTTTGAGACGTGTTTCTACACAAAGTGTCTTTCTAACCTTGGTTTGTTTTGTCTTTGTGACTATTCTCTGTGACTGGTCAACTCCGTTTCACCTGCTACTAATGATACCACACGCCATGCATCGGCTCACGTGTTGTTGTTTTTAACTAGGATAGAGACATTCCGTGTTGTCTAATCCATGGCATGCTGTTTAGATGTAGAGGATTACTGGGAGCTTTGAACTGAAAAAAGAGCATGGATCTTTGTTAAACCTTTGAATTACTTGGGCCGGGCGAGGGTAAAGGAAAAGCTTAACTAAGAGATTTGAAGGCCAACACTGTACGAAATAGACAGATAGATAGATAGATACATAGATAGATACATAGATACATAGATAGATACATAGATACATAGATAGATACATAGATACATAGATAGATACATAGATAGATACATAGATACATAGATAGATACATAGATAGATAGATACATAGATAGATACATAGATAGACAGATAGATAGATAGATACATAGATAGATACATAGATAGATACATAGATACATAGATAGATACATACATAGATACATAGATAGATAGATACATACATACATAGATACATAGATAGATAAATAGATACATAGATAGATAGATACATAGATAGATAGATACATAGATAGATAGATAGATAGATAGATACATATATAGATACATAGATACATAGATAGATACATACATAGATAGATACATAGACAGATACATAGATAGATATATAGATAGATAGATAGATAGCTAGATAGATAGATAGATACATAGATATATAGATAGATACATAGATAGATACATAGATAGATAGATACATAGATAGATACATAGATACATACATAGATACATAGATATATAGATAGATACATAGATAGATACATAGATACATAGATAGATACATAGATACATAGATAGATACATAGATACATACATAGATACATAGATATATAGATAGATACATAGATAGATAGATAGATACATAGATACATAGATAGATACATAGATAGATACATAGATAGATAGATACATAGATAGATACATAGATACATAGATATATAGATAGATACATAGATAGATACATAGATAGATAGATAGATAGATAGATAGATAGATAGATAGATACATAGATAGATAGATAGATACATAGATAGATACATAGATAGATAGATAGATACATAGATGGATAGATAGATAGATAGATAGATACATAGATAGATACATAGATAGATAGATAGATACATAGATGGATAGATAGATAGATACATAGATACATAGATAGATAGATAGATACATAGATAGATAGATAGATACATAGATTGATAGATAGATAGATACATAGATAGATACATAGATAGATAGATAGATAGATAGATAGATAGATAGATAGATAGATAGATACATAGATACATAGATAGATAGATAGATAGATACATAGATAGATACATAGATAGATAGATAGATAGATAGATAGATAGATACATAGATACATAGATAGATAGATAGATACATAGATAGATAGATATATACATAGATAGATACATAGATAGATAGATAGATACATAGATATATAGATAGATACATAGATAGATAGATAGATAGATAGATACATAGATACATAGATAGATAGATAGATACATAGATATATAGATAGATACATAGATATATACATAGATAGATACATAGATACATAGATAGATACATAGATACATAGATAGATAGATAGATACATAGATAGATACATAGATAGATAGATACATAGATATATAGATAGATACATAGATAGATACATAGATAGATAGATAGATAGATACATAGATACATAGATAGATAGATAGATACATAGATACATAGATAGATAGATACATATATAGATACATAGATACATAGATAGATAGATACATAGATAGATAGATAGATAGATACATAGATACATAGATAGATACATAGATAGATACATAGATAGATAGATACATAGATAGATACATAGATACATAGATATATAGATAGATACATAGATAGATACATAGATAGATAGATAGATACATAGATACATAGATAGATACATAGATACATAGATACATAGATAGATACATAGATAGATACATAGATAGATAGATACATAGATAGATACATAGATACATAGATATATAGATAGATACATAGATAGATACATAGATAGATAGATAGATAGATAGATAGATAGATAGATAGATACATAGATAGATAGATAGATAGATAGATAGATAGATAGATAGATAGATAGATAGATAGATAGATACATAGATAGATACATAGATAGATAGATAGATACATAGATAGATACATAGATAGATACATAGATAGATACATAGATAGATACATAGATAGATGCATAGATACATAGATAGATACATAGATACATACATAGATAGATAGAACATTAACAAACAAGGATAAAGACCAAAAGGGAAATAAGTGTGTTTTAAAGAGAGATATTGGTGGAGACAAGCTATAAAGGAAAAAAAAAAGCTTTTTGAAAAAAAAAAACCCAAAGGAAATAGGAAATTAAAACCAAGGCATGGAAAAAGAAACATGATATCGAGGGTAATCAAAAAGAGAGAATCTTAATGTGAGGTCAAAGAAACAACATTATAAAATATGTCATGAAATTAATTGTCCGAACGAATTAAAACTGAAATAATTCTAACAGAAAGAATTAAAGCAGGAAGAATTATTATTCACAATTTAAAGTGAAAGAATTAAACAAGAAAGCCAGTGCCGTATTTAGACTTGAAAAGGCCCAAAGCTATTTAACAGATGAAGCCCTGTATGTCCAGAAATCCTTAACGTAAAATATTTCTTGGAGGCCCATAGCTACAGCTTGTGTTGCCTTTATGGTGGACCCTATTGTCCAGAAAGAATGTAGCAGACTAATTAAAATATATAACACTCTATTTAGTTTTATTATTGGTGCACATGTACAAACTTATTTAAGGAACAAAAAGGGTCTCAGAAATATCTGGTAACATTCCTTATGTTTTTTTTGCAAAATTTTTCACATGTTTGACATTCATCTACCATTTCTACACCCCCCCCCCACACACGCACACAACCACACAGCTCCGGGAAAAAAAGGTTATTACATAGCAATTACGTATTTATTTGCAGATCAATGTATCGATCTCAATCTAAATCGAGCCCCATCTATATTCATCTCTATTCAGCGTCACCTAATAGTAAGAGGAAGCCGAACTGACGGAAGAAACTATTGATTCTTAAGACGTAACTCTTTTTCTAGGCATGTAGGAATTATACAATTAGCTGAACGACATTAATCAAATCAACTGAGTTCAAGCAGCACTTGAAACATTCAAATATTCCTTGAACATCATTAAGGTTATAACCTGGATTTCATAAAGAGTGCTTTCCTCTTCAATGTCAAGTTGTTATGTTTCTCATCATTACGTGTCATGGCTAACAATTTAGGTTTAGAGTTTAACAATTATTTAGTTCAAGAGTATTCTCGTCTTGATTGATTGATTTAATGTTGACTTGAATGAAACTGACCAGTGTATTCTTGATCGATTTATAATTGTCTTAGTTGATAGATTTATAGATGATTTGGATGAAACTGATCAATGGATTCTTTATAGTTGACTTAAGATATGTCGATTTTCTCAATGTTTGAACCTTTTAGGATACCTGTACATTATTAGTAAATAGTTCAATTACGCTTTACTTATTAAATACATTAGATGTCATATATAAGCTTTTCATATTTTACATAAAAGTAGGTTAAGTTCAATAATCAATAAAACGAGATTATAAATAACACATTTACTTTGTAACTCTGAAATATGGAAGAAGAAACTTTTCCCAAAAACTGAACCCAACCCTTTCCTCGGCCAACTTAAATAGAATAAAAAAAAAGTACTGAAAGTCGTAATTAAATAGTGTGTTAGGCATGATTTCTAATTAATTTGCTTCTGACTTATAGTTTGTAACTCAACCATCATTTCAATAGTAGTGAGATGACGTGGGTTTATGTACGTATTTACTTTGTATGTGTGTTGGGAGATGGCAATTAACTTATATGTGTTGTGGCAGATGAGTTACCTTATATGTGTGGTGAAAAATAAAAATCACCTTACATGTGTTGAAAGGATGACCATTACCTTATATGTGTTGAAAGGATGACCATTACCTTATATGTGTTGAAAGGATGACCATTACCTTATATGTGTTGAAAGGATAACCATTATCTTATATGTGTGGTTGTAGATTTTTTATTTTGAGGATTTCGTCAGTTATAACGTTACTTAATAAATATTAAAAAATGTAAAGATAGACATAGATCATTGGGAAAAATGTGGTCTTCTTGGAATTCTCTTTATTTCATCTTTTAATGTGGAATCTAATTAACGATACAATTTTGTTTTTTAGGAATGATATACCTTTCTGTATTTGTCTATAAATTAAGTTGACAATCTTGCCTGAGCTAGCCAGAAAAACCAGTGACTTGGCAGAATTTAAGTTATTGGTTAATATGCATGACGCGTAGGGTGTAATCATCTTATTTTTTGAAGTAACGTCTGTATTATATAAGATAAGATAAGATCTTTATTGCACAAAGTTATATTTTTGGCGAAAAAAACAACAACAATTTTTTAAATAGTCTATTTGTCATTGATAACCTTTTAGTAATCCTATAACTTCTTCCACAGCTAGAATCATCTCTCAATAATGTCTCTCCAAACAAGTTTAACCTGTTCTTTAAGTGTTACTTTGTTCTCTCATCAAATTCCAATATACTTGTATTTAAACAAAATCGGATATTTAGAAATATAAAACTAAATGAAGTGGAAACAAAAACAAAAAATTGAAAATATATTAATACGAAAACATACACACTCTCACACACACCCACAGACACACAATGTTTGTTATCTTGTTCAATCAATAATTGCTCAGGTCACAAGGAACTTAGTCTATTGCAATAAATCAAGTTTTCAACAAATTATTTATAAAATAGTCGATGATGACAATTTTCAGTGTCCAGGGCTAGCGACTGGTGGATTGGCTATTATGTTTCTTTGTGTTGAAAACTACGGATGTTCCTGTGAACTATTCTATCAGAACTACGGACGTCCATTCCCTTTCTTCTGTCTGTGTGGGAGGGGGGGGATGAGGAATGCTGTTGACAATCTTCTGTCACTTTTTGAACAAACACAAATTCATGTGACAAAGTTTGAAGTTATTTTCCACCAGAAAGAAAAAAATGGATATCGGAAATGAAATGGCCACAACATGGAGGAGAGAGTTGGGGCGGGAAGGGTTGAGGGGAAACAAGGTGAAGGAGAGTGGGTAGGGAGTGGAGGGCCAACCTTCCGAAAACCTTAAAACCTGGTGTGACCTTGAAGATTACACATTCATTTTAAAAATCTTTTTTTCTGATTTGATGTCAAACTAAGAGACAAAAGTAGTGCCAAAAACTAGAGGCGAAAAGCGGATCCTGGAATGAGGAGCACTATTCAAAACGGCCCTAAACAGATGACACATCTTTGGGTGGGGGTCTGAAGGTAGGGCTGGGGAAGAAAACTTTCATCTGTTCCTTCCATCTTTCCATTTTCTTCATCAAAAAACAAATTATCAGTAATAGAAACACGACAACATGACATCAATGCACAGAAAGTGGAAGGTAATATATTTTTGAAAGTTTTTTTGTTCCCTTGACAGTCCAGATAAACCATGTTCAATTCTGCAGTTAAATACCAAATAGAAACTACGACCAAAGTACTGCCGAACACAGCCAACATCTTGCGTCAGCAAATTTCCACTCACGATAAGCCAGTTTGTTGAAAGGGATCGATTTCAGGAAATAAAATGCGTTCTTGTTTTTGTTTGGTTAGATCAGTTTTTGACGAGAGATACAATTATTGGATACAACGTCTGATCAGAGGCGATGTTAGACATAGGCAAGCTAGGCGACAACCTAGGGCCACATCTTCCAATCGGGCCCATGGAAGTTTTCTATTTTTCATTTGCAAACAGTCTACAGCTGCTGTTCCAAATAGATGAGACATGACGTCATTACCAACATGGCTGCTAAGCGTATTGATACTTATGGTAGACTTGCTCGTTGAAACTTATAGCATCCAGGTGGGAGGGGCCCCAGTGGTTTAAGTCGATACCAATTATTATAGAAGGCCTGAACACTGGACTGCAGTGTCACATCCTGTGGGCAGTTTAGACCAATAGTTCAACGTAATCATGCATTGGCATGTGTCTTTGTGTCTTTCTGAATTATTTTATTAGATTTCATTTTTGCAATACCTCTTATTAAAGTCAGAACTTCATTGAACCTGCAGAAACCTGGATCCATGAACCTGGACAGCATATCTCAAAAACGGTTCGAACGATTTTTTAAATAGAAATTTAGCAGTTGATTATATTGCTGATAAAAGAATGACTAACTCGTTGGCCACACTGGGAAAACTCGAGTTTGACCTTGATAATCTTTCAAAATACAAAATAGATACATGTAAATTTGGCTGGAGACAATATCTAGGTCAAGAGCCCATGTAGCGTAGCCAGCCGTATTACCTTAATTATGCCATTTAAAGTTGCTTAAATTTGATTCTAGATTCTAGATTAATCTAGATATAGAAGTAGATCTAGAGTAGATCTTAAGGGTGAGTTGTAAATGTCCGTATAATGAATATACAAATAATCGCACAAGATACCTTCCTTGCTGGCCGAATCAGATAATGCATAATTTTTGCAGCTGACTGTGTCACGGGTCGATACTCGAATTAACTAAAAAAAAAATTTGTTAATAATTTTAAAAAAATTATACTATTATATTTGTAGTATAATAATGGAGGTATTGTCTTTTTATATGAGTTTCTTCTTGTATTTGAAGATTATGGTTCAGTGTTTTATGTATTATTGTTATATTACTATTAAGTCTTCTATCCTGAAGGGTCTCTAAATTTAGTGATTTTACTAAAGCTGTTACTCTAATCAAATGTGAATATTCGTTTATTATTAATCTCACTGTTCTTTTTTGTGTCTGTTCCAGCTTCTTAATGTTTTCTTGTGTAGAGGAGTCATAAACAGAGGATGCATATTTTATTGTTAAACGTAACTATTTGACTCAAAGAATACTGCACACGAACAGGATTTGGTTAAAAAAAATAATCTAACACTGCATTTTTGAAGCCAATAAAAGTATGCTTTGAATGATTCTTCTCTGGCAAGTTGTTGAAATACAAGCTTATTTACCTACATCATCTGATACTTTTTTAGTTGTACTTGTGTATTCACAATCTACTGATGTGTATTTCGTGATACCAAGCTACAAGTTCTAGGTCATGCGATGTGTAAATACTGCGTGTGTGTGTGAGGGACATTTAGAAGCTGAGGGGTAGAGAACTCTCTGCCCACTAAATTCAATCGGAGTTGTTTTGTAGTGTTTGTCTGCTTTGGTGTTTGCGTGAGTCACGTGACGTGCGATGCTATTATTATACTAATAGCAGCTACTGTTGCGCCCTGTGTGTGGGAAAGTCAGACAGTGCAATTAGTTCAAAACTACAGTCTGCAAAGTTCGATAATATTGGGTGAACCCAATGTTGAAGCTGATTACAAACTTAATAAGGCTTGCCTTAAAGTCCCTAAGAGGAGTGCAGTATTTCATGTCCGAGCCTTGATCTACATATTTTTCCACAACCAATGCAGACATAACCGTTGTCTGGTTGTGGTCGGTTTAGGTTCTCTTTCCGCCATCTTAGTCTTTCTTCGACCATTGATTTCTTTGTGGACTTAAATGTGTATCCCGCGGCCTTTGTAAGTGATCTTCAGCTGTCTCGTTCGGAAGCCGCCTGCTGCTAAGTGCTATCTCCTAGGTCAGTTAAAGCTCGCTGGCTCCTAAGCTGATGTTTAAAGAGCTTTCGGGGGGTAACCCTGTTGCACCGACCCCCTTTCAGCTCAACAAAAAAAAACACTGCCTTTGACATACGGTCAACTACAAAAAAGAGACCTGTGTCCCGCTCAGCGAAACTGTCGAGTTATAAGCAGTCCTACAGCACTGTCCATACTGGCCTACTGAGACATTGTATCAAAGTAAATCAAGAGATATAGTGGCGTAAAACAACCAAGTATTGATGGGGGTTGTTTTGAGTTGTATCAGCTAGTCCAACTAACCCTTGTAGACTCACTTCATACAAAACTCTTGATTAAAGCTTAAAAAAGTTTCTTTTAATTAAAATAACAATGACACTTTTATTGACAAATATGTGTCACAGTGTTCAATATCAATGACTGTAGAAGCATAAAATAAACTAACAAGATGTCAGACGATTTTAAATATTTGAAATCAATACAATCAACAAACGTCTTTTGATTTCAACTGCCTTACATCCGACGTTCTTATCTTATCTTATATAATACATACGTTACTTCAAAAAAGAAGATGATTACGTCCTATGGCGTCTTGCATTTAGTCATGTATATTAACCAATGACTTAAATTCTGCCAAGTCACTGGTTTTCCTTGCTAGCTCAGGCAACCCATTCCATATAGCACTAGGGAAGAAGGAGTATTTTTACAAATTTGTCTTAGCATATGGGATGAGGAATGTGCCTTTATCTTTGTGTCTTTCTGAGTATTTTATTAAATTTTGTTTTTGTATTTGAAGATTATGGTTCAGTGTTTTATGTATAATTGCTTCTTTACTTTTGAGTCTTCTGTCCAGAAGGCATTCTAAATTTAGTGATTTACTAAAGGTGTTACTCTAGTCAAATGTGAATATTCGTTTGTTATGAATCTCACTGCTCTATTGTGTGTCTGTTCTAGTTTCTTAATGTTTTCTTGAGTTGAGGGTCCCAAATAGTGGATACATATTCTATTATTGGCCTAACCAAGGTTAAATAACATTTTAGTTTTATGTTCTTATTTGATTTATAGAAATTTCTTCTAATAAACCCTAATCACATCCTTTTACTCACTCCTCTGCATCAATCCTACTTTTTTTTTACACCAGAAACCCTCAGCCAATAGAAACACCTACACATATCATAAAAGTATAGCAAAATATAAAACAAGAAAGTATTTAAAATACTTTAAAAAACTAAACAAAAACAAAGCTTAATTTAAGCGTAGTTGTATCAATTAGTTTGGACCAGTCATGTAATTACATTTTTAATAGATCTAGACTAACAATACTAAATATGAGCAATTACAAATATTTTTATCAATTGCTTTTGTTTAGCGCTATTTCATAGCTTTTAGATTTCCCAATAAGCTATGATCCTATCACTTCGCTTTTTGAATGCATTTACTAAAAAAAAAGTTGAAAGACCTAAATTCGAACTCGAAGGCTCAAGCCTCCTCAAACCAACACACTAACCACTGTGCGAATCTCTTATGAAAATAGAGGGTTTTATAGTTATCTATTGTTATTTTAAAAAAATTTAAAGCTGCGACCTACAAAGTCTGAAGTGGACTAATTCAACTTATAACAACACATCAGTCAAGTACAATTTCTTTCTTTTGTTCAAGCTACCATATAAAATAATTAATTACCTTTAATGTTTAATGAACTAATTTTTAAAAATTGATTATTATTTTGTCGTGTAAAAAATAATTGTGCTAAGCTTCATTTGGATCCGACATTGTATGTAGAGGAGAAATATGGACAAACTTTGTACCAGGCAGACTGAGTTTTTGTCAGCGGTGTAGAAATATGGGAAAAACAAACAAGATTATATAAAGGAAACAACTGCACAATTGCTGACATATATATCTCAATACTGCTAGATTTATCTCCATTCTTTATATAAATAAAAATTAAATAAACATCACCAAATAATTAAAAGATTATTTAATTTTCTTGGTTGATTCGTATGTTGTCATCAAGAATGACAAATTGTGCAAAGTTTCAACTTGATACGATAATGGGAAATAGCAGAAGTAACGTGTACAAAATTCCTTCTAGACAGAAGAAGTGAGTTACTGTAAGCTTTGTAAAATAAACATTAAAACATTAGACGTCAAAACAGTTTATTTCATGTTTCCGGGTCTATAACAAGCAAAAAATAAACAATCCTTTTTTTTTTTTTTTTTTTTTTAAATTATCAAAAAAGGAAGAACTCCGTCCTTAAAAGTGTATCTACCAATAATGTAAAAGCTATTTTCCTTATTCGATATCAAACAAAATAATTAGTTAAGAATAATTATTTGACTAATTGAGTATTTTTGTTTATTGACTCCTGTTTTGTTATGTACAATAAAAAAATGTTTTAAAGTATCAACCTGATCGTATTATACGTGAGGGAGAAATAGCGTTTACAATTATTTCAGGGGACTAAACCGAACAAATTTAGACATATCTGTGAATAGCAATAGTTTCCCTTGTTACTATTAAACACAATAATGAATCGCCAGTAATTAATTGTCTAATTGGCTACTTTTTAAAAATATTGATTTATGTCCTGTCCATGTCCATGAATAATTGTGCAAAGTTTCAACTTGATCCGAGATTGGGTGTGGGAGAAATAATGTGTTCACACTTTTTACCAGACAGACAGAGGGAGTTGATATAAGCTTTGTAAAAAAAAAAAACACGCATACACGAGTGTAGCATAGACAGGATGTTGCTAGATATATAGTGCACGTTACTAGATCGTATTTTAGTTCGGTAATTACCCTGACAAACCTATTTCAGATTTCGGATATTTTTCCCTTCATTTATTCAAAATTATAATTAGTTTTTTTTTAATGTACTATTTTTCTGATTATGTTTTTTTTGGTTATCTTACAATCCAATCTCTAAGCAGAACATAAAAATTTGATTAAGGAAATTGGATCAAACTGAGAAAAGAAGAACTGAACAAAAAAACAACAGCACACATTTAGAATCTCGTGTTACAGGTTCCAGAATGTTTAGGCCGCGCTGTGATCGTGCAGAATGAAGGGTTTTAAAAAAAAACATAAACATTAATTATAACTTATAACTGATTTTTTAAATTTAATACAAAATAGAGTTATATTTATTTTTCGTTCTATGTATATTTTTATCGCTTTTCCTGAAGACACAGCCAGTACTTTTAAAACTAGAGATGAACAATAAGAGTAGCCTGGCTTTCTTTATACCCATCAGTCAGTGCTTCATTCTATCCATCAGTCAGTGCTTCATTCTATCCATCAGTCAGTGCTTCTTTCTATTTACCCGTCAGTGCCTTTTTAAATCGAAAAAGTCAATGTCTCAATTCAACAATCCTGTCAATGAAACTGGCATACAATTACATGTGTCTCTACAACTGTAGCCACAATGTTATCACTTAACTCGTTTGATCAATGTTTACTTCTCACACACACAAATACAAAAAATGATTTGTCCCCCAATACTTTTATATACGTGTATAATGTATTCCTGGCGTGGCACGGCGTGATGCCATTATTAATACAAGCGCAAAGAATAAAAGGAAAGTATCCTGATAAATCAGAGCTGGTCAGTTTAGTCTAATTGCCCACACCAATAAACAACAAAGTTGACCAATCTTAAGCAACAACACATAACCAGGTAGAAAAGTTAGCATCAACATATTTTCACACATATATCATATAGGTATTATTTTATAGAATCCTTTTGAAGATTTGTATAATTTGCAATACTCTTAACCCTTTAACTGTTATGAATTTATCAGAGACACTAAGTATACAACTGAGTGGAATAAAGTATAAATAAAATTTGGTGCACTATGAACAACGTAGTCACTGTCATTACCATCTCTTTATAAAAAAAAGAGTTAATTTCTGGGTTTTAATTTCGGGGCTTGACATGTGTTGTGTTACTACAAATATTACCTCCCTCACCCCTTTATTCCAACTTTCTTTCGATATTCTTCTGCGTCATTCTAATGATAAAGGTCAAAGGTCAAATCTGCACTTGGCTTACATCAATTCCAACTTAATGCATTTCCCGACTGGATGATGTTTTTGCGAGTAATCTTCTCCTAGAATGACCTAATCCTATCAGAGGGGCAGCGATCAACACGCAAACAGAATTTCTTTTCTGTGTCGTTCGCAGTTCTTAGCATCTCTTTGTTTATGTTCCCTCTAGCCCCCCGGGGTCTGAAGAGGCTTCTTGAATATTAAGTTAGTACTTTAATTAGTAATATTAGTACTTACCACGTCGTAATCATCATTGACTGTGTACTGTTCTCTGTATTACTTAAATACCTCTTCTGGTATTGTCATGATGTCTGTTGAGTACTAACTCAATATCCTTCATCACACTCAATTTGTTGTCCTACTTGTAGTCGCGTATATCCACACTAATTAGCACAACACAACGTGTATTAAAATTCACTGATTCAAGTCTGACCTAGCAGATGCATATTTTTTAATATAAGATAACAATTTATAATATACTGGCAACTTCAGCCATCAATAAGCACATATTATGTTTCATATCAATCCATTCAGAAATCCAATGGAATATACATATATAAATTACGCAACTAGTAATACTTTATATTATACATCTAACCACTTCTATGTCCATGATTGGCAACATAATCGCAGACTCTTTGGCCCACCAGGGAGGGCAAATTCCACCCACTGATCAGGCTGTAAGCTTTCATCAAGCCCTGGCTATAATAAAAAAACAGAAATGGAAAAGTGGTTTGAGTGCTGGGACAAGTCCCAAAAAGCCCGTGGAGTCTGGGAGCGCATGAGGCGCCCTGACCGCACTTCCCCGTGGTGGAGGCAGTCCAGGCCTGAGCAAGCTATTATAGCACAGTTCAGGACAGGCCACTGTCCTGTTGGCTCATATTTCTCGCGGCTATGGCCAAATTTCGATTCACGGTGCCCTCGCTGCAGGGAAGAAGAGGAAATCGTGCCTCATATTCTGTTTGACTGCCCCAGACTTGCTGATCTCCGTCTCAACAGGTCTGGGAAACCCAAAATTCTTGACCTGTATGGTGACATTCATGCACTACGCAACACAGCAGGGTTTCTGTCCAGGGCTTTTGCAAGAGAGGATTTAAGCCTCTCAAGCCCTCACTCTAATGGAGTTTGATGATGATGATGATGATGTCCATGATACCTACTAATCTCAAAACGAGATTTCTGGCCCACAATTCAACTGTGGACGCTTGTTTCCCACATGAAACATCCTCAGCATCAATCTAAAGTGTATTTCGTGCTTGCCAACTATTCCATGTCCCAATACAACTAAATAATGATGGGACAGGGGGGTAGCTGACTTTTGTTTTCATATGGAAAGTCATTTATGATGTTCCATCAGTTGTGGCTTCATGAAACGGAGGCACCTTTTTGAGGAGATATACTATTTTGTCATTTGAGGAGCCGAAAATTGACCACGCCTTTTATATGGAAGAGCTTTAGTGACAACGCCTTCACCTGAGGCATCACGAGACTACTTTTTGTTTTGTCTAATGCTTCGTATTCATCTGGGTTGTCAAATGACTGGGTTTTACTTTTGGGTTGTCAATTTAGTACGCTTTTCATTTTGGTTGTCAATCGACTACGTATTTCATTTGGGTTGCCAAGTGTCTACGCCTTTCAAATGGGTTGTCAAGTGTCTACGCCTTTCAAATGGGTTGTCAAGTGTCTACGCCTTTCAAATGGGTTGTCAAGTGCCTAATGAATAGGCTTTTCTTCTATGAAGTCATTGATTGACCAAACATTCATTTGAGGAATCATTTATTGCTATGAGAATCTCAATGTTTACTCAATATCTGGTGTGCATCCTATCTGAGCTATCTCATACTGCAATAATAGAAACAGACTGAATAGTCCATTCAAAGCACTATCTGACTCCACCGTCCAAATACAAAATACCATTAACAGTATTCCACTCAACACGCTACACGGTGGCAAAAGCGCAACGACAGAAAGATAAAAAAAAAGATACACAGAATAAACAAACACCCACACGCGCACATCTATTAAGTTAATACAATGGGATAAAAGGCAATTTCGCCCCACACCCCTCCTGCCCTTTCCCCCGCATTTGTCATAGTGTTAATACAGTGGGTGAGTAGTGCGTCCGCTTATAGTTGCTGCTGGCTCTTAAGGTTCTAGACATAGTGTTAATACAGTGGGTGAGTAGTGCGTCCGCTTATAGTTGCTGCTGGCTCTTAAGGTTCTAGACATAGTGTCGATCACGTACTGCGGTCACTTTTTGTGTGTGTGTTTTGTATTTAGTTTCGTTGTTCTTTTTTTTTTTTCTGACTCTCCTAGGGCTGTCCAATTTACATCTTTGTTTCTCTCTCTTTCTCTCTATCTCTCTTTCTCTCTCTCTCTTTCTCTCTCTTTCTCTCTATCTCTCTTTCTCTCTCTCTCTCTCTCTTTCTGTTTCTTTCTCTCTCTCTCTCTTTCTTTCTTTCTCTCTCTCTCTCTTTTTTCTCTCTTTCTGTTTCTCTCTCTTTTTCTTTCTCTCTCTCTCTTTCTTTCTTTCTCTCTCTCTCTCTTTTTTCTCTCTTTCTGTTTCTCTCTCTTTTTCTTTCTCTCTCTTTTTCTTTCTCTCTCTCTCTCTTTCTTTCTCTCTCTCTTTCTTTTTCTCTCTCTCTCTTTCTTTCTTTCTCTCTCTCTTTTTTTCTCTCTCTCTCTTTCTTTCTCTCTCTCTTTCTTTTTCTCTCTCTCTCTCTTTCTTTCTTTCTCTCTCTCTTTCTTTTTCTCTCTCTCTCTTTCTCTCTCTCTCTCTCTCTTTTTCTCTCCGTAAATATACACAGGAAGGAAAGATTTACAAATAAAGATGGTTGGACTAACTCCACGCTTGCACTCTACTATGGGACTACGCAGATATCTCTCATTGGAAAGCTTTCCCTATTAAGGGTGGGGAGATGGGGGGGGGGGGGTGCCTGATTGAGGGGGAGGGTGTAGGCGTCATATTGTTGGCAGCGGACAGTTAGAGAATAAATCTGTTTTCTTTGTTGTGTCTGCTGTCATTGCATTCAATGACCCAATAAGGTCTGATTCCAATCATGACTTGCCTCTTTGTCCAAGCGTACATGTTTAGATCGCTTTGATTTCCCCTGTTAACGGTGAACTCCCTTTCTCTATCACTCCCACCTGTTCATCCCATTCCTACATAACTTAACACTACAAAGGTATTGAAGTACTAAGGCTAATAGGGGATGGCTGCTGAACATGAAACTCTGAACGCTACATTTTGATAGAGAAAAACAGTGATTCAAAGAAGCTTTTAATTTTGAGAACCACTCCATTGAAACAAGCAAAATATAAAAAAAACTTTTTTTAAAAAAAAAGCTTATCTAAAGTGGAAGAGCTCTGTCCCTAACATTATATGTACCAATTCAATAATGTATACATTATCTCCCTTATTCAATATCAAACAAAAAAATTAATAACCAATAAATAATTGACTAATTTAGTGTTTTTGTTTTTGAATTTATGTTTTGTTAGATACAATAAATAATTGTTTAATGTATCAACTTGATCGGAGAAAGCGTGAGGGACAAACTTCGTTAGCAACTGTTTAAGGGGACTAAACCCAACTAATTTAGACATATCTGTGAATACTGAAGTCTTAGTTTTCCCTGTTGCTATTAAACAAAAAAAAAAAGAATAATAATAAGGCTTGTCTTTGAGTCCGATGATTAGTGAGGAATGCAGTATTTCCCGTGGCTGCGCAGCCCCAGCTATGACCTAAATATTTTGCCACATCCAGGGAAAGTATAACCATTGTCCACAGGTGGTCGATTTAGCTTTTTTTCGCCGTCTGCGGCTGTCCTCGGCAGCGGAGTTTCTTTTGGTCTCAAATGTGTATCCCGCGGCCTTTGTGAGTGACCACCAGCTGTCTCGTTCTAAGGCCACATGCAACCAGGTGCTCTCTACTATGTCAGATAAGGGGAATTGACCCCTAAGCTGGTCTTTGAAGCGTTAAACAAAATAATGAATTACCATTAATTAACTCAAAATCGGCCCCCGAAGTGGTCCACCTAGAGTTTCCACCAGGATTCGAACACGGGACTTCCGGTTCCAAGTGCTTTACCCCTCAGCCACAACTCCATATATTCATTTAGCGTACACTTATATTTTTAAAATAATAATTATTAACCTTATCCATATATTCAAAATTAATAACATGTTACATGTAATAAAGAGAAACTAAAATTAGATTCTTATTCTTCTAACAAAATGAGATAAATTGGCAACATGAAAAAACATTCTTAACCTACTTTAAGCTATGTCTAGTTTGTATGACACATGACAATGGAGATATTAATTTTTATTTGTGAGGGGAAAGTCTTAAGTCATTTGTACAGAATTGTAGCCATAGACCTAGGCCAATGTTATGATCATGAATAGTAGGCCTTTTGTTATCGGGTAATGGTGTGCTATGCTGTTCGTATCCCATTCAGTGGCGTAGCATCCATGGCGCACGACCATTAGGGGCCCACAGCCCGTGGTGTAGCAACAATGGTGCAAGGGGTTGATTGCACTTGAGTCCATAACTCTTGACCAGTTGGGGCCCACGTGAGAACTTAGGGATGACACTAAGGAAAAAAATTGCACTTTGTAAAATGTAATACTCAATATAATCTGAAAAGCTCCCTCGAAATATCCAAAACGTGGCACTAAACTTTATATTAGTTTTAAAACATTAACCATGTGTTTACCAGCGGCTTGTTTAAATGTAAGGAAATGTTCTCCATCAGGTTTATTGTCATGGTGTTCAGCCCTAAGTGTACGAGGGAAACTATTGTTTCCAGACTGTCCCCTTGTTTTCCATGTATGTTCATAAACCATGGTTAGCATTAATAGGCTGTTATTAGAATGTGGGAGGAAGAGAGAGAGAGAGAGAGAGAGTTTGGTTTAGAAACTATGAACGTGTTGTACAGAAAAATAAGGAAAAGAGCGAGTAACAATGACAATTAGGTCTAGTGCAGGGTCGGCAACCTGATTCTCGCAAGCCACATGCGGCTCTTTGGATGTTAAGCTGCGGCTCTTTAGTTCCATGCGGAAATAGTATTTATTTTATTGAAAAAAAAAAAACTTTTAAAAATTATTCTGATTCGATTCTATCTCTCAGCTACTTGTACTCACTTTTCAGCGCACCCCTCTCCATTGTCTTGAAATGTAAAATATTTGCAGGTGGAAGATATTCAATTTTCTTCTGCCTTATCACTTGATATAGATGAGTCTTACGACATAAAAGACACGGCACAAGTTGGCCTTTTTGTCAGGTATATGTCTTCCCAAGTTCCAAAAGTAGAAGGCCAGAAAAATGTTCGATCTAGTTACTGTTAAACGATAGAAGTAGAATTAGATTATAGTTTGTATCCATATTTAACAATTTTACACTTAGAAGTGTTTTAGGAATGAAAATGTGTAGAATGTAGATCTCATAAAACACTTCTTTATTCAGTTGAAACAACTTTAAGTCCTTTAAGTCTGTTAAGAAATTTTACATTATATATATATAGTTCGTCCATCGTGGTTCGATGATGACCACTTTGTCATCCAGGTGGCTGAGGGCTTTGCACTGGGGTTTTATGCCTCCTCATGTGGCTGGTGAGACCTATGTGAGCCCGGAATGTTCGGCCGCACACTTTGCAGGTTATTCCAGCTGGAGCTAGTGTCGTTTTTTTTTTTTTTTTCTGGCGTTTTTCTTCTGCCTGCGTTGTTCTTTTTTCCTCAGCAACCTGTGCGCCAGTTTTCACAGCGCGACGCCATGATGCTCTGTCATGTGCCTCTGTCTCCCAGGTGCCAGGGTCTATGCTGAACGCCTTCAGAGAAGCTTTGAGGGTGTCCCTGAAGCGCTTTCTTTGCCCACCTTGCGAGCGCTTTCCTTCGCTTAGTTGGCCATACAAGAATCGTTTTGGGATGCGGTGGTCTTCCATTCTGTAGACATGACCTGCCCATCGCAGCTGGGACTGTATCAAGATTGTGTGGATGCTTTGCAGACACGCTCTTCGAAGGACTTCTGTATTGTACATACATTGGCTTTTAAGACACTATTATTTGTCTGAATCCTAACTGAATCAAACGTAAAGACACTAATACTTTTAAAAAAAGGCTTTTCTACTTGCATTGAAATGTCTTTTGGTAAATTTACCAATGCATTCCAATTACTCAATTGTTCTGTCTCACTTTATATTCATCTTAATGGAGAAGGGGCCCACCATCATTTGATACTATTGTTTACATAATAAATAAATCTGCAGAAGATAAGTTATTGCCTTAATAATTAAAATTTTGTTCAAATTATTAGTACATTTATAATATATATATATATTATAAATATATCTAGATCTGGGATCTATTTAATCTTATTTAGACTGTCCAAGTGTAGGCCCCTATAATGAGGATATGTCAAAACTGCGCGCTATAAAAGTAGTTCATTATTTTTTAAACTTATAACTAAAACGAAGTTCGTATCAAAATTCTTTATAGAAACAACATTTGAATCAGTATTCCATTCAATGAGTTAGTTAATAAATGCAAAATATATTTTATAGTGATCCATTGACACTTTTACCATTGTGATCTTAGATTCAATTTTTTTTTACCAATGCGCGAATGTATGAATGAAGCTTGAGCTATTAATGAAGAAGTCCACGACCTTAAAAAAATTACCTCCCCTGAAGTTTTTCATTGAAAAGTGGTCTAATTTTTTTGAAAAATCTGCTTGCATATATAATTTTAAAAATTAGATGGTTCACTTTCGGAAAAGAAAAAAATAGCCGTTGCATCAGAACTTTGAATGATCTAAAATATCATGATGTCCAATTTTTATTTTCTCTTCTAGTTTCTGAGATCTAAACTGGACGGACGGACAGACGGACAGACAGGCCGTACAAAACTAATAGCATCTTTTCCCCTTTCGGGGGCAGCTAAAAATGTATGGGGGAAAAAGAATTTAGTTGAGAAATATTTTAATTCGATTTTTTTACATTGCTTATATCAACTCATGCTGTCTGTCTGTCTGTCTGTCCAAAAGTTTTTACACCTTTTTTTCTTCCACAACCAATCTCGGATCACGCTGAAATGTGCACTATTATTTCTTTTTCTCTGACAACACAAGACACAATAAAAAAAATAACCATTTAGTTAATTAATTATCGGTAATTAGAAATTTTGTTTGGTATATCAAACAAGGGAAAGAATTTATACTTGTCTGAATGGTGTTATAAGCTGATTTAGTCCCCTTTATACATCGTGGTCTGAGTCTTAGTGAACACAACATGAAAAATAGGACGAGGCTATAGAAACAATAAACAATAGACAATCTTCCATGTTCATTGACTCTCCACTAGCAGAGTGATTACCATGTTGGCTTGAGAAGGCGTGAGACACGGGTTCGAATTCAGGTCGTTCCACCATTCTTAAAATGTTTACAAATTCTTTTTAATTGTTAGTTTAGATCTATTACAAATTTTACCCGACTGATCCAAACTAATTGATACAATTACACTTAATATAAGCTTTGTTTTTTTAAAGTAGTATTTATGTTTTTCTTGTTTACATTTAGCGTTTTCCGTTTTGTGCATTGTAGGACTTGAAATGAATTACAATAGTTGAAAGATAGCAATCTCTATAAAGTTATAGAAATCCCTTTCTGAAACTAGAGTCTTAAAACACACTACACCGCCGGATTCTACACAGTCTAGAATCTAGAACAAAGCAAATGATAAAATGTATGTTCTAGATGTATGTGATATATGTTCTGGGCCTTTGACAGTCAACGAAGTTACCGAGAAATCCAATTCAGTGGCTTGGATGAGCTTGACTTTAAGATGTGTCGAGGTCAGAGATACGACAATGAAGTTCTAGTTATTTTTAATGGATTTGTAAACCATTCACTCAGTTTATGTGGTCAACATTCTTTTTCAGAAAATAACTTAGTTTTTTGGAATGATTGAAATATTTTAAAAATTGATATTTGTATAGAAATACGGGAATGAGAAGAGATCTCGTGGCAGCAAAATGTTAATCTCGAAGAAGCTAAAAATTGGACATTGAATTCAAAGCCTTCGTTTTCGTCTCTGACGTCTTGTGAAAGAGGATTTTTACCATACACAATTAATTAAGTACAGGTACTACTTCAGATTGACAAGGGAACAAACATGACTTTCATATCTAGCAATTTGATCTCTAGAAAGCGAAATATTTAAGGATATTGACTTTGATGAAGCTGATAGGTTTTCAAGCAAACACTATTTGCAAGAGCATTTTATTAGTTCTTGTTGACTTAAAAATGTTTTAAAAATATGTTTATGAACTAAAACATTTTTAAAGTCTACATGAATTTTAAAAAATGCTTTAATCCATGAACATATATTTTATTATGTTTCGTGCCTTTTAATGCATTTAAAGAAAGTTTCAATTGTTTCAGAGGTTGTTACAACACGACAGTAGAAGGTAGAATATTTACCGTAAGAACCACTTGAAGGTCTAATATAGAGCACGTGTTGATGTTAGACTGCTTTTAATGTTCACATTCTTAAATTTTGATACATGTCAAAACCTATTTATAAATTGCCATTAACTAACATTCAAAATAAAACGGACAATCATTTTACGCTTGCCTAACAATCAATGACTGTAAAGAATTAGCTCAATTTGATATGTTTAAACAAAAGAATAAACAAACGAGAAATTTAATGAGACCGGAGGGGTTGGGAGGTTGACAGTGACACCATGAACAGACAGCACCGGGTGACACCCATCCTAGTGACGCCACCTGTGTTGAATAACGAATGAAATTGTTCCATTTCTCTTTCTCTTGTTAACGGCCCACGCTTACTATTTATTACAGCTCTGCCACCGAACCCAGACTGTCCTCCACAAATGCAGTCATCCATACTTCCATTCATCCAACTGCTAATGTGGGCAGATCCCCCCCTCTCGACCAGCATTCCGAGCTGTACAGTGGTCATCAATTGTAGAGCCATCGGATTACTTTCCTGTCTCCCACGTTTCTTCACTCTCTCTAATTGTATTGATTGCAACATTCTCTGCTTCAGTGGGGAGAGTCACATCTCTCTTGTGAACTCTTTCCCTCACTCACTCTCTCTCTCCCTCCCTCTCTCTCTCCCTCCCTTCCTCTCTCTCTCTCTCTCTCACACACACACACATACTTCTCTCTTTTTTCTATCTCGCCTCGGTTCTCAATGTTTTGTGCTTGTTGCTTTGTAAATACATTGTTATCCCTTTGTATGGAGTCTATTTTGTGTCAAGAGATTGTATAGACGTTTGAGTCTTTGTCTGACCAAATCTGGTACAACAGTTCTCAAACTGAGCCAAACCTGGTGGTGCTGACTCTCTCGTTCTTCTTTTCTCTCTTTCTTTCTCTCTCACTTTGTTTTCCTCTTTCAATGACAGGCCGTCCATTCTTTTATGTTGTATTCCCATCGACTTCTCAGTTTGCTTTCTCTTCTTCTTCCTGGTACTGTTCCATGAATTATGGTCTTTGCGAGCCCCGAGAACCTTGTGATATTACCAGAGTTATAGTTTGCGTTTTTTTGACAGTGGTTAGCAGGTCGTTAAGTATAATAGCTATACACTGGGGTATGGACCTGTCTCGTCGCTTCCGATGTGGTCTTCGTATACAACTGACACATGTAAATGTATATTGGTTGTATACTATAAGAGATGTCTATATGGTATGTTACACTGCAAGGGCAACAACTTGTGCACAGATGCCTTTCTGTTGACTTATCACTTCAATGGGTAAAATAGTCTTTTATAACCATACTTCTAAACAATAGAAAAATGAATCTACAGCTACCAAGAACATTAATTTGATTGTAGAATATACGAGATAAAATGTGCCTAATTTATTGACTTTGGAATTCCACTGAATTATGGACGTTATGTGTAATGATTGATGTTATACTTGTAATATGAATATAATGGTATTTTTAGTTATAAAAGAAAAACAAGAAAATATAAATCAAAAATACTTATAAAAAAAACATAGCTTATATTAAGCGTAGGCCCTACTGTGACAAGTCAAAAACTCGCTGTCAGAGTCACTCTAAATTATCACAGCATTAATTATTATTTTTCATCATTTATTTATTTTATTTTAATTATTTCCCCGTCCTAACCCCAATTTCTTCACCCGCGCCACCTTTTCCTCTCCAGGCTAGATTTAGTCCACCACCTTGGAGAAAATTAGGCCAGTCCTTTCATTTATCTGCCCTTGACCGGGGCAAAGATAGACACGTTCTCTTCAGTCTTATCCGCGGATGTCCGCCGCGATTGACCCCCCCCCCCTTGGGTGGAATGTAGATCACTCTTCCCCCCACGTCTTTCTTTGATCTAAGAGATTACACGGGTCAATACACCGCGTGGCACTCCAAGGTGTGACGCTTGTCGGACTTCACCCACGTGTAAGCTAATTCTTAGCCTAGGACGTTTCCTGTGTCCGCCCACATTTCCCAGGCATATATAAGTAGATTCAAATCAAGCCAGACCCTTTCACTCCTCTATCGCTGTCGATCGAGCCTGGACTATATCATTTATTCTCACTCCTAGAGGAATACCTGGTGCCTCCCTCAGGTGTCTGCCTATTGCCTATTTACCTGCCTATTTATTTATTGGATCAACGATCTATTTACCTGCATCTGTGCTTAGTGCTATTCAGCGCTGCACTTGCCTACTGAGATCTACTCAACTCTACTACGTGGCTCTATCGGCATTGCCCGCCTATTCGACAGCCCACCTGTCAAGCTATTAGGTGCGACGTCCCTATAGATTCAGATCTGTGTGAGACGTCATAGCTACGCCAACCCTCTGCAACTCACTGGACATATCCTGTCAACTACGCTGCCCACGGCAGATCAGCTCTGCCCGCAGTAACCTTGTGCCCACGGTAGCCGGCCACCCGCCCTACTGTGCCCACTACAGATATTAGATTTTGGGGATTGAGACTCCACAAGAACTATATCACCGGCGTCCCTCTATCCGCTAGAGGGCCACCTCCAGCTGCAGAACCTCAAGCCAGGACACAGCCAGCTGCGACATCAACAGGACAACCAGCTAAGTCAGAGGACAAAGTGACATACTCTCTTATTAGGTGCATGAGTGATGATTAAACATATTATTCACTAGAGATAGATGCAAACCCTCCCCCTTTTTATTCTTATATGTATATTTATGTAAATAAATATTCTTTATTTTAACTTTTGTATCTATCTTTCATTGCTTTGTCCCGTTGCGTGTCTGCTCCCGATTCATATGCTGATAAGTGGGGGTGTGATAGCATTAAAAATAATCATCCCCTAGACAATAAAGGTGCCAAACACACGTCACATCTCCCCACCTGTCACATTTTGGCGAGCCCGTCCGTGGATTTAACCCATTAACACAGCAGGCACGAACAGGCAGCAATAACTAAATTCCATATCAATATTTTTCTAAAAATATTTATAAGTATCATCACTTCGCATTATCAAGAGTGTCACTTCTGTCATATTTTATTTATCACTATTATTGCATTTCATGTATAATATTTTCTTGCAGGAACTTTGTGATTAACTTAGGCAGACACCGCATTCCTTCTGCACTTTTTCCTGTAACTCATGAGCAATTGCTCTCCAGTGGCTCTTTCCTCTATTCCATTTCATACTTTTTCTAATCCGTCCTCTATTATCATGGACTCAAAAGAATTAGATTCTGAAGTTGAGGAGATTATGATACTCCTTGGATTTAAAGACCCCGAGGTGGAAGACCTCGTACGCTGGTGGATTGACAAGGAAAGAAAATCCGAGCAAGAAATGGAAGAATTGGACAAAGCCCATGAACAGGAAACACCAGAAATCAGACAGAGCTATAGCCCGCAGAGTTTGGAGCTGAACACCACACTGGCAAGACAAGACCAGGAAACAGAGGAGAGTAAAACTACGACTCATATTCCAACAGGGCACACTGCCCAAACGGACACAGTAGTTACTACTAAGGATGAAACATTCATGACTGATATCCCTCCTCTCGACGATTCCACATTGTCTACCCAGCCCAACCCTCCTGCTCAGTCCAATCGTCCTGCAAACTGCGTTGCCCCAAAGAAGCCCACTTCTCCTAGCAAACTTGCTCCTCCTCGCCCACCCACTCCATCTGCTAAACCTCAGCACCACAAAGCACCAATCCAACAGCCAGCCGCGCACAAAGACTGCAACTACCCAGCACGTAAGCCTTGTCATAACCAGAACAACCAAGCCCACCGTGACTGCAACAACAGCACGCGTGGCAACAAAACTAACCGTGCCTACCGTGACTGCAACGACAGCATGCGTAGCCACAAACCCAACCGCCAAAAGCAGCAGGCCTCACAGCGCATTTCAGTAATGACCGCGGTCCCCAAACCCTCTGTGTCTAATCAGCAAACACGTACTGATAGAACAGCGGGCGACCCATACGTCATATCAACACTGACTGTGGCCCCTGAACACACTGCCCTTGGCCCTACGAAAACGGAAGTCCTACCGGCACTTCCTCACCCTGTCTCCTCTTCCCCCGGGATAGAGAAGATTCTGGTTAACGGACGGTACGTCCTGTCCCTATTTGACACAGGCTGTGCGGTAAGTTCAGTTATCTGCAAAGCACTGGTTGATCCGGCTGATCTCACAGATAGAACTGTGACGATTCAGTCCCTTGACCGTGAGATTCCTCCAAAGGTTCTTCCTATTGCTAGGGTCCACGTGGAGTGCAGATACGTACATGGTACCATTGACGCCGCCGTCATGGACACGCCAGTATATGACTTCATTCTAGGCTCCAAATATGTCCCTCTTGGAGTAGTCAATAAACCATTCTTCTCTCTGCCCGTCGGTAGATCGACGGAGCAGAAAGGTGGCCGCAACCAGCCAGTTGGAAGCCCTGGTCGCCACACTAACCCGCATAGTCCCGACTCATCAGCAAAGCTCAAACCACTCCGCCCTGGCATTGATACTGCTAGGAAGTCACGAGTTAAGTCGTATACCCGCGCTCGTGAGGGTTTACTTGACCCAGGCTACTCAGCCAAAATAAGGCAACATTCCTCTGACATTGATAGTGTCAGAATGCCCCGATGTAAGATGAAACCTTGCTCTCGTGGACTCACTCCTCTTCATGGCTCCTCAGCCACCATTTCGAATCAACATCCCCCTGGCATTTATAGTGTCAGGAAGTCACGAGGTAAGCCGAACCCTCGCGCTCGTGAAAACTCTTCTCACCCTGGCTCCTCAGCCACCATTCAATATCAACCTTCCCCTGGCATTAACCGTGTCAGGAAGCCACGATGTAAGCCAGATTATCGCACTCGTGGGGACGTTCTCAGGCAGAACTCCACATTCTTTATCAGGCCACTCTTCCCTGACATTGATCAAGTCAGACGATACCGAGGTAAGCTGACTACTTACTCTCGTGAAGAAGCGCCTCACAGCGGCTTCGGAGGTAAGCCCCAACGGGCACACGTGCCTTGGGCGCCCCGCCTAAGCCCCTATCACCCTCCCCAATCCGCCCCAGGAAGGAAATATAACTCATCCAATCGCCCAATCTACTCTCCCGAGCAGCCCCACATGTTTCACCCAGGTGACAACATAATCAGGGACGGAAAGTAGACCACGGACAGACTTGGACAGACTCTCCTCCTGGCATGGCTACCCCTTATTTTTCCAGATTTTTTTTTTCTAATGCTGTGATAACAACTGATCTTAAAGTTAGGGTGACATCAGTCTGCTCGCACTTTATGGATCTTTCTGCGATAGATCCATCTTGGCGGCGGCGTATGTGACAAGTCAAAAACTCGCTGTCAGAGTCACTCTAAATTATCACAGCATTAATTATTATTTTTCATCATTTATTTATTTTATTTTAATTATTTCCCCGTCCTAACCCCAATTTCTTCACCCGCGCCACCTTTTCCTCTCCAGGCTAGATTTAGTCCACCACCTTGGAGAAAATTAGGCCAGTCCTTTCATTTATCTGCCCTTGACCGGGGCAAAGATAGACACGTTCTCTTCAGTCTTATCCGCGGATGTCCGCCGCGATTGACCCCCCCCCCTTGGGTGGAATGTAGATCACTCTTCCCCCCACGTCTCTCTTTGATCTAAGAGATTACACGGGTCAATACACCGCGTGGCACTCCAAGGTGTGACGCTTGTCGGACTTCACCCACGTGTAAGCTAATTCTTAGCCTAGGACGTTTCCTGTGTCCGCCCACATTTCCCAGGCATATATAAGTAGATTCAAATCAAGCCAGACCCTTTCACTCCTCTATCGCTGTCGATCGAGCCTGGACTATATCATTTATTCTCACTCCTAGAGGAATACCTGGTGCCTCCCTCAGGTGTCTGCCTATTGCCTATTTACCTGCCTATTTATTTATTGGATCAACGATCTATTTACCTGCATCTGTGCTTAGTGCTATTCAGCGCTGCACTTGCCTACTGAGATCTACTCAACTCTACTACGTGGCTCTATCGGCATTGCCCGCCTATTCGACAGCCCACCTGTCAAGCTATTAGGTGCGACGTCCCTATAGATTCAGATCTGTGTGAGACGTCATAGCTACGCCAACCCTCTGCAACTCACTGGACATATCCTGTCAACTACGCTGCCCACGGCAGATCAGCTCTGCCCGCAGTAACCTTGTGCCCACGGTAGCCGGCCACCCGCCCTACTGTGCCCACTACAGATATTAGATTTTGGGGATTGAGACTCCACAAGAACTATATCACCGGTGTCCCTCTTGCCAGCTAGTGCCTAACAGGGAAGGGCTTGTTATGATTTCTTATGTAATATTTCCATTGTTAAATGTATTTTATAACTCTGAACGTCCCTACTATAAGCTCTAAGAAACTGAGTCATGTAATGTTGATGAAGCTAGAAACACACAAATCCTACTGAAACCAGGGATTCACGCTTCATTAAGTTTTCTCTTTCAACTAAATTACTTAACATAAACAAAACTTTCAATTTCCGCCTGACCGATGTCCCCCGAAGATTAATAGATGAAGCCCTTTGACCTGGGAGGTAAAAATAGTCTCACGTTAATTCAGTGATTAAATTATACATTGTATCGTTGGATTGTATTGGCGGGAACTTTAGAAAAAAAAACGGCAAATTAAAGTGGCATTACGCAACAACTCATTAGGCCTACAACAGAAAAACGAAAGCAAACACACATACACACTAAACATACTAAACACACATACTCACTAAACACACATACACACATACACACTAAACACACATACACACTAAACACATCGGCAACTTGGTGGGAAGACAACATAAAATAGTACCAACGCAGTAACACATCAGGACATGGGCACAGTGCACACATAGTTGAACAAATTAGCTCTTTAATACATTGGCTTTTCAATACATCAGGACATGGGCACAGTGCACAAATAGTTGAACAAATTAGCTCTTTAATACATTGGCTTTTCAATACATCAGCATTTCAACGATTTGCACACTGACACATCCACGTGAGTACTTTAATTCATAAGTAAGTCAACACAATAACACATCAAACATTAGCGCTTTAAAAACATTAACACTTCACCCCATTAGCACATCAGCCGTTAAGCACATTAGCACATCAAACACGTTAGCACCTGAAGAAAATAAAACATAAACACTTTATCACTTCAACACATTAACTCTTTAGGAAAATGTAAGTTAACACATTAGTACAATAAGGTGGTAACCAAGGAGGCAGTGCTGCGAAGAGCAGGGTGCCAGGACATCCTGGCTCTGTGATTAGTAGAAGACAGCAGACGTCCTTAGCTGCCTTGGCCCTTGGTCATGTACATAGAATACCACAAGGTCGACTTCCACAAGACATTCTGAATAGTCATCTAACAGAAGGCAGGAGCTCCGCTGGTCCTCCACTTTATGGTATACGGATGTATGCAAAATAGACATGAAGCTCTTCAAAATTGACACAAACATTTGGCAAAAAGTAGCACTGGATAGATCCACATGGATAGCGAGCATCAAGGAAGGCTCTCAGATTGCAGATGCCATAGACAACAGAAGCAGAAAGAATATGGAAAGTGCAACAGCGCCTGATTGATAAGAAATCACAAGCTTTAGAGAAAGTTTACACGGAGTTTTTCACTCATAAATTGACTGGCTGAGTAGTTAAGCGCTCGGCTTCCGAACCTGGGATACTGGGTTCAAGTCTCGGTGAAGACCTGGATTTTGAATTTCGGGATTTTTAGAGTCCACCCAACTCTAATGTGTACATGACAGTCATGACTTTAGTTGGGGAAAGTAAAGGCGATTGGTCGTTGTGCTGGCCACATGACACCTTGGTCGTTACCTATTGGCCATAGAAACAGATGACCTTAACATCATCTGTCCTATAGATCGCAAGGTCTGGAATGTAAAACTTGAGACTATAATGTTGTTCTATCATCTTGTTCTGACGTGCTGTTCTATCATCTTGTTCTGACGTGCTGTTCTATCATCTTGTTCTGACGTGCTGTTCTATCATCTTGTTCTGACGTGCTGTTCTATCATCTTGTTCTGACGTGTTGTTCTATCATCTTGTTCTGACGTGCTGTTCTATCATCTTGTTCTGACGTGCTGTTCTATCATCTTGTTCTGACGTGCTGTTCTATCATCTTGTTCTGACGTGCTGTTCTATCATCTTGTTCTGACGTGCTGTTCTATCATCTTGTTCTGACGTGCTGTTCTATCATCTTGTTCTGACGTGCTGTTCTATCATCTTGTTCTGACGTGCTGTTCTATCATCTTGTTCTGACGTGCTGTTCTATCATCTTGTTCTGACGTGCTGTTCTATCATCTTGTTCTGACGTGCTGTTCTATCATCTTGTTCTGACGTGCTGTTCTATCATCTTGTTCTGACGTGCTGTTCTATCATCTTGTTCTGACGTGCTGTTCTATCATCTTGTTCTGACGTGCTGTTCTATCATCTTGTTCTGACGTGCTGTTCTATCATCTTGTTCTGACGTGCTGTTCTATCATCTTGTTCTGACGTGCTGTTCTATCATCTTGTTCTGACGTGCTGTTCTATCATCTTGTTCTGACGTGCTGTTCTATCATCTTGTTCTGACGTGCTGTTCTATCATCTTGTTCTGACGTGCTGTTCTATCATCTTGTTCTGACGTGCTGTTCTATCATCTTGTTCTGACGTGCTGTTCTATCATCTTGTTCTGACGTGCTGTTCTATCATCTTGTTCTGACGTGCTGTTCTATCATCTTGTTCTGACGTGCTGTTCTATCATCTTGTTCTGACGTGCTGTTCTATCATCTTGTTCTGACGTGCTGTTCTATCATCTTGTTCTGACGTGCTGTTCTATCATCTTGTTCTGACGTGCTGTTCTATCATCTTGTTCTGACGTGCTGTTCTATCATCTTGTTCTGACGTGTTGTTCTATCATCTTGTTCTGACGTGCTGTTCTATCATCTTGTTCTGACGTGCTGTTCTATCATCTTGTTCTGACGTGCTGTTCTATCATCTTGTTCTGACGTGCTGTTCTATCATCTTGTTCTGACGTGCTGTTCTATCATCTTGTTCTGACGTGCTGTTCTATCATCTTGTTCTGACGTGCTGTTCTATCATCTTGTTCTGACGTGCTGTTCTATCATCTTGTTCTGACGTGCTGTTCTATCATCTTGTTCTGACGTGCTGTTCTATCATCTTGTTCTGACGTGCTGTTCTATCATCTTGTTCTGACGTGCTGTTCTATCATCTTGTTCTGACGTGCTGTTCTATCATCTTGTTCCGACGTGCTGTTCTATCATCTTGTTCTGACGTGCTGTTCTATCATCTTGTTCTGACGTGCTGCTCTATCATCTTGTTCTGACGTGCTGTTCTATCATCTTGTTCTGACGTGCTGTTCTATCATCTTGTTCTGACGTGCTGTTCTATCATCTTGTTCTGACGTGCTGTTCTATCATCTTGTTCTGACGTGCTGTTCTATCATCTTGTTCTGACGTGCTGTTCTATCATCTTGTTCTGACGTGCTGTTCTATCATCTTGTTCTGACGTGCTGTTCTATCATCTTGTTCTGACGTGCTGTTCTATCATCTTGTTCTGACGTGCTGTTCTATCATCTTGTTCTGACGTGCTGTTCTATCATCTTGTTCTGACGTGCTGTTCTATCATCTTGTTCTGACGTGTTGTTCTATCATCTTGTTCTGACGTGCTGTTCTATCATCTTGTTCTGACGTGCTGTTCTATCATCTTGTTCTGACGTGCTGTTCTATCATCTTGTTCTGACGTGCTGTTCTATCATCTTGTTCTGACGTGCTGTTCTATCATCTTGTTCTGACGTGCTGTTCTATTTACATTTCTCACCGACCATTAACAACGTGACTCAATAATAACATTGATTTTGTTGCTGGTCCTATAACATAGGATGAAAAATTAAACCCAGGCTCGTTTCAATCCAGAAGTTCTCAATAAGATGTAACTGAGCTCTCAGTGGCGGGAGAAATGTAAACATCTAGAATTCTCCTAACTCTTCTCTTACAGTTTCCTACTTTTCCCGGTAATGATTTCCTAATTATTTTAATTGATCTTAGCTAGAAATAATTTGAAGTAAAAAGTGGGTACCTAAAATTTACTATTTTAGAACCTCTGCTCTCATCCTAACAAACTTTATTTTATTCTTTTGTCCATTTCAAATAATGTCTTTATGTTTTTTTTCCTGCTTTCCAACCAGACAATGGTAATTAGCTGAGATATAAAAATTGTACATCTAATTTTATATTTCGTAAGGCCAGTAATATTCTGTTTCTTTGAATCTCTAGCACGTGATGTTTAAGAGTAGGAGTATCACAAGGAAGGGCATTAAGCGCTATATTCTCTTTGATTACTCAATCATGGTTTGTAGCTCCGGACATCTAGTACTACTAAACAGGCGTAGGCGGCCATTGGTTTGTAGCTCCAAACATCTAGTACAACTAAACAAGCGTAGGCAGTCGTTGGTTTGTAGCTCCAAACATCTAGTTCAACTAAACAAGCGTAGGCGGCCATTGGTTTGTAGCTCCAAACATCTAGTACAACTAAACAAGCGTAGGCAGTCGTTGGTTTGTAGCTCCAAACATCTAGTACAACTAAACAAGCGTAGGCAGTCGTTGGTTTGTAGCTCCAAACATCTAGTACAACTAAACAAGCGTAGGCAGTCGTTGGTTTGTAGCTCCAAACATCTAGTACAACTAAACAAGCGTAGGCGGCCATTGGTTTGTAGCTCCAAACATCTAGTTCAACTAAACAAGCGTAGGCGGCCATTGGTTTGTAGCTCCAAACATCTAGTACAACTAAACAAGCGTAGGCAGTCGTTGGTTTGTAGCTCCAAACATCTAGTACAACTAAACAAGCGTAGGCAGTCGTTGGTTTGTAGCTCCAAACATCTAGTTCAACTAAACAAGCGTAGGCAGTCGTTGGTTTGTAGCTCCGGACATCTAGTACAACTAAACAAGCGTAGGTAGTCGTTGGTTTGTAGCTCCAAACATCTAGTACAACTAAACAAGCGTAGGCAGTCGTTGGTTTGTAGCTCCAAACATCTAGTACAACTAAACAAGCGTAGGCAGTCGTTGGTTTGTAGCTCCAAACATCTAGTACAACTAAACAAGCGTAGGCGGCCATTGGTTTGTAGCTCCAAACATCTAGTTCAACTAAACAAGCGTAGGCGGCCATTGGTTTGTAGCTCCAAACATCTAGTTCAACTAAACAAGCGTAGGCAGTCGTTGGTTTGTAGCTCCAAACATCTAGTACAACTAAACAAGCGTAGGCGGCCATTGGTTTGTAGCTCCAAACATCTAGTACAACTAAACAAGCGTAGGCGGCCGTTGGTTTGTAGCTCCGGAAATCTAGTACAACATAACAAGCGTAGGTAGTCGTTGGTTTGTAGCTCCAAACATCTAGTACAACTAAACAGGTGTAGACGTGTTATATTGGAATGAAAATAAACCTGAACAAACTTCTTTTCAAACAAATCTGAATACAATTTGTATTTATACAATATACAAAGCCTTATACTTCAATGTATAAATACGAATAAAATACTATTTTAAACAAGATATAACTCACACTTAACATTTTATCTCTGGCCTAGTCCCCTCTCTTCAGCTTATACATATGTACTTATTAACTCTTTCTCTCCTAATTGACGATACCAACGTCAGTTCGACCCCATTAAATTAAATTAAATTGATATTATGAACTTTAATTTTCATTGCGCTAAAAGAGCATACAGTTCTCTTTCATTCTATACCAAATAAAACATTTCCTGAGAACAAACAAAAAAGTTATTGAAGGTAAATCAAAACAGGATAGCCAAATACATATGAGCAAAAGGAAGGATTCCATTGGAACATGGACAATAATTACGGAGAGAAAGCGTTAACTTGAACTATGACAGACCATCTCGAGATTTCAACAGAACTTATTCAGCCTACACAACCAAACCATCCGCCCACCTTTTCTCGTGGTGACAACAGAAACACACATCTGAGACACAAAGAAAAGCCCTTGCTAGAAACGAAAACTTAAATAGACCCCAGGACGACAAAGGCTTGATCTGCATGAGATGGGCTAAATATACATGTCGCACCTGGGTCTGAGTGGTCTCGTGACATAATTGACTTTTCCTTAAACTTCGAAAACGAAGACACTGAATTTTTTGTTTCAATTAGCAATACTCTCTTTCTCCTAGGACTGTGTGCAGATTGTTTTCGAATTCTCCCGTTCAGGCCATAGAAATGAGTTTGACATTATTCAGAACTTCTAGAATCACTTCGTTGTCTTGCAAACAATGTTAATCCAGTTAACCAGTTCTTGGGGATATTTCCTAATATTGTGCAATAAAGCGAAATTCGAAGAGATGTGCAATTAAACGGGTTATCCTGGCCTAGACTCCGCCTACAGAGACATCAGGCATTGGAGCGGCTCTCGTGTTTGTTTTGTAACGGTGATTTTGAAAAGAAAACACATTTTGCTTTTGTTATGTACAGAATGAATAACTTCTAAGGCAACTGGTCAAAGTAGTATTACTTGTTGACATGGCTTCAGTGACCTTGCTGTGTTAACAATGAATGAATATTTGCATAATAAGTAAAGCTCTGCCATTCTTTGTATTAGTTAAAAAATTACAAGGTGATCAAATAATCAGCAGTAGTGCCCCCAACAAACAATTGAGCTTTAAGAGTAGGACTTGTGTCGGTGAAGAAATTTTGAGAGATTGATTGAGGTGTGTGATTGATTGAGTGAGGTAAGTGATTGAGTAATGTGAATGATTGATTCAAGTGAAAGATTGATTGAGCCAGGAGAGTGATTGAGTCAGGTGAGTGACTGAGGGAGGTGTGTGATTGAGTCAGGTGTGTGATTGAGGTGATGGAGTACAGGATTTGTTGCTTAAATGTCACTGTAACTCAAAACTCCCCCGCACTGTTGATGTTTATTAAATTGCCTCTTCCAGCCATGACATATATTTGAGGCAGTAATACAATTAGAATGACAGGACACTGCGGCCACCTTCCGTTTATCGACGTCTTTAATTACCTTCTCTCTCTCTATCGGGTGAAGGTTGAATGTTATCTAAAAAAACAGGAAGATTGCCATTCTACGTGTTTTACAGGGTTTTACTTGGGTTTACTGGGTTTCCATACGTTTTTTTTTCTTAATATAGGATTTATCACTATAAGAGCACTGTGAGCATTTAAAACTGCTCCAATTCACCTTACGTTATACTTCCTATCGCCACTGTTCTTGTCCAGACATATAAAGGAACATACAGGATCAACAAATCCATTTCATGAGACCGAGAAAACTCTTCTGTAGCAATCAAACCCCCCCTCCCACATAGTTTAGGGTTTTCAATCTAGTCTAATGTTGTCTAGTTTAACAAAGCTATTCTCCCTAATTCAGAATATTTTCCCCCTTTATCTCCCTTGTATTGTGACTCTTTCTCTCTACCTCGAGTTATCTCTCTTTGTTTCGTCTCTCTCTATACCAGTGATGAGCAAACGTTTTCATGAGCGGACCAAAAACTTTAAGGAAAACGTCTGGCGGGCCAAAATATATTTGTTCTATTTACAAAGTACAGAAATTTAGTATTATCTGTAATGATAAGGCAATGATGTAATGGTGTGCCTTGATAATTTTCGTTATAATTTGGTTCAAATTGGGACGTAGGTATTGATGAGCAAGTCTAAATCTATTTAAACACAGGGACTCTTTTTGATATAAAAAAATTAAACAAAAGAGAAATACAAACAACGCAAAAGTCTGGCTTTTTTTTCCCTTTCCCTGGTCAACGATACAGTCTGACGGAGTCAGGAACCAAAGAGTTTTGACAACGTTCTGTTCTGACCTGCTTTGTGAAAACTTGAAGTAGTTTTGATGGAGCGGATTGCGGTTGTCTCCTATATTTTTTTTCCACTTGTGTCATCTTTGTTGAAAAAAGTTCATTCAAACTTGACAGGATTGTGCGTGTGTGTTTTTTTACTGTCTAAGGGCAGTTTGGACCAACAAGTTATTTGCATATGTCTGCAGATGTTGTACCGTAGCAGAATAAAAAATTTGCTAAAATGTTCTTTTGTAATTTAAAGCTGTTCAGTTTGTACACGAAAAACAATCGCTGTGTAACATATATATTTCATTATTTAAAAAAAAATGCTAACAGATAAATGCAATGTGTATATCGTACCGATTTCCTGAGCATACAATTTTACAATTGGGATACTTGATTTCAACAAGCCGTTTGGAACTCATATATCGAGACATTTAAAAATAATTTTTAGAGAAGATTATTAGATTAAAGCTGAATGAACCCTAGATGAGAGTATAGTTTCACTAGCTTACAATCCACATAATGGCATACTGAAAATACTATCTACATCTTTTTCAATAGCACTGGAAGTCTTGAATGTCAAATTTGCCATCGAATCGACCTCAGTGATCTAGATCTCCAAAATTCCTAAACGGACCTTCTTTCTCAACAGTCAGTGAATTTATCTGGTGAAATAAGACAAGTCTTTTTTTTTTGCTAGCTTTTGGCAAATAGAAGTTGTTGAAAACCTTTACGGTGACTCCAGGTATAGAGTCCAATGGAATTGTTCCCTTACATCTTCAAATAATCATTGACATCAAGAAACAATAACACCGGACAAAGATTTATTTTGCTTGAGCCAATCAACTGACGCACACAGTAGTAGTCCAAAAAGTCGGTCTCCAAACTATTTCAACTCTTTTTAGAAACTTGTGTAGATTACAAAAAATGTGACAGGCCGGTTTAAATCTTCTTGCGGGCCGTAGTTTACCCTTCACCGCTCCAACTTTCTGAAACAAACATCTAAACGTCACTTTCCTCTCACTACATGGGATAGACAATAAGTAGGACATACAAGAATTATTTTTTTTTGTGTGGTTTATTCATATTATACTTTCACTTACAAGACAAGACAAACATTTATATAATATATACACACAATTATCTAGTACATAAACAAAAGGGCTTCAAAACAAGGTGTCGAAGACTTCTGAGGGCGCAGTCCAACACATTAAGTAACTACCCAAGAACACATAGAAATACCTCCTAATACAAGCCAAACATTATTTTTATGTATATAATTACATTAAGTCAAATACATTTCCAATGAGAAAACCACTACGGTAATACTAAAAATATACCTATATGTATCCCACAAACTACCTTTTCCATTCACATACAAGTATATAAACACTGACATACATATGTATATAGCCCCAAGCAAACTTATATATTCACCACTATACAAACCCATGACTTTCCCTTGACCATATCATCCTTTACGTTCCCTCAAAGCTCTCTAGTTGAAAGTCTACAATTTGTCTAAACATAATGTCAAGGTCATCAGGAAGGAACATTTTATTCTCCACAACAATTCTCAGTCTAGTATTCCAATTAAGTTTCCAATACTCTGCCAAGATAATGAGATTAAAATTCCCAAGAGCTTTATTACGTAATTTGGGAACCTTGTTTAAAAGGATCGCCAGATTTACATCCACATCTTAGTCACAATTAGTATCTAACAGACTTGTAACTGTATTTTTAACAATAGAAAACAACGGACAATCTAAAAACAAATGTTTCTCTTCCACTTCCACTGACATGTTACATAGTTTACATTAACAACAGATTTCTAAAGTATTAAACTTCTTGCGCCTAATAGGTGCCATGCACAAAATGAGCCTATAGGTTATTTCCCTAGCCTTGGACGCAATGTGCTTATAATGAAGATTTATAAAGGAATCCCTAAACTCTGTTATACCTCTTTCCTTTCCCCATTTGATTCTGAGACCCAAGTTCTCCTTTAGTGTGCACCTTGGCGACGTGTAAATTTCCTTGAACTTATTATATACTAAATGTTCATTTTTTAAAAGGGTTCGTGAAACCGACCAATAAATGGGTGAACAAGTGCACCAAAATAATGTGGGGGTATCATTCCGAATTGTAAGTAATCGCCCCAATCTGATTCCATAATAATACACTGCTAATGGAAACTTTATAGGATTTCTAAGTATCTAAATAAATCAACTATAATAGAGCCGGAAGAGAATTCAGCAAAATTATTGAATAAAATATAATTGATATTAAATTAGTTTTATTAAAAGTTTTATTGTATTTTTTATCCCTTTAATAAAAAAAAATCTATTGTTAAGAGAATTAACCGGAGAAAAAAAATCCTCAAATAGGGTTAATTAATTATTCCACGGGAGTTCACTATTTCAATAAACGATGACTGTCTCTATAAAATCATTACTGCTGTTTAAATATCTTCTTGAAATTCGATTTAAAAAACAAAACACACACACACAAAAGGTTTATAGCATTGGAAACGTTTTTTTTTTTGGTTTAATGAATTTTCTTTTTAAGGATAATTGAACACTGGAACGTATGGGTCAAATAGAAAGCTTTCGATAATTTTGTCATGACTACATAATTGATATATTAATTGTTGAATGACACGACTGTACAAGTTTGAATTTTTCGTGAAAGTTTGTCACGTGTGGCTTTTATTCTTCATTTAAGACATTTTAGTTCAAAATGCGTAGGAAATTAAGGTCAATATTTGATGGGACCTCCAGTAGAATACTAACACCTTCAACATATTCGAACATGAAAGCCACCACAACGTTCATTTACTTGACCACATCATTTCTTTTGGGGCTCATGTTTTAAGCAAAATACTCATCTCATCTTTGTCTGTGTTCCTTCGTCTGGGGCATACAACAAAAACCAGCTTCTTGGAGGCGTCTCGATTCTGTGCAAGTCTTTCCAAGTGTCACCACGTCTTGCCTGTCTGGGATCTGCTTCCTAATCTCGCCATGTATTTCTTGGCAGTCCCCTTTTCTTCTTGCCTTGGGGGTTCTACGTGAGCGCTTGTGATGGATGCAGCGATGGGTTTGGCCTATCCATCCCCAGCGTCTCTGAAGGATAATTTCTACAATTAAAAATAATGATACAAGCACCTCTTAATTATTTAAGACCCCCTTAAAACTGATGAACCATACAGTTAAAAAGTGTTATTTTGTGATATTATAAAAATAATTTCTACTAAGTTAACCAAAGGCGTGTTCTACATTTCAGTCACATTAGTATGATGTCCAAACATCACTGCACTGACCACGATGGATGACATCCGAACAGAAGTGGTCACAGGCAAGTACACAGATGATGAAAACAGCGATGCTCTTTCCGAGTACCAAGGGATTATATTGTGGCCCAGAAGGTCAGTTACCATCAGATTTAGTTATCGAGAATGATATCTCATGTCTGGGCGTCGTGTAGATGATAGGTCGGTGGGGGTGTGATTGAGTACTATCATTTACCCGAGGGGAAATTGTACAATTTGTCATTAAATTTAATATTTATTTACATTCTTTCGAGACTAATCAAATGTAAACACAAAGTGACCACTTTCAGACCTTGCGAACTCTAGTGCAGATGATGTCAAGGTCAGTTCTATCTCTGGCTAACAATAAAAGAGGATGCATGTTGTCAGCACAACTCATGTCAGGTACCCATCATAGTTGGGGGGACTCTGGGGATTCCTAAAAATCTCGAAATTCAAAATCCAATGCTTCACCAAGATTCGAACCCGAAACCTATTGGTTCGGTCTCAATCACTTTCACACTCAGCTTTAACACTTTCAATCCCTCCCCACCCCCATCCCGTAACAAAATGTCATTATTGAGTCCTGAACACAAATTAGAACATGTATTTAAATATATCAGTTCACCAAATTCTAGCTTTCGGAGTCGGGATGAGGTTCAGTAGAGTTGAGGGTTTACTTTCTAATTTGTTTAACCTGATTTAGGTTATTGTCTTCCTTATTCTGCAATAGTTTCACTCAATGTAGCGCTTGGTTCTAAATAGCGAAAACAAAACAGGATTACGTCATGTCTTGATATAGACGACGACTAGAGTCACATGTCAGCAACATTAAATGACGTATACACATTGTTGCTCAAAATGATAACACAAATGTCATCGTCAATGTCATTGCCAACGTAAATGTCAAAATGAAATGTCAATATCAATGCCAGGAACAATGTCAGTACCAACGCCAATGTCAATGTCTATATAAATGGCATTGTCAATACCAATGTCAATGACTATGTCAATGACAATATTAATGTCAATATGTCAAGACCAATGTCGATGCCAGCGTCTGTCAATATCAATGTCAGTCCCGATGTCAATGTCAATATTAATCTTAATATCAATGCTCGTGCCAATATTAATGCCAATGTCAATATGAATGTCAATGTCAATATTATTGCCAATGACAATAGCACAGTGCTCATTCCACCCAGAGAGACCGGTCTCATTATGTTTTCTTATAATTTTGTATCGCAGAGCAAGTTGTCCTGACATTTACAGACAGAATAATATTTTTCTCTCCCCCCCCCCTCCACATCATTGATTGCGGTGTTGTGTTGTCGCCCTTATGCCGTGTGCTTCATTACGCACGTGTGTGTGTTTACCTGACCCCGAACCTAGTCAACAGTTTCATATCGACTTAGCAGTTTAATTCTCTAATGGCAAAGTAGCATTGGCTTGTTTTAAAGTACATACAAGAGTGTACACTAAAGGGACATGAGAACGTTAGAGACTATATTTGAGCAGTTCACAAGATATTATTGTTCTCCCCTTACATGTGACGTCATGATGAGGAGTTCCAGTGGTAAAGCGCTTATGGCGTATACCAGATTTGTAGATTTTATTTGTTCAAATTTTAAGACTTTTCTAAATCTATTAGAAGGAATGCTTGACTTTTTTGTTTTCGGTGAAAGTTAACAAGGTCATTGTACTGTCCACGTGTTATCCTTGGTGTCTGTTTGTCACATACAAAAGTGAAGTTTACAGGACATGAGGATTGGGCTACAAGATATTAAAGATATAAGATGTGTTCATAGTGCCAGATTTAGACTTGAAAGGGCCCTAAGATCTTTGAGATATGGGGGTCCTTTTAAAGCCCTTCATAAATCAAGATATATATCAGTGCTAATTATTTCTATAAAGGGGTGGGGCGGCACTAAGCTATAGCTTGTGTTGTGGGTGTGGGGGGCCCTAAGCTATGGCTTGTGTTGGGGGGGGGTGCCCTAAGCTATAGCTTGTGTTGGGGGGTGCCCCTAAGCTATGGCTTGTGTTATGTAGGCCCCTAAGATTTGGCTTGTTTTTTTTTTTTGGGGGGGGGCGGCCCTAAGCTAAAGCTTGTGTTGGGGGGTGCCCCTAAGCTATAGCTTGTGTTAGGTGGGCCCCTAAGATCCTAAGATTTGGCTTGTATGGGGGGGGGGGGCGAACATAAGCTATAGGTTGTGTTGGGGGAGAATCCTAATCTATGACTTATGTGTGTTTCCTATATGTAAATCCAGCACTTATATGATTTTCTGCGTTCTCATGTTCATGATGAGGTGTGGCAAAGAGGGGGGGGGGGGGAGGTTCATGTAGCTAGTGCTTTATCTGCAATGAACTGCGCAGTGGTTTCCAGGTCAGTTCTCCATACTATATTTCATCTCAAGGGGCTGTTTGGGGCCAGAGTCTTGTTCGGGCCACTACTTAAGGGGACATACGAGTCGGAAAGAAGGAAAAAAAAAAGTTCTCCATTTAGACTAAATATTTTATATTATCTTAAGAGTACTTAATTAAAAAATTGAAAAAATATAGTTTTTGACTTTATAACTTTACTGGTTGTCATGGAAACAATCCAAGATGGCCGCCAAACAAACTATAATTAAAAGCTTATAACTCAAAAAATACTTAAGATAAATTAATAATTTTTACACACAAATGTCATACATGACAAGTATTAAAAACGCATGAAGGGAAATATTGTTATCTTTTATTGTCTTTTTTTAATGATTTTTTTTAGTGTTGCAACCTTGAAAAGTACATAAATATTTCATAATTCTAAATATTGAAACGCTAAAACAAAAAAAACTACTTCAAATATCAAAAAGTTTCTGCATGCGTTTGTAGATATCTATGTACAGAATAAGTATGCCAAATATGAAGTATGTAGCTCAAGTAGTTTCAGAGCCTTAGAGTTTGGCAGATAGAGATATAATACAAAAAACAAAAAAAGAAGAAAATGAAAAAAAAAAAAAAAATTCAATTACACAAATTTTGTCTGGAAAATACTAGATAACATGCATGTAATTTATAGGTTAGTATAATAAGTATCTGAAAACATAATAAAAAAAGCTATATTTAGTAAAGGGCATATTCTAAATTTCATATAAATATAGCAACTAATTGGGAAAATAAAACGTAACTTGTACGCAATTGTATTACAGAGTAGTATTTCAAACAAAAATCCAACTTACGCAAATATCAAAAAGTTTTTGCATGCATATGTAGATATATATGTACAAAATAATTATGCCAAATATCAAATAAGTTCCAAAAGTAGTTTCAGAGCCTTAGCGTTTGGCAGATAGAGATATATACAAAAATACAAAAAAAGAAAAATAAAAAAAAAAAAAAAAAAAAATTCAATTATAAAAATTTATTCAGAAAATCACTGAATAGCAAATATATGTTATTTACAATTTAGTATAGTAGCTTTTAAAAATAGCTATTTAGTATATTCCATCCAGATTACATTATAAAATAATATATTATATACCGGGTATAACATTTAGCAACCATAAAGAAAAAAAAACTTGATAAGAATGTAGGATGTACAGGTGTGCAATCTAAAAACCCAAACAATTTGCAACAATAAATATTAAATATTAAAGAAAAGAGCTTGCTTGAAGTTTACAGAAGATTAAAATGAACAAAAATGTCATATATATAACAATGTCAAATAAGAAAAAAGCGCTAAACTCAAAATCTGAAACTCATGATGACTGTTCAGTAGTTCTGTTATATCTCTACTATTCATCTAGGGAGTTCTTTATATAGCTTAAATATATATAATTATCATTTTAGAAAAAACTTGCTAACATTTTCTCTTGAATTAAGGTATCAGAATATATTTGAAAAAGTTTGTTGATCTATATTATTTACATAAACATAATCAGATGGTGTTGTTTAAATTTTGCTACAAATTAGTTATTACATTTTTGTTTCAAATAATTAAAACAGCAGCTAAACTGTCAATATGCTCTAACAATAATGAATAATAACAAAAAAAAATTATATAATACAAAAAAATATTGACAGTAGTATTGCTAATGAGCACCAGCACCATATACATTCCCATCTTTGGCCAATTCCTCTCTGACTTTTTCAAACCGAGTTAAAGAAACAGTCTTTCTTCTTTTTCTATAATCCTCTTGGCTAGTAGTGTCAGACTGAATAATTCTTTTATCATTGACCTTTTTAAAATTATTTAATGTTACATAAGAAACATCAATATGCATCTTATTCATCACGTTAATTAATTCATTGGCGCCAGCATTAAATAATGACACAGCTCTAGCAACACTGCCTTTCACTCTGCCAAGTCCCATGAAACTTGTTTTAGGACATCTCGCCCAAATCATAGTATTAAGGCTTTCGTTGTTGTTTTGAGTACCACCATGAGCCATTCGTTGAAGCAAGGACTCATCTGACATTCTTCGATAAATTGGAATTAGCTTGTGAGCCACCTCTAGAGACAAAAACGTTGATGCCTTATGATTAGAGTGGCTGTCAGGGTCTTGTCCCAAGACTCCCAACGAAACAGCTTGTTGGTACCAGCACCAACTATTTTCTCCTAATGGACATTGTCGATGATGGTGTTCAGTATCTGTAGACATGGAGTGGTATAATCCTGCCCAAACAGCATTCCTCATTTTGGACACATCTGGAATATTGTCTATTATAGCACCACGATAAAAATTTTGCAAACTGTCACTTTTTTTTCTGTTAACCTGCCAACTCCTCTGCCACCAAGATGGCTTTCTTTGGCAAGTTTTCGAAGCGCTGTCCCCATACGTTTATGGGCATGATTGATACAGTCAAGTTTAGTAACAGCTTTATCAGCATATGGCTTAGACTCAAGCACAGCTTTAAAAGCAGAAGAATCTCCATCACTCAGCATCTCCACATATCTAAAATTATATTTTGCCACAGAACGATTCCACAGAATTACAGCACTGTCCTGTTCCATAGACTTGCTGGATTTGTGGTGATTAGTACAGCAATCATGCTGTTCTTTCCAAACTGCGAGGTCAGTTGCGTTCATGCTCTCAGCTTTCTGTCTGTGGCATGCATGGCAGTACTTAGATCTAATATCGAAGTCGACAACAAGACCTGTTAGTAAATCGATGCAGACACCTACACCATAAAGCGATGTAAAGCCTCGCTTTTGCCAGGTCCTATCATAACTGACTGAAATGCAGCTTTGAAAGACATGATCGGCATTTTCTAGTGACACTTTCAAAGCAAAGAGATTTGTTTCGCTAGTTCCTACATTCAGCGTACGGAACATTCTTGTGTTTACTGTCCTATGACGTGTGACACATTTCTACATATCGCATAAGGGTTTAAAGCCAGCTCCGGCCCTAATCAGCATAGGAAGTGATCCCCAAACTATGGTCCTCAGGCAGCATTCATCCCGTAAGGTTGTGTTATCCGTACCCTCGAAACAAGTGCCCACAGTTCACAATGACGTCAAATGATTTTAATTCCATTTTTTTTTTGGTGTGGGGGGGGGGGGAGGAGGCAATTATGTGACCCGCAGTAATTGTATCAAATATGAATATGCTCACGATTAAAAACAAGTCACCGCTGAATTTGGAGCGTATGAAGAATTTTTATATATCTTCATTTTTATCCATTATTCTAAGGTTCAGTCTGGCATTAGTGAAAATTGGGCATTACATATGTTCACGATGAGTGCCACTAGGATCAAAAGAAGTGGGTTGGATATATTTGATTAAAGCTTGAGGAATTCTAAATATAAACAATGCCTTGACATCCTAAATCATCAATGATGTTTGCATATAATCTTTCCTACGGGCAAAGTGTAAAAAATAGAAACAAACAAAATCTAAAAATATTTCTCTAAAAAATGTCAATATTGGGTGAAAGGGAGTGAACCTACTATTGTCCCAGTATCTCTCAATATTGGTAGGTTCATGTCCCCTTTTCTAGATAATGCAATTTGGAATGTAGCAATTGATTATCTAATTGGTTAACTGTTTTTTATTTTGATTCATGTGTTGTCTTAGACAATTTATAATTGTGTAAGGTTTCAACTTGATACGAGAATGGGAAATGGGGGAAAAAGAAATTTAAAAATTCACCCAGACAGACGGAGTTTTGTGATTTCAGATAGAAGAAATGAACAAAACTGCAAATATACTCCGATTTCTGGTAACAACGTATAAACTCCAAGACAAACGTTTGTTTCGCCTTACTTCCCTTGAATGGTCTTTAAAAAAAATACACAGAAAACTTGATTTAGTTTTTTTTAAAGATTCCCAACTATTAGAATTTCGTAACAACTCTTCAATACAATGCTGAGATAGCAAACGTGACCTAGATTTGTTTCCAGACGTCAAAATAGAGAGGATGAAAATGACAAAAGAAGCAATAATGAAATCGAGACCTTTTAGTGACTAGAAATAGGTGGACACGTTGAAATGTTATCTTTTTCTTTAAATGTTCAGACTAGAAGCATTGACGTCACAGTCATGAATAGGTTTGTTCAAGTTTTGATTTACAGGCCTACAAGTTTTGATTTACAGGCTTTAGGGCCCCTAAGATTTGGCTTGATTTTACACGCCTTGAAATTTATAGGCCTTCACGTTTTGATATACAGGGTTTCAAATTTTGATTTACAGGCCTTTCCTGATTTACAGGCCTTCACGTTTTGCTTTACAAGCCTTTAAGTTCTGATTTACAGGCCTTCACGTATTGATTTACAGGCCTTTAAGTCCTGATTTACAGAAACACAGTCACATAGACACTGTGATAGAAAGACACAGTGACAGAAATATACAGTGAAAGAAACACACAGTGACAGAAACATACAGTGACAGAAACATACAGTGACAGAAACACACAGTGACAGAAACATACAGTGACAGAAACACACAGTGACAGAAACATACAGTGACAGAAACACACAGTGACAGAAACACACAGTGACAGAAACATACAGTGACAGAAACACACAGTGACAGAAACATACAGTGACAGAAACACACAGTGACAGAAACATACAGTGACAGAAACACACAGTGACAGAAACATACAGTGACAGAAACACACAGTGACAGAAACATACAGTGACAGAAACATACAGTGACAGAAACATACAGTGACAGAAACATACAGTGACAGAAACATACAGTGACAGAAACGCACAATCACAGAGACACAGTGACAGAAACACACAGTGACAGAAACACACAATCACAGAGACACAGTGACAGAAACACACAATCATAGAGACACAGTGACAGAAACACACAGTGAAAGAAACACACAATCACAGAGACACAGTGACAGAAACACACAATCACAGAGACACAGTGACAGAAACACACAGTGAAAGAAACACACAATCACAGAGACACAGTGACAGAAACACACAGTGACAGAAACACACAATCACAGAGACACAGTGACAGAAACACACAATCACAGAGACACAGTGACAGAAACACACAGTGAAAGAAACACACAGTGACAGAAACATACAGTGACAGAAACACACAGTGACAGAGACACACAATCACAGAGACACAGTGAAAGAAACACACAGTGAAAGAAACACACAGTGACAGAAACATACAGTGACAGAAACACACAGTGACAGAAACACACAATCACAGAGACACAGTGAAAGAAACACACAGTGAAAGAAACACACAGTGACAGAAACATACAGTGACAGAAACACACAGTGACAGAGACACACAATCACAGAGACACTGTGACAGAAACACACAGTGACAGAAACACACAATCACAGAGACACAGTGAAAGAAACACACAGTGAAAGAAACACACAGTGACAGAAACATACAGTGACAGAAACACAGTGACAGAGACACACAATCACAGAGACACAGTGACAGAAACACACAATTAAAGAAACACACAGTGACAGAAACATACAGTGACAGAGACACACAATCACAGAGACACAGTGACAAAACACACAGTGACAGAGACACGGTGACAGAAAGACACAGGGACAGAAAGACATGTGGCAGTTAAATAGTGACAGAAACGCAGTCACGCTAACAGAAAAACACAGTCACAGTGACACAATGTTGATAGACAGAGAAATGAAAAACAAAACGTGTAGTGACAAGGACACAAGTAGCCTACAGTCACAGAGACACAAGTAGCCTACAGTCACACAGACACAAGTAGCCTACAGTCACACAGACACAAGTAGCATACAGTCACAGAGACACAAGTAGCATACAGTCACACAGATACAAGTAGCCTACAGTCACACAGACACAAGTAGCATACAGTCACACAGACACAAGTAGCATACAGTCACAGAGACACAAGTAGCATACAGTCACAGAGACACAAGTAGCCTACAGTCACAGAGACACAAGTAGCATACAGTCACACAGACACAAGTAGCCTACAGTCACAGAGACACGAGTAGCATACAGTCACAGAGACACAAGTAGCCTACAGTCACAGAGACACAAGTAGCCTACACTCTTTTACACAAACCTACATCTTATATTACTAAAAGAACTTCTTTAAGCAAAATACAATTCAGGATCACATCGGAGCTATTAGTTATAACATTATAAGCTTCTAGTGTAATTCTTTGCAAACGACATACTCAGTTTGGGATCAGGCTCTGGCAGAATGTAGCAATGTGTGCCGCCAACTTCCTAATGTCGCCGGCTTCTGATTTTTCCTCAGAGTTGAGTCCTGAAGCCTTTTCCGCTGTTGGATGTAGCTGCAAGGCAGCAGAGACTTCAGAGTGGGGTAGCCAGCCTTGGCTAATGAATCCCTCCTGTCCGAAGTTTACTGGTTTAGGCGCCTGTCCTCTATCTTCGCCCCTTCTGAAAACAATTACGCGGACCCAATATTTGAGCCACACGTGAAAGATCAAGAAATACACGAGAAACTGCTCTTTGCGAAAAAAATTAGAGTGATAATTAATTTAAGGCTATTTAATGAATTACTATTTAATGTGTAAAGACTACTTCATAGAACAACAAAGTCCTATAAGAAACATAATATCCGTAGCAACGAATGATCAAACATACAAAGATTTAAAACATTTCCACTGTGTTTGGTGATTCCAGTAATAAATATTAATTGTTATTTTAAGTGGTTTATATTTGAATTTATATCCATAAAAAAGATAGATCTCTCTAACTTAAAATGCAGCTTTAAATTACTTTTCACTCTTCGACTCATTAATGTTAGAATTTAGTGTGTTTTTTTAATGCAAAAATGCAACAAAAGCTAAGCAGGGGGTCTACTGAAAACCAGAAAAGATGGCAAGGGGTCTACGAGACAAAAAAGTTTGGGAACCACTGCCCTAGATAGATAGATAGATTTTCGAATAGATCGAATTGTTTTGTAAGGGGCCAATCTCTCATTCAAAGCCTCAACAAAATAAAACTTTTCCCTTAAAAAAAAAAAGAAAAAAACTTTTCCCTTTGGTTAAGTGTTCTGGCTTCTATAAATTGGACTCAGGGGCGGACTGGGTATCATAATTGGCTCTGGCATCACCGTACGTTTCGGCCCACAATTTGATTGCATATGATATGTATACAACTGAACACGTCTATGCATACGCCTCTTTAATATAACTTCTGTCACTAATCTTTTCAATTACATTGCATTCAGCTCTGTCTCTCTGTTAGTTGTTGTTTTTTTGTACACTAATCTAATTTATTTTTCACTCGAGGGTTTTATACATTCAGTACCTTTTTAATAACCGAAATCTTTATTAATTATCCATATATAGTGTACAATGTGGAAGTAATTGTCTATTATTCTACGACGTTAAATCTAACAAGCTTACATTAAATAAAAAATAAACCTGAAGTTTGTTTGGTTATTTACGTAGTCTGTACCCCCCCCCTCCAGTAAACCACGCATATACAGACACACGTGTGGACAAATGCACACAAACTCACATAGACACACACACACACAGATAAAGACGGCTTCTACTTGGTACTGTGGGGGCTATCACTTTCCATCTGCCGTTGACGATTTTTGTGATACAGCCACATAAGTTCTGAATGCGGACACACCCACGCAGACACACACACACACACAGACACATGGGTCATCCTAGACCAGGGCTCAATATCTTATAGAAGTAGAAATCTCTGCCAGTCGATTCCCCATTTCCGAGTTGTTTGGATCCTCCCTGGCCCGCATCTCTTGTTAGAATCTTGGACATTCAATACGCCGGCTGGGGACATGGACATTGGCCAAGTAGTAAAAAGAAAAAAAAACTAAAATGGGGGGGGGGGGGCGGAACTGGTGAGTTGAATGTTTGCCACTACTCAATTCACAGTAGACTACTACTTATTACGTATGTAAGACTTGGGATCAGATCCTAGACTTCCAACGTATCGTGTTCTTAGAATTTATTTCATTTCCTTACAAGATGAAGATACAAACACACACACACACACATGTGCGCATACCCCTTCCCCCCAGTTCTCTTTGCACATCTCTTGTATCACCTGCTTCTCACTCAGTCCATATCACCTGCTTCTCACTCAGTCCATATCACCTGCTTCTCACTCAGTCCATATCACCTGCTTCTCACTCAGTCCATATCACCTGCTTCTCACTCAGTCCATATCAGCCTCTTTTTTTTTTTAAATCCAATTCATTTTTTCAAGGATGTTTTTCTGTTTCCGGTTCCGTTCTGGTTAATTCTTAGCTTTCAAAATCTCGTGTGTGTGCTCGCGTGTGTGTGTGTCTCTCTCTCTCTCAGATCATTTCGTTTCTTTCTTCTTTGTTTAGCTTTATGTATCTCCCATTTCCGGTCCAACTTTCCAATTTTTTACTTTGTCATACTACAGACGGCACGAAAAAGTTTTTTGGTGGTCCTCGGTTGAAGGGGAGGGGAAAGGTGTTCTTCAAAGATCTTTTCCTAATAGGAACACTATGAGTGAGATCTGGACACGAGTGTTAGGAACACTATGAGTGAGATCTGGACACGAGTGTTAGGAACACTATGAGTGAGATCTGGACACAAGTGTTAGGAACACTATGAGTGAGATCTGGACACAAGTGTTAGGAACACTATGAGTGAGATCTGGACACAAGTGTTAGGAACACTATGAGTGAGATCTGGACACAAGTGTTAGGAACACTATGAGTGAGATCTGGACACAAGTGTTAGGAACACTATGAGTGAGATCTGGACACAAGTGTTAGGAACACTATGAGTGAGATCTGGACACAAGTGTTAGGAACACTATGAGTGAGATCTGGACACAAGTGTTAGGAACACTATGAGTGAGATCTGGACACAAGTGTTAGGAACACTATGAGTGAGATCTGGACACAAGTGTTAGGAACACTATGAGTGAGATCTGGACACAAGTGTTAGGAACACTATGAGTGAGATCTGGACACAAGTGTTAGGAACACTATGAGTGAGATCTGGACACGAGTGTTAGGAACACGGAAACCCGAAATTTACTAATTGGGGGGGGGGGGGAAGTTACCAGGGAGGGACAAAAATGTTGAAAGTCGCTGCTGAATATGATTGATAGATTGATAGATCAAAGATCAAGAATTACCACATTTGACCTCAGTATTACTACTATCAGGGCCGGCCGTAGGTATAGAAAAAAATAGGCAGCCGAGTAGGTCCTCCAATGGGCGGGGGCCTCGCACAAAACACTGTATGACTTTTATTCTTTGAGAAAACTTGTTTCCAATGTTATTGCTGGATTACAGTAACCAGACATGGTTTAAAATAAATGGCGTCACTTTTTTTATTTTTCTATTTCGTATGGGAATTTAATTTCAGAAGCGAGATTTTGAGGGTTTTTTTTTTTTTTTATTAAATCTATTTTTATTTTCGGCCCCCGAAAGAAGAAAAGCCGCTTTTAGTTTTGTGTTGGGAGAAATAGTAGAAGGAATATAGTAAGGAGTGGTGCAAGAGATGGAATAAAAGGTGCAAGAGATGGTGGAATAAAAGGTGCAAGAGATGGTGGAATAAAAGGTGCAAGAGATGGTGGAATAAAAGGTGCAAGAGATGGTGGAATAAAAGGTGCAAGAGATGGTGGAATAAAAGGTGCAAGAGATGGTGGAATAAAAGGTGTAAGAGATGGTGGAATAAAAGGTGGAAGAGATGATGGAATAAAAAGTGCAAGAGATGGTGGAATAAAAGGTGGAAGAGAAAGTGGAATAAAAGGTGGAAGAGATGGTTGAATAAAAAGTGAAAGGGATGATGGAATAAAAGGTGGAAGAGATGGTTGAATAAAAGGTGGAAGGGATGATGGAATAAAAGGTGCAAGAGATGGTGGAATAAAAGGTGGAAGAGAAAGTGGAATAAAAGGTGGAAGAGATGATGGAATAAAAGGTGAAAGGGATGGTGGAATAAAAGGTGGAAGAGATGATGGAATAAAAGGTGGAAGAGATGGTGGAATAAAAGGTGGAAGAGATGGTGGAATAAAAGGTGGAAGAGAAGGTGGAATAAAAGGTGGAAGGGATGATGGAATAAAAGGTAAGAGATGGTGGAGGTGTCATAGGGTTGATTTAAAGTCATATATAATTTTTAGAATAAGCAATATTCGGTTACCCTGTGTCTCATACATGGCAATGGAGATCATTTTTGCTTTCAAAGAAGTCTGTTCAAGTTTTACTTAATGTCGGCTTTATTTAACTAATACGGCTACAACAATTGAGTTGGACTACCTGTCAGGAGCGACTAGTAACTACTATGTATCAACAATATATAATGTCACTTTGATTGCTATATTGTCCCTTCAGGCTATAGTGTCCTTTCAGGCTATAGTGTCCCATCAGGCTATAGTGTCCCTTCACACTATAGTGTCCCTTCAGGCTATAATGTCCCTTAAGGCTATATTGTCCCTTAAGGCTATATTGTCCCTTCAGGCTATATTGTCCCTTCCGGCTATATTGTCCCTTCAGGCTATAGTGTCCCATCAGGCTATAGTGTCCCTTCAGGCTATATTGTCCCTTCAGGCTATAATGTCCCTTCAGGCTATATTGTCCCTTCAGGCTATAATGTCCCTTCAGGCTATAGTGTCCCTTCAGGCTATATTGTCCCTTCAGGCTATAATGTCCCTTCAGGCTATATTGTCCCTTCAGGCTATAATGTCCCTTCAGGCTATATTGTCCCTTCAGGCTATAGTGTCCCTTCAGGCTATATTGTCCCTTCAGGCTATAATGTCCCTTCAGGCTATAGTGTCCCTTCAGGCTAATGTCCCTTCAGGCTAATGTCCCTTCAGGCTAATGTCCCTTCAGGCTAATGTCCCTTCAGGCTATAATGTCCCTTCAGGCTATAATGTCCCTTCAGGCTATAGTGTACCTTCAGGCTATAATGTCCCTTAAGGCTAGAGTGTCCCTTCAGGCTATATTGTCCCTTCAGGCTATAATTTCCCTTCAGACTATATTGTCCCTTCAGGCTATAATTTCCCTTCAGACTATAGTGTCCCTCCCTTCGATAAATAATGTCCTTTTGGTCTTTTACATCCCTTTTGTCTACTGTGTCATCCAGATCTACAATGACATTTCAAACAATAACGTATTTTGGTCCTTGTAGTTCCAATGAAGTTTGGTCTTCTCTGCGATTGAAATAGTTTAAATGTAATGTCTTTTGTCATCAAGTTATTTTGACATTTGTCACGTAATATAACCGGAGGTCAGTTTGCAAACCTAGGTGCAACAACATGCCAGGAAAGTGCCGCGTCTCAATGTCCATGCATAAACCTTAACAAATATTCTTTCCTTGTATCTTTGAGAAAACAAATTCTTGCCAAAGTTCGAATAGCGAGCCAGCACAAATAAAAGAAAAAAAGAAAAAAAAAGAGAGGCTTGCATTTAAAAGCTTTCCATTGATTTGCTCTGATGCAAAGGGATAATTATTTTTAAAGCCGCGAAACATCTTCAGATCACTTAGCCATTCGGTAGTTTAAAAAAGAAAGGACATTTCTTGATTTGTTTCACATTCTGCTGGCATAAAGAGCAGAAGACATATCCCTGAGATGTTCCTTTAGTTGTTCTCTAGCGCTGTGTCACGATATCAAGAGATATCTCTTCATGCTGACTTTGATCTCACTCACCCAGTACATATGGTTTGTAGCGCACAGGGAAGAGGGCTGTCATCCATTCCTTAAACCCTTCCACTTTTTATTCCATCATCTGTCCCACTTTTTATACCATCATCTGTTCCACTTTTATACCATCATCTGTTTTTCATTTTATACCATCATCTGTTCCCTTTTTTAATACCATCATCTGTTCCACTTTTATACCATCATGTGTTCCACTATCCCTTACTACATTCCTTCCACACTATTTCTCCCAACACACAAAACTAAAAGCGGCTTTTCTTCTTTCGGGGCTGAAGATAAAAATGATTTTAAAAAAGACAAAATCTCGATTCTAAAATAAAATTGTCTTACTGAACATTCAACAAGAAAAATTCCGTATCATCTGAGTTGTGTATTGAATTTATCGGTCACTTTGATATGTTGAACTAAAATATTAAATATATTAAATCTTAAAGCGAAATAAATCAAAATGTCATGATATTCGCATTTTTCCAGTTATAAAATAAACATTTATAAAAAAAACTTATAAGATTGGGAATTTATTGGTGATAAAAATGGAATTCAGTGTATCAGAAAGTCTCATCATTCCTAACATAATAATACCATGGTGTTTAAAAAAAATAAAGACACACACACACACAGACACAAACACTGATACAAACTCGAGCAACATTTAAAAAAAACATTAGCTAATGTCGTAAGAGTCTCTGTATTAAATTGGTACAATTTTAATTTTAATTGATTTTTATTTGAAGAAATAGCGACATAAGTCTTTCAATATCAGTATATTAGAACTTTATAGTACATACCGATATGTCAAGTTAATAGTCTGTCAATCTTCACCATTGAGAACTTAGAGAATGTGACGTCTTGTAGACAAGTTGCCAACTACTAGCCAGGAATACCATTGACTTGGTAGTTTTACTCTCTTGTCAATATGCAAGGCACTAGCAACACCTGGGTACCCGTTAGACGCAATGATCTCCTCACTTGAAGGAACACAAGTCATACAATATTAACGTAGTGATATTTATTTCTTATTGCAGATCTTACTTATACAGAATCTCCTTTCACTTTTTGATGCCACTTTATGTGATTTTTCTACTCGGCTTCAGCAGTCCGTTTTGGATGAAAAGGCTTCAGGTACTACTGAATCTTAATGATTATTCATTTCTGGTAATTAAATAATGAATTTTAGTAGCCAGAATAAGTGTTGTAACACTATATTTGTCTTTTATAATTGAGTTATATTAATGTCGACAGTGTATTTAAGAAACTAACGAGGTGAATAGACAGTTAGGTAGAGTATTACTAATCACGCAGACTTTTTTCTTTAAAAGTGTTACGTATTTTGCTCTATTAATTTATATTTTTGTTTGGTTGGGAGCGATTAGCCCTAATTCTGATTTTATAGTCTACCTTTTTAAAAATAATTACTGCTGTTATAAATTATGTGTAATTTGACTTTGCTTTGGGATAAAGGGATGTGTGTTGGTATACTCTCAAATCTAATACTCGATATTGTATTCATTCTAAAAAACAATATAGTATTTATGATGTCCTAATATCTGTTGGAACAGGTGGACAAGCACAGAGGGTACTACAACAAAGTGGACAAAGTGGACGTTAGCATTGGACTTTGGCGAGTTTGTGAGGGGTCAGACTTTTCAAACATCATGGACTGCACGTCTCTGCCCGACTCCACTTCTTGTAAGTAGAGGTCACTCGTAGGCCACATAGATCTATATCTCTGTTAGGCCACACAGATCTACATCCCATTTAGGCTACACAGATCCACATCCCAGTTAGGCTACACAGATCTACATCCCAGTTAGGCTACACAGATCTACATCCCAGTTAGGCTACACAGATCCACATCCCAGTTAGGCTACACAGATCTACATCCCAGTTAGGCTACACAGATCTACATCCCAGTTAGGCTACACAGATCTACATCCCAGTTAGGCTACACAGATCCACATCCCAGTTAGGCTACACAGATCTACATCCCAGTTAGGCTACACAGATCTACATCCCAGTTAGGTTACACAGATCTACATCCCAGTTAGGCTACACAGATCCACATCCCAGTTAGGCTACACAGATCTACATCCCAGTTAGGCTACACAGATCTACATCCCAGTTAGGCTACACAGATCTACATCCCAGTTAGGCTACACAGATCTACATCCCAGTTAGGCTACACAGATCTACATCCCAGTTAGGCTACACAGATCCACATCCCAGTTAGGCTACACAGATCTACATCCCAGTTAGGCTACACAGATCTACATCCCAGTTAGGCTACACAGATCTACATCCCAGTTAGGCTACACAGATCCACATCCCAGTTAGGCTACACAGATCTACATCCCAGTTAGGCTACACAGATCTACATCCCAGTTAGGCTACACAGATCTACATCCCAGTTAGGCTACACAGATCTACATCCCAGTTAGGCTACATAGATCTACATCCCAGTTAGGCTACACAGATCTACATCCCAGTTAGGCTACACAGATCTACATCCCAGTTAGGCTACACAGATCTACATCCCAGTTAGGCTACACAGATCTACATCCCAGTTAGGCTACACAGATCTACATCCCAGTTAGGCTACACAGATCTACATCCCAGTTAGGCTACATAGATCTACATCCCAGTTAGGCTACATAGATCTACATCCCAGTTAGGCTACACAGATCTACATCCCAGTTAGGCTACACAGATCCACATCCCAGTTAGGCTACACAGATCCACATCCCAGTTAGGCTACACAGATCTACATCCCAGTTAGGCTACACAGATCTACATCCCAGTTAGGCTACACAGATCTACATGATACTACATCCCATTTAGGCTACACAGATCCACATCCCAGTTAGGCTACACAGATCTACATCCCAGTTAGGCTACACAGATCTACATGATACTACATCCCATTTAGGCTACACAGATCTACATCCCAGTTAGGCTACACAGATCTACATGATACTACATCCCATTTAGGCTACACAGATCCACATCCCAGTTAGGCTACACAGATCCACATCCCAGTTAGGCTACACAGATCTACATGATACTACATCCCATTTAGGCTACACAGATCCACATCCCAGTTAGGCTACACAGATCCACATTCCAGTTAGGCTACACAGATCTACATCCCAGTTAGGCTACATAGATCTACATGATACTACATCCCAGTTAGGCTACACATATCTACATCCCAGTTAGGCTACACAGATCTACATCCCAGTTAGGCTACATAGATCTACATCCCAGTTAGGCTACACATATCTACATCCCAGTTAGGCTACACAGATCTACATCCCAGTTAGGCTACACAGATCTACATCCCAGTTAGGCTACACAGATCTACATCCCAGTTAGGCTACACAGATCTACATCCCAGTTAGGCTACACAGATCCACATCCCAGTTAGGCTACACATATCTACATCCCAGTTAGGCTACACAGATCTACATCCCAGTTAGGCTACACATATCTACATCCCAGTTAGGCTACACATATCTACATCCCAGTTAGGCTACACAGATCTACATCCCAGTTAGGCTACACAGATCTACATCCCAGTTAGGCTACACAGATCTACATCCCAGTTAGGCTACATAGATCTACATCCCAGTTAGGCTACATAGATCTACATCCCAGTTAGGCTACATATATCTACATCCCAGTTAGGCTACACATATCTACATCCCAGTTAGGCTACACAGATCTACATCCCAGTTAGGCTACACAGATCTACATCCCAGTTAGGCTACACAGATCTACATCCCAGTTAGGCTACACAGATCTACATGATACTACATCCCATTTAGGCTACACAGATCCACATCCCAGTTAGGCTACACAGATCCACATCCCAGTTAGGCTACACAGATCTACATCCCAGTTAGGCTACATAGATCTACATGATACTACATCCCAGTTCGGCTACACATATCTACATCCCAGTTAGGCTACACAGATCTACATCCCAGTTAGGCTACATAGATCTACATCCCAGTTAGGCTACACAAATCTACATCCCAGTTAGGCTACACAGATCTACATCCCAGTTAGGCTACATAGATCTACATCCCAGTTAGGCTACACAGATCTACATCCCAGTTAGGCTACACAAATCTACATCCGAGTTAGGCTACACAGATCCACATCCCAGTTAGGCTACACATATTTACATCCCAGTTAGGCTACACAGATCTACATCCCAGTTAGGCTACACATATCTACATCCCAGTTAGGCTACACATATCTACATCCCAGTTAGGCTACACAGATCTACATCCCAGTTAGGCTACACATATCTACATCCCAGTTAGGCTACACAGATCTACATCCCAGTTAGGCTACATAGATCTACATCCCAGTTAGGCTACATAGATCTACATCCCAGTTAGGCTACATATATCTACATCCCAGTTAGGCTACACATATCTACATCCCAGTTAGGCTACACAGATCTACATCCCAGTTAGGCTACACAGATCTACATCCCAGTTAGGCTACACAGATCTACATCCCAGTTAGGCTACACAGATCTACATCCCAGTTAGGCTACACAGATCTACATCCAAGTTAGGCTACACAGATCTACATCCCAGTTAGGCTACACAGATCTACATCCCAGTTAGGCTACACAGATCTACATGATACTACATCCCATTTAGGCTACACAGATCTACATCCCATTTAGGCTACACAGATCTACATCCCAGTTAGGCTACACAGATCTACATCCCAGTTAGGCTACACAGATCTACATCCCAGTTAGGCTACACATATCTACATCCCAGTTAGGCTACACAGATCTACATCCCAGTTAGGCTACACAGATCTACATCCCAGTTAGGCTACACAGATCTACATCCCAATTAGGCTACACAGATCCACATTCCAGTTAGGCTACACATATCTACATCCCAGTTAGGCTACACATATCTACATCCCAGTTAGGCTACACAGATCTACATCCCAGTTAGGCTACACATATCTACATCCCAGTTAGGCTACACAGATCTACATCCCAATTAGGCTACACAGATCTACATCCCAGTTAGGCTACACAGATCTACATCCCAGTTAGGCTACACAGATCTACATCCCAGTTAGGCTATACAGATCTACATCCCAGTTAGTCTACATAGATCTACATCCCAGTTAGGCTACATAGATCTACATCCCAGTTAGGCTACATAGATCTACATCCCAGTTAGGCTACACAGATCTACATCCCAGTTAGGCTACACAGATCTACATCCCAGTTAGGCTACACAGATCTACATCCCAGTTAGTCTACATAGATCTACATCCCTGTGACAGGTGGGGAAATGTGACGTGTGTTTGGCACGTTTTATGTCTAGGGGATGATTATTTTTAATGCTATCACACCCCCACTTATCAGCATATGAATCGGGAGCAGACACGCAACGAGACAAAGCAATGAAAGGTAGATACAAAAGTTAAAATAAAGGATATTTATTTACATAAATATACATATAATAATAAAAAGGGGGAGGGTTTGCATCTATCTCTAGTATATTCTATGTTTAATCATCACTCTTGCACATAATAAGAGAGTATGTCACTTTGTCCTCTGACTTAGCTGGTTGTCCTGTTGATGTCACAGCTGGCTGTGTCCTGGCTTGAGGTTCTGCAGCTGGAGGTGGCGCTCTAGCGGATAGAGGGACGCCGGCGATATAGTTCTTGTGGAGTCTCAGTCCCAAGTTCTAGTATCTGTAGTGGGCACAGTATGGCGGGTGGCCGGATACCGTGGGCACAAGGTTACTGCGGGCAGAGCTGATCTGCCGTGGGCAGCGTAGTTGACAGGATATGTCCAGTGAGTTGCAGAGGGTCGGCGTAGCTATGACGTCTCACACAGATCTGGTCTATAGGGACGTCGCACCTAATAGCTTGACAGGTGGGCTGTCGAATAGGCGGGCAATGCCGATAGCGCCAAGTAGTAGAGTTGAGTAGATCTCAGTGGGCAAGTGCAGCGCTGAATAGCACTAAGCACAACTGCAGGTAAATAGATCGTTGATCCAATAACTAGGCAATATGTGATTCTTGATAGCGACTAGGTAAGTGCAGCGCTGATTAGCACTAAGCACCTAGATAGGCCAGTAGGCAAATAGGCAGATAAGTAATCCGATAAATAGGCAGACACCTGAGGGAGGCTGCGGATAAATAAAGACAAGTTAGGACATGTCTCTCATGCATCTTATCGATGCCCTCGACTGAGGTGCATTCGTCAGATTGGTAAAATTGCTTTAGAGCATAAAGGGGAGATGATTTGGAAAATAGATGGCTGATAGTAGCAATATAAAAATGTACATAAGAGGGAAAGTAATAATATAAAAATGTACATGGAAGGGGAAATAATAATCTCAAATAAACACAACAGGTGGATAGAGAAAGAAGGGGGGGGGGTGAATGGGCGGTGGTCATCGACCGAGACGCTTTGTTTGCATATGACCGTGGGCCGAGAACAATGGAGCGAGCTTGAATGGTGTGGGCGCGACTCTCCTCAGATTGAAATGACTACAGGGGAGATAATTCAATACACAAGGAAAAGGGGGGGGGATAATTTATATTTCTTCACTAGACGCAGTATCAGTGCGCTAGTAAAATTATCAAGGCGTTTAACCGAGATACAGGAAATAAAATAAGATGTGCAAATATATACATGGTTGCATCAACGATCAATTGAGCAACGTAGCATTAATAGATTAATGCAGTCCATAATTAAATATATAGGACATGTTTATGTTTTCTACTTACGCCAGTGAGAAATACACAATGCACTAATTAAATATAAATGAACTAAGCAAAATACACATGATAAAAATCCAATTGAAATATACACAGAGTAATTAAGATGGAACTTGTGATTAAGTTCGGCTTACCACCAGGTATTCCTCTAGGAGAAAGAATAAGTGATATAGTCCAGACTCGATAGCTCAGCTCGAATGAGAAAGAGAGGGTCTGACTTTATTTAATCTACTTATATATGCCTGGGAAATGTGGGCGGACACAGGAAACGTCCTAGGCTAAGAATTAGCTTACACGTGGGTGAAGTCCGACAAGCGACGCACCTTGGTGTATCACGCGGTATGTTGACCCGTGTGATCTCTTAGATCAAAGAGAGACGTGAGAGAAGGGGGGGGGGAGAAGGATTAGCTTGCATTCAAACCAAGGTGGGGTCAACCGCGACCGTCCTTCAGACATCCGGCGGGCAAGACAAAAGAGATTGTGTGTCTACCTTTCCCCGATCAAGGGCAGATAAATGAAAGGACGCGCCTTAGCTATCTCCAAGGTGGTCAACTAAGTCTAGCCTGGAGCGGAAAGGTGTGGCGGGTGAATAATTTAGGGGTAGGATGGGGAAATAATTAAAATAAAATAAATAAATAATGAAAAATAATAATTAATGCTGTGATAATTTAGAGTGACTCTGACAGCGAGTTTTTGACTTGTCACATACGCCGCCGCCAAGATGGATCTATCGCAGAAAGATCCATAAAGTGCGAGCAGACTGATGTCACTCTAACTTTAAGATCAGTTGTTATCACAGCATTAGAAAAAAAAATCTGGAAAAATAAAGGGGTAGCCATGCCAGGAGGAGAGTCTGTCCAAGTTTGTCCGTGGTCTACTTCCCGTCCCTGAGTACGGAGTCACCTGGGTGAAACCTTTGAGGTTGCTTGGGAGAGTAGATTGGGCGATTGGGCGAGTAATAATTCCTTCCTGGGGCGCATTGGGGAGGGTGATTGGGGCTTAGGCGGGGTGCCCAAGGCACGTGTGCTCGTTGGGGCTTACCTCCGAAGCCGCTGTGAGGCGCTTTTTCATGAGAGTAAGTAGTCAGCTTACCTCGGTATCGTCTGACACGATCAATGTCAGGGGAGAGTGGCCTGATAAAGAATGTGGAGTTCTGCCTGAGAACGTCCCCATGAGTGCGATAATTTGGCTTACATCGTGGCTTCCTGACATGGTCAATGCCAGGGGAAGGTCGATATTGAATGGTGGCTGAGGAGCCATGGTGAGAAGTGTTTTCACGAGCGCGAGGGTTCGGCTTATCTCGTGACTTCCTGACACTATCAATGCCAGAGGGAGGTTGATTTGGAATGGTGGCTGAGGAGCCATAGGGAGAAGTGTTTTCACGGGCGCGAGGGTTCGTCTTACCTCGGGGCATTCTGACACTGTCAATGTCAGAGGAATGTTGCTTAATTTTGGCTGAGTAGCCTGGGTCAAGTAGACCCTCACGAGCGCGGGTATACGACTTAACTCGTGACTTCCTAGCAGAGTCAATGCCAGGGCAAAGCGGTTTGAGCTTCGCTGATGAGTCGGGACTAGGCGTGTTAGCGAGGCGACCAGGGCTTCCAACCAGCTGGTTGCTGCCACGTTTCTGCTTCGTCGATCTACCGACGGGCAGAGAGAAGTATGGCTTATGGACTACTCCAAGAGGGACATATTTGGAGCCTAGAATGAAATCATACACTGGCGTGTCCATGACGGCGGCGTCAATGGTGCCATGTACGTATCTGCACTCCACGTGTACCCTCGCGACAGGTAGAACCTGCGGAGGAGTGCCACGGTCTATGGACTGGATTGTCACTGTTCCACCAGTGAGATCCGATGGGTCAATCAGCGTTCTATTTATAACCGCGCCGAACGAACAGCCTGAGTCGTAAAGGCCCAAGACTTCAACACCGTTGGCCAGAATGTTCTCTACTCCCGGAGGAGAAGAGGTGGGGTGAGGTGGCACGGGTGGGAGTTCTGGTTGGCCGAGTTCAGTGGCAGTGGGTTGAGGAGCCACGGCCATCGTGGAGACGAAGTATGTGTCCTCCTCCGGTTGGTCAGAAAGATCGATCGCGGAGGGTTGAGAGACTGGCGTCACCGTAGATAGGGTCCGTGGGGCCTGCTGCTGCCGTTGTGGAGTGGGTCTACTGTCACGCGCGCTATGACGTGAGTCACGCTGAGAGTAGTTGGTCTGGTTATAGCGAGACTGGTGGTTGGAGCGGTTATTGTGGCTATGAGGGGCTGATTGCCGACCTGGTGCCTGGTTTTGCTGGGGAGTTTTAGGAGCAAGGTTGGACTGGGCAGGAGAAGTTGGTTGGTCTGTTTGCTGGTCTGTCGCGGTTGCTTTACCTTTTAAGTCCTTACGGG